>NC_080570.1:22044166-22351388 GCF_030247185.1 Malaya genurostris
AATTAAACAATATAGATTCTGTTAGACTAAAAAAAGAAAAGAGCGTCGCAACTAATGCAATATGAATACAGGTGCATGAGAAAAAACAAATAATCTGCTCTTCCGAAGTCCCCTGATCATCTTCCGACACGCAGGAATACAGACTTTTAACTGAGCTTAGCCCTCTACTAGTAGATTGGTTACAAGTATCATAACGGAAATAATATCAACATTTTATTTATCATACACGAATTGGAAAATTGGAAGCCGATACGATTTTATTTTTCTCATTAGCCTTAATAAAATAGCTTGAAATGTAAAATCAGTTGTTTTCAAAGAATGGCGAATCTAACATTGACAGCAAATGGAGAATAACGTCGATGAACGTTTCGACTGTGGTTTCAAATCCTATTTAGAAATTATCGTATATTCTCAGATCAATTTTTGATCAGTCGATGAACTGTTGGTTTGTCTTCAAAAGTCATGCAAATTTCACCACTTTCCTTCTTTATCCATTGAATTAATCAACATAAAAAGAGTTTCGCCCTTATTCGATTTGGTTACTTTTAAGCTTCCTGTGTGAATTATAAAATTACGCCCTTGCACATTTTTCGTCAAATTGGTTGGTTTTCGCGACTAAAATAAATCTGCGGGTAATTTTATCGTCTCATTTACTATTTCCAGTTGTAAAAAGGTTCGGAAACCATCTAAAATAAAGAAAATAAATAGTTTCGCCCTTTCTTACTAGCAATTGAAATATCGCCCTGTTTGTTGGCATGGAACACGAAGGGCGAAACTTACGTAAACAAATAGAATGACAGTTTCGCCCTTTATAGTTCTCTGTATTACTAAGATTGAGATTTTAGGAGAATACGAATTTTTAGGCAAAATTGTAGGATTTTGAAGCATTTATTGATAGGTGAGAGATACTCGACTTGTTTACTTTTATAAGATTCGGCTTTCTTTGAAAAACAGCTGAAATGGAATATTTTATGCGACTAAAAAGATTGTCATGAGAACATCCCCTAAAATGAAGAGAATCATCACATAAGGTTAACGTCAATGGACCAAACGTCAAACAATCTACGTGAACACTTGTATCTTGTTGATTTTGCAAAGCACCACGTAACCATTGTTCGTGAAGCTGGAAAATATGAATGAAGGAAAAAGATTTTTATGGTCCGTGAAATGATAAGTAAAGTCTAAAACTATCTACTTTTCATACATACTATACATATATATCAGCTTATTTACAGTTTTACAGAGGGGTTGTGGAACTGTGAATTAAGACGAACATTAATGAAACACTCCTGTCAGGCTGACTAGTAATAATTCTAGTCAGTGACGTTATCTTCAGCGCAAATTTCTTCTAATTTCGCTTACGCTTTGAATTAAATTTTGAATTTAGAATTTTTCGGATATCCGGGAAGAAACAAGTAGGGCATAAGAGCGGAAGTACGCTTTTATGCTGGCTACGGTTCTCCAGCGGACTGTACCTAGGGAGGGAGAACAAAGTTTATTTAATTAATTAAGGATACTTATCCAATTCTCTTGTTCGAGAATTCCTTTGATTTGATGTGCTGGCTTCCTGGTGGCGACGTCCTTCTGGGTGGCTGGTGGCAACGTCCTTCTGGGGGTTTCTTTCAAAAAAAAACTAAAAACTGCAACACACTGGCACTTCTAAAATCTCATCTAAAACCCCTTTATTTTCAATTTCCTTAAACTATATATACATGAATCTTATGGTAAAATAATGAAAATGTTGCACGACATGCAGTGCAACAT
This sequence comes from Malaya genurostris, assembly GCF_030247185.1. Taxonomy (NCBI): domain Eukaryota; kingdom Metazoa; phylum Arthropoda; class Insecta; order Diptera; family Culicidae; genus Malaya; species Malaya genurostris. The sequence goes on from NC_080570.1 coordinate 22,045,931, forward strand.
TTATTGCTATCTCCCTTTCTCCTTAGATGCTGACGTTACCATTCGTCAGCACGGGTAAACAAATTCCTATCTACCTCACTACTACATAGAATTTGGTATTCAATGTTGCGCTTGCATTTCGCGCTATCCTTCTCTATTCCCTATCACGTACCGACGCTTTCAGAACTTGTTGGTCTTTGTCAGCACGGGTAATCAATTCATATTTCTACCAGACTCAAACATGACCGTCGCCAGACTACCTTTTCCTTCTTTTATTGCAGTCCTTTCGGGAATTACGTATTAAATTATTTTATTACCGCAACCTTCCGAGAGCTGATTTGAACGATATTCATTTAATGTTCCTTTTCGGGCAATTGTTTATGTTTGTCCCTTCGCATTTCGTCATGGTCTTTGCTAATTAATTTTACTATTGCCATCGGCACCAGATTACCTGGCGTCTCGACCCAACTTAAGCTTCCTTTGCTATTTGAATTAGCGCTTATTGATGCACATGGGATGCGAGAATTGATGGAAAATTAATAGTTCTCACGACTGCGCCGGAAACGCCTTATCGGTTCAAATCGCTTCTCGATCATAGTGCTCCTTTAAGCACGTTGTTTTTTTGGTTGATAATTAAATTTATTAATGCCAGTGCAACTGACGCAAGCTCTACGCTCGACATTCCCGGCCCCGTAAATCTTCTAGAAGGTTTACCCTATTTGATAATCGAGCGATTGTCATGAATGAATGATCATGAATTAATGATAAAAATTGCGTTCGTCCTCTCTGTTAAATTTTGTTTCAAGAAATAGTCACAAATTATAATGAGCTCTCGGCTGTATTTTGCGGAAGCGGAAACAAATATTGCGCTGGCCTACTTGAATCTCGTGTTGTATTACATTGTTTAATTCGTAGATAAATATATACTACCACATACATAATACCTAACAATCCTACACCCATTAATACATATTCAAATATGGGTTCACCTACATCTTGTTTCTTATCATCATTTGTTAATATTGTAAAATTTTGTTATTAAATGGATTGGCAGGCTTATTTAATTTCGGTAATTCAGTTTTATTCTGCTCTAAATTGAAATCTATTTGAATTCTTTCTTTAAAAAATAAGTTTGTTTTTCTTTCTTCCCTATTCACAAATCCATATATAACACTTTTATTACTTTGAATTTTACAATCAAAATCTAACCTAACTACGGCCACTTTATAGGGTGGCGATATTATTGTATGCTGGCAGTGGATTACGATGCTCGTCGTGTCGCTGGCGTAGTAGAGTACCTGGTTCTCATCCGTGAGTGAAATCATCTCGACGTATGGTGGCGTTAAGTGTGTAGTATTGCAGCGGCTCTTCGAAACTTTGTGCGCCACTAGTCCTGATACACAGTCAAGCTCCTTATGAACCAGACTAGGTTCCACTATAAAATGAGTTTTGTTCATTCGTACTGGTTCCGTAGTTGGGTAGAAATATTCCCCGTTATGGTCAATCAGTATGCGTGGTTTTCCTATATCAATGATGGCGTGATTCTCCGTATGAGGTACAGGAATAATTTGAAACATTTCGTACACTGTCTTGCTGACAACTACAGTGTACATTGCGATTACGATAGTCCCGTTGATCTGCTGTGCTTCATATTTTACCAACGAGGATTGTCGAAGAACTATTAGTCCTGCTGGCAATATTGACGAGATGTTGTCGAAAGTCGCGGTTAGTTCTTCCGTCGAAAGTGGATATGATCTCATCCTTCTGTACTTGTGAAGTATAGCGTCAATGGTTTCCCTTGACAGCATAATAATTTCGATTAATCGGCTTTCTAGGTATTCCGTGTCACCTAGGACATATTTTTGTTTCAAATTATTCGTCTCCTTCATTAGTTCGTAGAATCGATCATTCAACGTGCTTCCCATCTCAGCCGTCTTTCCATTTAATTGCACAAGTGACTCAGATAGTTGATGTATCTTTTCATTGTCGTGCATCCTCATTGATTTTAATTCGGTTTCGACATCATTTTCACCGAAGAGGAAACTCCATAAAAATCCAAATATTCCTTTGGAACGGCGGAATCCCGTTCTCTCGTAATCAATTTCGAAAATTGCATCCGAGCACAATTTGTTGAAAATTTCCAAAATTTTTTCCATATTATCAGTTTTTAAATTTTTAATCATGTGTTTCCTTGTTGCTGATATGTTACCCCGTATGTCTTCAACCAGAGCTCGATCCTGATCTGGTGATACCATTGTTTCGATATTTGTACGCCATATCCCTCTTTTCATAAGGCTTGTCCCTATGTGATCGAGAAATACGCCATTCTGTTCGACCGGCGTAACCAATATCGCATTTGCCGTACTTAGCACCGCCGCAGTGGTTAATAAACCTGCAAGTACAGAATATGGAGAAAGTCGAATGACTGGTTTTGCCTTTTTGTTGGTACATTTCCTTTTCTTCTCTGGCTGAGAAGTTTTATCTAATTTTCGTTTGGTCTCGATACGGTGACTTTCAAATGTAGATTCACAGGACTCGGGTCAGGTATATGCATTATAGCATGCCCTGATTTCCTTTTTGCCGTCGGTTCAGGAGTTAGATCCTTTCTTTCGACGTCTAAGATCGCGAGTTTTGCAACTGCGCGTCTAAATGTTCCCTTTTTGGTTATGACATCAGCTTGTCTAGCTACACCGTCATCAGAAACAATTAATTTCGAAACACGTCCTTTTAACCATCGTCCTGGAGGTTCTTCGTTATCCACCATTAGGACTAAATCATCTATTTTGATCGGTTTTACGTCGCCAGTCCATTTTTCTCTGGCGATTAATGTTGGAAGATATTCTTTCTTCCATTTATCCCAGAATATCTTCATGGCATGTTGGATTCTTGCCTGCGAGTTCTTATCGTAAGGTTTTGGATCCATTTCGAAGGGTGGTGCATATTTCCCCGGTCTTCCTAAAATTGCATGGAAGGGGGTTAAAATCTCATCATCCACATCCTTCAATGTTCTATGTATTAGCGGTCGCGAGTTGACGAACCACTCTGCTTGAATGAAGGCTGATCGCAGCACTTCACTTGTAGGTGTCCTTTTAGACATATCGTCTATCATGACATTGAGCGCCTTCTTTATTACTCCTATTAACCTCTCCCATACGCCTCCAAAATGTGGAGCCGCTGGAGGGTTAAACACCCATGAAATTTCTAACTCTGCGGCTTCTCCTTGTCTCATTCTTGTGTCGAGTTCTTGTAGGAGGCGTTTAAACTCTCTTTCGGCTCCAACAAAATTAGTTCCGTTGTCGCTGTAAAGCTGAGTTACTTTACCTCTGCGACACTGAAAATTCCTAAAGCATACGAAAAAGGCATCGGTACTCAAATTTTCTGCCATTTCGATGTGTATCCCTCGAGTTACTAACAAGTAAAAATAACTACCCTTTTTTGACATTTCTATCTTTTGAACATAGAAAGGTCTAAAATAATTCATCCATTATACTAAAATGGAAACGCGTTTACAGCAGTCCCTACACGTGAGAGAAGAGCTATCATGACTCTAATCTTGGTGTCAATAAAGGGATATAATTTTTGTTTTAACTAATAGTTTTTTGGGCATATAGTCCTTTATCATCCTTCTTTCTTCTAAATAAGGAATGTCTTACCTTAACATGATTTTTATTTCCTTTTAAAATTCTTCTATTTCAGCAATTTTGAACATTAACTTTTTTTTTCTTTCATCGTCCAAGCAGGATCGAAGTTATGTTTGGAAGTAATAAAATTGATATTTTCCATTCAAAATATTAGTCTCTGCATACTTTTCTCCAAACAGAGAATGCCCTGACATCTATAAATTTGATGTTTGAATACTTTGTGCCGTTTTTTTTTTGAAAATATCTTCCAATTCAGTCCAATCATTAACGAGCGAATTCTTCAATCGAACATTTTTCCACAGTCGGAGGTGGTTCGCTACATGGTTCCTCATTCGACACACAAAGGTAGCTTGGGAACCAGTCATTATTTCTCTTGATTCAAGAGGGGTTTCCGAATTCGAGCGCAATGAAGGAGTTGTACGTGATGGACTTACGGATGCACATACCAACGATACACATGGCGGTGGACTTGTTTCTTTGAGCAGTTTACCCAAATTGTTGCCTGGTAGTAGTTCTGGTATAGGTAAGGAGTTCAGAGAACGTCGAGGCGTTAATCCATATGATTTGGCACTTCGTATCATTTTTTCATCTGATGATCCACCCACGGAATTTTTCTTAAACGTAAAATTATCCGACGTTAACCCCCCGTGTAATGGCATGACGATATAATTATTTGTATGTTTACTATTGACATCCAAATTTGCATGATAAACCAATTCCCTTTTCCATTCATATTCAAAGGGTACACTGAAGGGTTCATCGAGAGCATTGACAGGAGCGGTGACTTTTCGCTTAGTCACCGTCGTAGACATAGCTAAAACTTTAGCGCTATTGTCAAATGCATTCCCAGGTGCTGGTGCCATACCAACAACAGATTCCATTTTGTTCTGTTCGTCGGTAGATCCTAATGTGGCACTTCTCACCGAGGCAACCACATTTTCCCCAAATGCTTCCGTAGACGACCAAAGATTTGCTTCCAGTTCTTGGACTTTTTCAGAATTTGTGAAATCGGAAATCGTACTTGAGGATCTTGGAGAACTTAACATTCCGTTCTCGCTACCAGCGGCGTCCTCATCGAATCCGGCAAAATCATTTTCATTACTATCACACTCTAACTCTTCAGAATCGCTTGTGTTCTCCTCTGAGCCAGTGGTTATTGTAATTCCAGTTGTTCCACCAGTCGTACTTGGCTGCAGCATATCATATCGGTGCAGCTTTGGTTGCTGCTCCATTCCTCTGGCATTACCGATAATCTTAGGCAAGGTTTCATAATAACTTTTCCATTCAATCGAGTTTCCTGAATTTACTGACATTGCGTCTTCTTTCATGCCCGTATTCTGAATGGAAGTCACGAGGGATAACATGGTCCTCTCGTGTATTCGCATCAGCTCAATAATTGCCCTGCTGCTGCCGATTTTTGCTTGGAGTGCCATATTTGTCACTTCCAAGTCTTTCGTCATTGCGGCGTATTCATCATTCCGCTTTTGACACTTTGCGCAATACCAGGCTTCTGGTCTTGGTGGCCGTTCATCGAGTCCAACACACGATGAATGGAACCACCTGTCGCAATCAACACATCTCAACATTTCGACCAATGCGCGATCTTTCTTCGTGCAAAGGCGACAATGTCCATTTGGATTAGACACAAATTCCATCTTTTGTAATTACAAGAGGAGGATTCTAATCTCAAATTTATTGACAATATATCCTGTCAATACTTGAATTATTAAATAAACTCTTCCCTTGAAATAGTTTGAAACAACTATTCCCGAGGCTGACTAATCGTAAGTGAATTAGAAGGAATTTTGCGACACGCTCCTCTCTGGAGCCACCAAAATGTCAGGCTGACTAGTAATAATTCTAGTCAGTGACGTTATCTTCAGCGCAAATTTCTTCTAATTTCGCTTACGCATTGAATTAAATTTTGAATTTAGAATTTTTCGGATATCCGGGAAGAAACAAGTAGGGCATAAGAGCGGAAGTACGCTTTTATGCTGGCTACGGTTCTCCAGCGGACTGTACCTAGGGAGGGAGAACAAAGTTTATTTAATTAATTAAGGATACTTATCCAATTCTCTTGTTCGAGAATTCCTTTGATTTGATGTGCTGGCTTCCTGGTGGCGACGTCCTTCTGGGTGGCTGGTGGCGACGTCCTTCTGGGGGTTTCTTTCAAAAAAAAACTAAAAACTGCAACACACTGGCACTTCTAAAATCTCATCTAAAACCCCTTTATTTTCAATTTCCTTAAACTATATATACATGAATCTTATGGTAAAATAATGAAAATGTTGCACGACATGCAGTGCAACATTTATTGCTATCTCCCTTTCTCCTTAGATGCTGACGTTACCATTCGTCAGCACGGGTAAACAAATTCCTATCTACCTCACTACTACATAGAATTTGGTATTCAATGTTGCGCTTGCATTTCGCGCTATCCTTCTCTATTCCCTATCACGTACCGACGCTTTCAGAACTTGTTGGTCTTTGTCAGCACGGGTAATCAATTCATATTTCTACCAGACTCAAACATGACCGTCGCCAGACTACCTTTTCCTTCTTTTATTGCAGTCCTTTCGGGAATTACGTATTAAATTATTTTATTACCGCAACCTTCCGAGAGCTGATTTGAACGATATTCATTTAATGTTCCTTTTCGGGCAATTGTTTATGTTTGTCCCTTCGCATTTCGTCATGGTCTTTGCTAATTAATTTTACTATTGCCATCGGCACCAGATTACCTGGCGTCTCGACCCAACTTAAGCTTCCTTTGCTATTTGAATTAGCGCTTATTGATGCACATGGGATGCGAGAATTGATGGAAAATTAATAGCTCTCACGACTGCGCCGGAAACGCCTTATCGGTTCAAATCGCTTCTCGATCATAGTGCTCCTTTAAGCACGTTGTTTTTTTGGTTGATAATTAAATTTATTAATGCCAGTGCAACTGACGCAAGCTCTACGCTCGACAACTCCCCTTCCCAAACCTTAGCATATATGATATTTATTTCATACAATAATAAATAAAAATCCTCTCTACGCCGGATTCAGCAATAAAATTTAAGTGTGTAGACTGCTGTTGAGTTTCGGTGTTCCGATTTGTACACTGCTAAAAATCAATACTTTTTTTTAATTTGTGTTTCTGTAAATACGTTTCGTATTTCTCTAGGTGTACCAAGAAATCAAGCTTCATTTGTGCTTTCAAAATTTAAAGCATAAATCTAAAGTAACGGGTGGCAACTAAAATTTTGGAATTTTTTCGAGGCCTGTATGCTTAACAACAAACGAGCTCAAAGAGAAAGAAGAGTATGTATGTGTTGTCTCTCCTCTTTCTGCTACTATTTCCTGTTTTGCTTATGCTTGCTCAGTTTTGCTCAAAATGCCGTCGAAACAAGAAGTATTTCGCGAGCGCGTTGTACAGTTTTACGAACTGCACAAAAATCTCGGCAAAAAATAAACGGTACAACATTTTAAAAGCGAAAATGTTGCGGCTTTGACTCTTTGCCATATCCTACGATCCCCAACAACTGCTCGCAAGAAAGTAAGTGGAAAACCAGCCAAAATTATGGACGCAAAAGGACTTCGTTCTCTTTCTCGTGCCTTCAACAACAAGGATTCACTGAGGCAACGGGATGCCTCAAAAAAGTTTAACTGTTCTCACCAGTACATCTGCAAACCATTGAAAAGAGTCAGAATAAAGTGCCGAAAGAAGACACGAGCCCCGGAATATACTGACGCGCAGATTTCAACGCTAAAGTTCCAATGCCTGGTTGATCAAAAATTATTCCGGAAAAATTTTTGTTTTGGACGACGAAAGTTATTCCTCTCTTTCGAAGACGTAAATTCCCGGAAACGATCGATACTATTAAACGGATAGTTCTATTGCACCTCCGAACATAAAATATAAGTTTAAACCTAAGTTTAAACAGCAAGTGATGCTGTACATTGCCATTTCCAAGAAAGCTATTTCTAAGCCATGGTTCAAGCCCTCTGGCAATCAATCAAGATGTGTACCAGAACGAATGTTTGAAGAAAATTTTGATCCCGTTTCTTCAAAAACATCATGCTGATGGACAATACGTGTTTTGGCGGAATAAAACGTCATCGCATTACGCCAAAAAACACAATCGTTCCTGAATACCCATTCGATCCCATTTGTACACATTTTATAAACCAGTTGTCATGCTTTTAATATGAAAAAGTATTCTATGCTACATGAGAATTAAGTGTAAGCTCAGCTAAAATTTCAGTTAGTTTATATGCACTTGTCTGACAATTACATTGTAAGTGTTAGGCCAATAGAATGTTAAGTGCCATACAATTGAAATCACTCTGCTGTCAATGTTCCAATGTGATTTCATTTGAATAAAATTTGAAGTGATTTACAAAATGTGTCAAATCAAATGCGGCAAAATTAAGTGTAAAAAACTTTCGTCCAACGTGTCGATTTTTATCAGTGTAGGTTATGCTAGTTTGCATATGAACAAAGTTCCCTGTTTTTATTCAATGAAAAGATTTTCTAAAAATTCTACACTGATAGCATGAGTAATATGAGAAAGGTATCATTACCCCACTGGATGGATTAAAATAGGTTTTTTTAGAAAGCACAATAAAAATAATTGTTTTGTCAAATTGAAACTAATAGCAAACCTTATCATAATACAATTATGAAAGTATTTTTTACGGTAGTTCTATTTTACTGGATTGTTGTTTACAGTTCTTTTTACAACCACTTACATAAAGCTTGTTTTCTGGTTTACAATGATAGAGCGATACTGTACATGAATTTAAATTCAAAAATTGAAGCAAATTTAACAGCAACTTATATCAAATTTGGCATTCGAACTCTGACAGGGAATACACTGGCGTCAGTTTCGGTTTGCTCGTCGCATCTTCCCTCCTGAAATTTCGAGCGACCGAACATACTCTAAAGCCATCACCAGCAATTTTTTATTCAATGATGCAACATTCCAAAACTGCGTTTTTTCGTTTTCTACATTGGTGCTACAACGGCATAGAGCAGAGAAAGAAAGAGAGAGAGAGAGATACTTCAAATTAGAGTGACTATAATCAGAGTGGCGACAGCTGTTCGTTTGGAATGACAGCTACCAGTTCCAAACGAGCAAATCAATGTAAAGCTAATGAAATGTTTTTAATTGTTGCCAGCATTACGGATGAGATGTCGTCACTCTGGTTATAGGCACTCTACTTCAAATGACCCCCAAATTCGAGTGAGTGTAGTCAGTCGGGGCTACAGCAGCAGTGGTGTAGTGCAGCGCTAGGAACAACAAAAAACCAACACGGAGTGCAAACATTTAGGCCGGTGGGGACATTCAAATTCATAGCCTCCCTCGATCAGCCACTTTTAAGATGATTGATGTTTTTTTTTCTTCACGCAGCGCAACGAATGCCTTCAGTCTAATTGGCCCCCACTAAAGTATTCAAATGGGTATCTAAATCTTGGTTGTTTTACATTAATAGTATTAAAAAGCTATCAATAGAAGTATTAAAAAGATACCAACTACAAACATTATAACTTTAGAACATAAAATTTAATACTAATATTGACAAATCAAATAATTGGTCTAGTACAAATTGGAAGTATACTCCAAAAAATCATTACCTACTTCGATCTTGACAGAGAAACTTCATAAATATTGCTACCATTCGTCTTGGAAAACTTTATAAATATGCAGTATGTGCAATTGTAATGTTGGTATTCCCAACTCTAATCTGGTATCTGATCTTAAAAAGGCTAGAATCATAACAAGTTTTTTAGTCAAAGGATTTTCAATATCTAATTCGTGGAATCAAAGTTTATCAGATTGATTAAAATTGCACATACTCAGTTGGTATTCAATTACTTACCGCTTCAAATGAATCGAATATGTGCCAGCAGTTTTCGCATCGATATCTGTTTTCCGCGATCTGAGAAAGGGGTTTTCCAACTTTTTTCAATACAAACAATAGGCGGTAAACAGTCCACACGCGCCACAAATTACAACTGATTCCGTACACCGGTAAAAACTAAACTATCGTAAACGACTCTTCCACCAAAATCTTCGTAAGTCTTTCGTTGCACCCTTGCTTGCCGTTTTATATCCTTTGGATCTTAAGTTCCGCTTTCCGCACTCATAACACTAAAAAACCGCGAGACGTTCAACTCATTAGCACGGTAAGCACAGAACGACACAATGCACCCGCCACTACGCACCAACGAGGATCGTGATCCTCATCACTAGGAATCAACCGAGAAAATAGAGGTACAGCATCACTAGCACTTCGGTTTATATATGAAGCTTCTAGCAGCAGCAACCGCGCACTCGCATACTAAGCTAGGAAGAAAGAACGAATGATAAAAAACACATCTACAAAAAAAAAGAATACATCCGATTAAGTCGGAACCGGGCTACAACTTCTACTTCAAAGATCATCATCTTGATCAACGCTCGGTGAGAATCAACCACGCGTTCGTTCCTCTCTGCTAGCTCTGCTAGGTTGTGAGCGGCTACAGCAATCGCATCAGAGAGAGAGAGAGAGAGAGAGAGAGAGAGAGAGAGAGAGAGAGAGAGAGAGAGAGCGAGCGGAAGAGAGAAAGAAACGGAGATCGATAGTGAGCGAACGTGGATAACACGATCATGTCAACCACCCTTATCACGTTCGTTGAAGTTTCGGTAGGGACCGCGCGCCTCCATTCGGCCGAGAGAACAATTCTCCCAGTGAAATTCTCTTCCTTCTACCGGGTGAAACTACCATAGAAACGAAATCGGAGAAGCAATCATCAGAGCGGAGAGACTTCATTCTAATCAACCGGTGATCGACGGAGCGCGTGAGAACAGACGAACTCTCCCACAGCGTCTCACACCCCCTCCCTCAGACCAGCCCCAGTCAGATCGATAGTGCAATAAATTTAGTACCCGGAGGACGACGAGTCGTCGGTGGAACATAGTCGCTGAGTTGGCGCCCGATGTAATAAATATTGGATTGATTTGTTTGCTGTTTTATGTATTTTTTCACTTTTCTTTTCTGTATATTATTTACGGTTACTCCATACACTATTCTAGGATAAATTCGAACAGGCAGCTGCTGATAATTACTGCTTGTACTTGTTATGTTTATTAGTTCTAGTGGACGAAGTACAGTAGTTTTATGTCAAATCATTGTTCGCGCTCGTTGCACTTGGAGCGCCGTTGCAACAATGTTGAAAGGTTACATTCGCTAATGGGATTGGGGGTGGTTTTAGTTCCAACGTCGTCTAGTTGCTGATTCCTACATTCAGCCATCATTATATTATTGTTAGGTGAGGTTTTCAGATCATTCTGTCAACTTTTCGCATCAAGTTTCGCTTATTCGCATCGCATGTACTGTTTTCCTACACAAGACTCATTTTATCTAAGAAACAAATGTGTCTAATGATCAAAGCAACCGATGCTTGATTCACAACATGACTTTGAAGCAATTCATTAAGCAGCCCTTACACGAGACAATATTATTGTCAATACAAGGAGTATTGACAATACTTTTGATCGTGTAATGGAAACTTCGTTGGATTGATGAAAATATTGTCAAAAAATAAAAACTGCTCATCAATCCGACAATACTTTTTCTCCAGAGAGGAAACTGTCAAATATGTGCAATGAACTCTTCTCTCAATGTTTCAATTTTCAGTATTTGAAGCTTCAAACGCTTGATTATTTCGAAAAATGCGAACTCAAGTTACCAAGTCAATTGGATTGACGGTATTGACAAAACTTTGGATTGACAATAATATTGTCACGTGTAAGGGCCGCTTTACTCTGCTGTTTTTCTATTACCTAAGTCGGCTGTGAAATTTGTCGAAAGAGTATAACCAGAGTACAGAATAAAGAGAGTTTCGACAGGTTCGTATGCACATAACAAAATTGCGTGTTCTGAGCTACTATTCATTTATCTATCGCTTCAAATGAATCCAATATTTGTTAAAAACTTTCCCATCTGTTTTGCGCTTTCTAAGGAAATGTTTTCCTAGCATCTATCAAGACACAATGAGTGAAAATGTTAAAACAGTTCACACGTGCGGGCCAAGGCGCTACAATAGTAAAATTCAGACGTACTTCACAAGCTAGATTGTATAAATGTGGAATCAGCCCGGCCATACGAAATTTTTCCGATTGTTCCTGTAACTGATGTGTTTACTTGAAATATTCAATGATATAATTTTAGCATTGTTTGCCTTAAAAACTAAACTGAACTCATCAGTAAACATCAATTATCTTGAAACGAGAAACCTTAATTAACGGTCCACTAGCGCAAGAGACAAACAAACAAACAAAAAATAAAAGCGCAACTAAAGTGTAAAGGTTTTAATAAAGTTTCCTCCGCGTGGATGTAACATTTCAAAAGGGTATTAAATAATTGGGTTCCATTCAATCATCGCATCGATTTGCAGTTCAAATCTACACACTTGAAAATTTTTACATGTTATTAGATGCACATAAATGGAGCGTCGCAGTTCACGCAAATTTACGTGGAAAAACATTTAATATTGTGTTTAAAACTCCATACATGAAATTCATTGAAATTTAAAAAAAAAAGAATACTGAGAGCAACCGTCGCGACTTGAACTGAGAATCATTGGATCACAAGTACGTCTGTTAATCGACCGAGCCACAGAAGCATGCATCTGCTTGGCTGGTAAAAGGTGCATTTGAATTCATACAGTCGCACCTGCTAGCAGAACGCAAGTTACAGTCGAAACCAGTAAAATTCAAGCTCATCTAACATTAAGTCATTACAAATAAAAATTTCCGTCATTTGACAAATTAGGTCTGTATGAATTACATCGTATGAGGGATTAAGTCACCTGTAATATTCAAATTTTTTTGGAGTGTAAGTTTGAAATATTCATACACCAGATAAAGTTTAAAATGTCTTAATATGATCAGTATCTAACGGGGAACAGATTGGAAAACCGACATGTGAACACAATGATGTAATGAAAACCGCGAAAATGTTACCGCAGAGACGGGACTCGAACCCGTAGCTAACTCCTAACCGGGGAAATTGTTTTACCAATTAAATTTCCCCGGTTAGGAGTTAGCTACGGGTTCGAGTCCCGTCTCTGCGGTAACATTTTCGCGGTTTTCATTACATCATTGTGTTCACATGTCGGTTTTCCAATCTGTTCCCCGTTAGATACTGATCATATTAAAACTAGCTCAAGGCGGCTTTACGTCTTAACAAAGTCTAAAACAAAATCGTTTAAAATGTCGTTTTATTGTGAACAGATAGCACATAAAATCTATTTTTTTTACTTGGACCCCAATTTTCAAAACGTGTTTTTGTTTTGTTTACGTGGTTTTGAGATAGAAACATGCCGGAATACCCATATTTCCATCTCATTCACCTCACTCTTAAGATTCGTTTTTTGTATGTACTTGCGAGATTGACGAATATCAAAGAAAGGGAGAAATAAACAAGACACGTACGGTGAAATAATGACGCTTTCGCCTGGACAATTTTGACAGCTGCCGGAATGCAGCCAGTATTCTGACGGTTGCCAGAATTCCTCACAAGCGGGTGCTCGCTTATGTACGCTTGAAAATACTTATTCAAAAATGAGTAAGATTCCACTCATCTACAGAAAAAATAGGGAACAACTCTAATTTAGAGTAACTCAAATTTCAGTTCTTCCACTGAAAACGATGTTCGGGTAAAATCTACTCATTTACTGTTTATTTGTACATGGGCAAAAAAATTGAGCAATTATCGGATAATAAAAAATGGCGCCTGTTGCTACGAATGGTTATTACGACTTTTATACCGATCTCTCGATTAGTTACCTAAAAACGAGACTCAAATTCAGAATAAGAGTTACTCATTATAATTGATGGTAACTAGTCAATTGTTGACGTTTCCATGAATCATTTGAAAATGAGTAACTAGTACTCAAACTCTGAGTAACTTTTTTTAAACGTGTAAGGAATTCTGGTAGGCAACAGAAGCTTGACAGGAATCCGGCCGTTAATAAAATAGCGCATGCAGAGTAGTGGCCCTGTCTTGTTGGACATGCTTTGTAAACTCGTTCCCACATTATCAGATTTGAATGAATTCCGAATAAACTCCAATGGAACAACCAATTTCGAATGAATTTCACCTCCAACCGGTTGGTTTGGAAATCCATCGAAATTGAGTGAGAAGATGCGGACTGGATTGGCAATTAGTTTTCTTCTTATTCTTTCCAGATTTTGCACGTTTTCGTGCTGATTTTCAGTTTATTTCTAAATAAAAAATGTATATAACTGAATATATAAATTTAAATCTTCAAGTTTTTCGGATATACAAAACTAGTAAATTACCAGTTCTTCTAAGAACTCCAGCATAAACTGTAAAAATATCTTCTCAACAATCTTACTATGAGATGAAGATTTGGTTTTTGATTTCATGAGATGAAAATGTTTGTAATCTGCTTGCTAGTGCAAAAGACAGAATTCGACGTGAACATTTCAAAAGGGCCTTAAAACAATGGACAGATTCTCTTTGTTTACTTTCTCTTTCGATTATATCTGCGTTATTACGCAATTGTTACATGTATGATACTATTACAAAGCTAGAGATATTTTCTTTCATTCTATGTACAAATATGGTAAGTGAACGTCAAAATTAAGGTGTTATTAACAGAAGAGAAAGTAAACAAAGAGAATCTCTTATTGGTTTATGTGCCCTTATGAAATGTTCACGTCGAATTCTCATGAGAAAAAATTAAGACAGAAAAGGCAGCGGACATTTCGATCCGTTTCGAAACGGTTCTGCCGGTCTTCGATGGCAAGTATCCTGTAGAAACAGAACCGTTAATATGGAGCACTCAAAAAAAAAATTAGTCACGTAAAAAATCATGTTAATACTTTCCACCCTACTTTTACGTAGGTTTTAATGGACTGTCATATAGAAGCTGTTTATACAATAAATCCAGTAAAAGTTACGTGATTCATAGATAAAATGTAGTGTATTGTTCATATCACATTTACCTACCAGTTCATATTATATTTAGATATTGGAGAATTGTTGTTTTAAATATTGGTTGAAGTCACATGAAGATTTTCTCAGATTTCATTATAAAACAATTGGATTCTTACCATGAACAAATAAACGTTTATTTTAGAAACATAACAGTTCGGCTGAAAAGTTCGTATCGTTTAATAGAAACACACATTTTTTTGCCAAAATTCGTTTTTATTATTCAACATAATTGCCATCAGAGGCGATACAGCGATTATAGCGATCTTCCAACTTTTCGATACCATTTTTGTAGTACGATTTGTCCTTTGCTTCAAAATAGGCCTCAGTTTCAGCGATTACCTCTTCATTGCTTCTAAATTTTTTACCAGCGAGCATTCTCCTGAGGTCTGAGAACAGGAAAAAGTCACTGGGGGCCAAATCTGGAGAATACGGTGGATGAGGGAGCAATTCGAAGCCCAATTCGTTCAATTTCAGCATGGTTTTCATCGACTTGTGACACGGTGCATTGTCTTGATGAAACAAAACTTTTTTCTTCTTCAAATGAGGCCTTTTTTTAAATTTCGTCCTTCAAACGCTCTAATAACTCTATATAATAGTCACTGTTAATGGTTTTTCCCTTTTCAAGGTAGTCGATGAAAATTATACCATGCGAATCCCAAAATACAACCTTACCGGCGATAACCTTACCGGCCGATTGTTGAGTCTTTCCACGCTTTGGGTTCGGTTCATCGCGTGCAGTCCACTCAGCTCACTGTCGATTGGACTCCGGAGTGAAGTGATGGAGCCATGTTTCGTCCATTGTTATATATCAACGAAAAAAATCGGTTTTATTTCGATATAACAGCTCCAAACACTGCTCAGATTCATCAATTCGTTGTTGTTTTTTATCGATTGTGAGCTCACGCGGCACCCATTTTGCACAAAGCTTTCTCATATCCAAATATTCGTTAATAGTATGTCCAACACGTTCCTTTGATATCTTTAGGGTGTCAGCTATCTCGTTCAACTTCACTTTACGGTCATTGAAAATCATTTTGTGGATTTTTTTCACATTTTCATCGGTAAAAGCCTCTTTTGGACGTCCACTGCTTTCATCGTCTTCGGTGCTCATATGACCAGTACGAAATTTTGCAAACCACTTACGAATTGTTGCTTCGCCCGGTGCAGAGTCTGGATAACACTCATCAAGCCATTTTTTGGTATCGGCGGCACTTTTTTTCATCAAAAAGTAGTGTTTCATCAACACACGAAATTCCTTTTTTTCCATTTTTTTCACAATAACAAAAGTAGCTTCACTCAAAATGCAATATCTCACAAACTAATAATCAGACAGCTGTCAAATTTATACACGTATCTTTTGAAGGTTGGTACTAACTGAAAATGGAATGGATTTAATTCTAGTGGCGCCCTCTCATAGAAACGATACGAACTTTTCAGCCGATCTGTTAGCATAGAATTTCAATGGCTGAAAAAATAACCACCGGCAATCGATAACATCGTGGGAGTGGGTTTGTACACACTTAGATTTTTTTTCCCGAATCTCGGCAAAACCTTGCCAAGATTTAAACAGCCGAGTGCTCGGCAATCATCTGTGCAAATATAAAAACAACTGAAATTCTCGGTATTTTGCTTCGAGAAAACTATAAATTACTGGTTTCGAGAAAACTATAAATTACCGAGATCTTCGTTGCTTTTGGAACCAATTTCAGTAAAATATCGCTTTGCCGTTCGTTTTCAGCATTTTGTTTCGCTGAGATCAAAATTAAGTGTATAAGGCTGACAAAAAATGTTATTGCCAATAATTTCTCGCGAATATTCGAATTACTTACACTTTAAGGACTAACTGTTCGTCATTTTCAAAATCGAATTTTTCACACCGGAAATTCACGTTGATTGTTTGACGTTTGGTTAGTTTACGTAAATCTCATGTGATGATTCTTTTCATTTTAGGGGATTTTCGCATAACACGTTTGACACTACATAATGTGATTTTTCAGGTAAATCGAACGTGAATTTTGCAACATTCTTTCCCGGAAACGGCTGTTCCATTGTTGCCAGATGTTTGCCGAAATTCATCCGTCGTAATTCAATTCTGTTTGCAAGAAAATCGGATGACTTTTTAAGCAGCTCAGCGTCGCCTTGTCCATTTCACCAACGTTTCGTCCTGAATTCGTCCTATGTTGATTAGATCATATTTAAATGTTGTTTAATGTATACGATTTGTGATATTTGCCGGCTTTTTGGCATGAGATCCTCGAACCAGTGAATCACATTCCACTTGATCGTATTGTGGCACACGTCACTGCAGGTGTCACCTTCCGTTTTTGACCACTCCCACGGAACGGATAAACCAAACAATCCTATGACGACAGATAGCAGCACGTGTATATTAATATGCGCGGTTGTTTTGCTTTGAATTGTCCAACTGCAACTTTTTTATTAACGATTCCAACGAATGACCTGTGGATGGCTGGAGAATAGAATTATACACGGGCTAACCCCACCTTCCTTCCTATACCGGGATCAATGTTAAAGGGCCTTGCGTGCGTTGCATTATACTGACAACGTGATATTCTGTTGCTCGCTTGTTTGATTACATAGTACACCAGTGATAATGTCCCATCTCGTTGGAATCTAGTGTTGATTGGTACCCTGCGGTGGGATAATTAGAATAAATATAAACAAGCACTCAGTGACTATGCAGCGTGTGGTTCCAATAAATAATTGGGCGTTTTAAGGGCAAGATAAACTGCCAATGGGCGTACCCCATCATCTGTCACTAACGAAAATCTTAGCGATATTCATTCATGTCATATTCCTACGAAAACTGTACGGGGACATTGTCATAGAATTGCACGGCCAGTGTCTCGTTAGGTCACTAACGCAACACACTTCGAGTTCTCCGTTTCATGAGTGCAGTTCAAGGGGAGGTTTATTGTAATAGATATTTAATAACTAGCCATTTGCTACTGTTTCACGCGAACAGTAACCACAACCACTTGACGCGCAGGCTAATGGGGAATCACTTTTTTTACTTGCATTAAAATCGCTTCATTATTCTAAGCTAAACGTCAGGAAATCGTTTTATTGCTCTCAAAGTTCTTCGAAAAATGGAAAATTTTGATTTGAATTATCATTCTGTTTCCTGCTATCAGGATCACCAAATTTAGCTATCTAGAACCTGTCAACAGCGTCCAGTCAACTACCTAGTTATCGTTCTAGTTGCAGCAAATACATGATTAATTAGCATATTCACAGTATCGGAGCTCAGATTGACGAAGGTCAACAATCTTACCTTAGTTTATTGATTTTATAAGCAGAGTTAGAATGAGTAGGCAGTACCGATGAAAAAAATGAAAACAAACACACTCGTACGACAGTCTGAAGTAATCCGATAAATTAGTAACCAGTTAAGTACCCTGCAATCGCAATGTTCTTGATTTATTGAATGATGGCCGGTCAGGAGAAGTTCGTTACTTGGCGCCCTATAAAACGTGCTCTTCAGCTAGTCAGTGTAACCGACTTGGTAGGATTATTATCTGACTTGAGTACTGTCAATTACTGCGTCTAACTGAGGTTGTTTCCGGTGAAGATTGCTATTAGGTAACCATAGATAACGCAAAAATCATTGCAATTTTAAGAGCTTAGGTAATTGTATATGGGCATTGACGATGAAGCTAGTTTTTAAGAATTTAGTATTTAGAAATTTCACTATACAAGATTCAGTCTCAAACCCATTGATACATACATTTTAATTAAAAACTCATACCGAAAAAGATATTCCTGTATGTGCTCTGAAAGTATAAACAAGCAAATTTATTCATATCTATAAAATCACGTGGTTCATAATCAAGACAACAAAATATGTATGATGTAATATGGTTCTATCAAATGATGAATCAGAAATGACAGTTCAACTGACGCGTCGTTGGCAGATCTTAGAAACAAAACGAAATTTTAAAAAATCGAGTGATGAATATCGCAAATTGAATGCCGGGTTTTACGGAGCTTACGTAATGCGCGTTCGAATGGATCTATGTGGAAACCCTAGGCAACTTTTGAACTTTGTGAGTTCTAGGAGAAAATATTCAATCATTCCTCAGAACGTTTGTCGTGACGGTGTAACGTCTGCATCAAACTCAGGCTCTTGTGAGTTGTTTCCTGAATTATTTGTTTACATGTTTACTGAAAAAGCGGCCTCCAACATCAAAGCTCAAGTCACCGCATCGGATGTTCCTAAAAACTTGGTGGATTTGCGTACATTTATAATCATTCCCGAAATTTGAAGAGCTCGTACTCGGCTGGGCCTGAAGGAATTCCATTTGTCGTTTATACTCGCTGTACAACTGCTCTGGTATATTTTTTCAACGATATGGAAGCAGTCGTTCATGTTTTCAATCTACTAAAATGATGATCGGTGATACGAGCCCATCTGCTGCCTCACAAGGCAGTTATATGGGTCCCCTTCTGATCGCACTGTTTATCAACGATGCCGCATTGCTGCTTGGTTACGGACGCAAGCTGATCTACGATTTGTAACTGTACTTAGTAATTCGTAATTATGAGCACTGTGTCCATCTTCAAAATGACTGCTAGATGAATTTGTCGCATGGTACCGACGAAACCATCGTGTGATCATCATTGCAAAACATCAAGTAATTACATTTCACCGAATACTTCATCCATTAATATTTGGTGGACAAACACTTACCAGAGTTGATCGTGTTAACGACCTTGGTGTTGTATTGGATGCTAAATTTACCTTTAGTCAGCATAGCTCTGCTTTGATATCTAAGGTAATGAAACAACTCGGATTCATAGATAAAATCGGCAGAGATTTCAAGAATCCACATTGTTTGAAGGCGTTATACTGTTCCTTAGTGCGGCCATTGCTGCAGCTTGTGAATCGAGTGTCTTTAAAAAAGATTTATTCGGTTTGCGCTAAGAGAGATTTTTCCTGACGAAATCCCTTGAATCTGCCACCGTAGCTTGATCGATGTCGCCGGTCAAGTCTTGACACCCTAGAACACCGAAGAAAGAAGAAGATTCAACAAGCTGCGTTTTTGACGAAGATTATGAACGGAGAGCTCGACTCTCCAAAGATCTTGTCCCTTATCGACTTCCGCGTTTCACAACGAACTCTACGATCAGCAGGCTTGCTTCAACGAAAATTCTTCTACTCAGTAGAAATTTAATTTGATTTTGGTGAATCATCGCATAAGTTTGTTCAAAAAGTATCTCAATCCTTGATTTTATAATTTGACCTAAGATTCATAAGGGACGTGGACCATTTTGCTAATTATTTTAACTTTCTGTTAAAAATTGACAGTCAAGCAGTTTTTTCTATCGAGTATTTCAATTTAACTAAAACTGCGGCCCATTTCAAAGTTTGATGAATGGAATGTTGTTTGGGTTTATTTTGGACTGAAAATAAAACGATATCAAGTGGTATATCAATTGCAATACACCGAACGCAAGAAGAACTTCGAGATAAACTAATTTGGTTTGAACATGTATTGAAACTTTTTAGGGGCATTTTCTTTGACTGAAAGTATAAAAAGACATTACACACGAGAAATTTTTACTAAATTAGAATTTTTCTTCGAGATTTTTTTCAGTGTCGGAAAATAACCATAGATCTGTCAAAAATAACCATGCTCGAGTGTCAAATTTTAACTAAAAGTTAAACTAATTCGCGAGATGATCCATAGCCTAAGTTTTTTTATAGTCAGATGAAACAAGGAAACAAGCGATTAAATAAACAACACTTCATAACATTTGAATGTGAACATTATAAATTCGAAACTTTTTTTTGTTATAACGGTCAATAAGCCACCCGTAAAACTATAAACCATTGATTTTACAGCATAAACAATTGATTAATAATTAGATATATGGGTTACAATACATTTTATTGTATCTTGACCATTTTGTTTTTCATTTCCAACGATTCAATACATTGTTTCTACGATTCACAATTGAATTCATTGTACACGTGGCGTTTCAAACAATATACAAACTATACATTTGATTGTTTTCCAAGAAAACATGTATGAGAAAATTTTATGATTTGAATTCCCGAATAAAAAATATTGTTGAAAAACAATACGATTTGTTGTTACAAAACCTGCCACAATTTTGCTTTGACCATTGAAAAATATTTTAATGTATTGTTATACACTATTCAATCAACTGTGAAAATGTTTTTTACAATATAATGTATAGGTTGTTAAGTATCGTAACAATTCAAATCATAAAGTTTTCTCATACATGTTTTCTTGGAAAACAATAAAATGTATAGTTTGCATATTGTTTGAAACACCACGTGCACAAAAAATTCAATTGTAGAATCGTAGGAACAATATATTGAATCGTTGGAAATGAAAAAAATCTTGTCAAGATACAATAAAATGTATTGTAACTCATATATCTAATTGTGAATCAATTGTTTATGCTGTAAAATCAATGGTTTATTTTTTTACGGGTTGTTACGATACTTAACAACCTATACATTCTATTGTAAAAAGCATGGTCACAATTAATTGAATAATGTATAACAATATGTTAAAATATTTTTCAATGGTTAAAGCAAAATTGTGAAGAGTTTTGTAACAACAAATCGTATTATTTTTCTACAACATTTTCTATTCGGGCACCTATCAACATTCACTTTGAAGAGGAGTCAAAATAGTCAACAATAAAGAGAAGTTTTCTCTTTCGTCTGGTGCTAAAACTAATACTCTATTTATCGTAGCTCACCTGCAGTTTCTTTCAAAAACGGATTTTGAAAAGTGAATCATTGGCCATTATCAGAAAAAAAACGCGGGATTTTTAATTCTATACATAATTTTGAACGGTTTGTTATTTTTATTGTCGTATTGTCTGTAAGCGATATTTGGTTTCATCAGAAACAACAGTACTTAACACATGGACTGTAAAGTCTCTGGCTTAACAAAGAGAAAACGCTTTGTTTTGGTAGACCGATTTATCTTTTGCCTCAAAATAGGCCTCAGTTTCAGTGATAACCTCTTCGTTCGTGCGAAATTTCTTACCGGTGAGCATTTTTTTTAAGGTTTGCGAACAGCCAGTAGTCGCTAATAGCCAAATGTGACGATTACGGTGAATGTGGGAGCAATTCGAAGTTCAATTCATGTAGTTTTGTCATTGTTTTGATTGACTTGTGACACAGTACACTTTTTCTTTGTCATATGCGGTCATTTCTTTACCATTTCAGCCTTCAAACGCTCCAATAACGCTATATAATATTCACTATTAATGGTGTTTCCTTTCTCAAGATAGCCTATAAATATTACACCATGCGCATCACAAAATACTTAGGGCATAACCTTTCCAACAGAATGTTGTGCTCTCGGGACGCTTTGAACAAGCTTCACCAGTTGCTGTCCACTCAGATGACGATCGTGTTGATTCCGGAGTGAAGTAATGAATCCATGTTTCATCCATTGTCACATATCGACGCAAAAATTCCGGTTTGTTACGTTTAAACATGACCAGACACTGCTAAGAATCATCAACACGTGCTCATGAAATATAAAGCCAACGCGTTCTTTTGATATCTTTGCGATGTCAGCTAACTCACGCAACTTCACTTTTCGATCATTCAAAACGATTTTGAGGATTTTTTTAAATGTTTTCTGTGTCTCTACGACCACGTTTGAAGTCAGTTAACCAACGTTTTATTGTTGTTTCTGATGGACCGGAGTTTTCATAACACTGTTCAAGCTGGTGCTTCGCTTGAACGGTATTTAACGGTAAAATTAAAACACGAAATTATTTTTGATCCATTGTTCTGAAAATAACAAAAGTAGCATTACTCTTATCACAATAACTTACAAACTAATGAATGGAATATGATGAAATTTTAACAGCTGTCTTTTAAATGTTAATATTATCTGAAAAAGATGACTGCAATAAAACTAGCGCCATGTATGTGTTAAATCCATTTTGGAGATGACGTGCTGAAAATTATCTAAAGATGAGTTATATTTACTCTACAATTGAGTCGTATTGACTCAATTTCAGTTTGATACGGTTAACTTAATTTTAGCTTATTGAACGAAACTCTCGCTGTTGGTGGTTTTGCTCTTTGTATTTTGCCAACAATGGAAGGAGTGAATGAAAGAAAAGATTCAAAAGAAATCAAAATTGAGTAAAAGGAAGTCAAATAATAGGTAGTTTTAATTTTCGAAGTACAAAAGTGCACACCTCTACATGGACATCATTTTCAATAAGTATTGACATTTCAGATTCTCACGCTTGTCAAACGAAGTAAGTTTTTCTCGAAATTTTTCTTGCGTTCTTTATATTGTAAATCCAGGTTTGTTCAAAATGTTTCACAAATTTTGAATTTTCGCGGTTCTATTTTTGATCTATTGGTGGCGTTATGTTGGCACTCATGACCCTGACTTATGTGCTTATGTTTACCATTTCGGTCATTTTGAATGTCTAGCAAGGGGAGAGTTGCTTAACACAAACTATATTGTGCCTCTAAAAAAACACGTGATATACTGTGAAACTAATGGCGTTTTCGTTTTTGATTTGCACTACACCGGTGCAGTGCTACACTGAGGCATGAATAAACGAACAAAAAGGACGAAAACATAAACAGTAACCATTGACTACAATAAACGATTCCATTGCACAGAACTACACCAAACTTTTGATGAGTGCTACACCAGTGGTATCGGTGCAGAAAAAGTGTAGCACTGGTGCAGTGCAATTGGCAAAAACGAACGGTTTCAGCGCAGCTTTCGCTACACCGGTGTAGTGCAATTTAAAAACGAAAACGACATAAGTGTGCCACGCTGTGCCCCATGAAACAGCTACTTGTCAAAACTGAGCCCTTTGTGTGCCGCAACTGTGCAACTGTATGAAAACGAAAGTGCCAATATTGATAAATGCACCAACGTATTGTGTTAATGTGTGATTGGCACATTGTTCTAAGCGTCCTCCCCTTGATGTCTAGTCAGTTTTTGACAGCTATTGTGCGTGGACGTGTTGTAGCTTATCTTCGAAGGAATATCGAATTATTTTTACTATCAAATTTTGTATGAAAAATATCAAATCAAAGGAATGCAGTCGAATGATTATTTATTTGACTTTCGTTGATCGCAAATACTTCGGACGATAGCGATGCTTGCAAATCGCATATCGCAATTAATCGAACGAAATGCCTTGACATTCACCTACCTTCTGCCTACTATACTATTCCGACATAGTTCTTCCGGGCGATTGAAGTCATTGTTGAGCATTCACACAACCATTGATCATCCCGAGTGAGAATGTACGCAAGCAGTGGCTTATACGACCTCTGTGGTGACGACCAGTTATTACATTCCAGTTTGAACCCTTGAGGTGCGCGCGGAAAATACCTGCATTCCATTGCAAAAAGGATTAACTTGGCAACAGGCAGAAATTAATCACGCGGATGATCTCGTTACCTGGAAAAAGCTGAAGCTTGCGTCACGCACGGCTCACAAGAGGTTAAAAGGGTAATAAAACAAGTGTTACAACTTAATATCATTCGTTTTTTTTTGTGTGTGTTTCGTTTGCGACGGTTTGATGACGCTTATTATTTATCTTACACAGAAAGAAAAGATGAAACTTACATGACATGTAAACCAATAGTACTATTAAACAGACGTCAGTTGAAACGAAAATCTGATTGAAAACCATGATTGATGTAAAATTACATTGAAATGCATTTACTTTTTCATTGAACAAGGCTGTATATTTACAAATTCATTGAACAAGGCTGTATATTTACAAATTTTGTAATGTAACTTTCCATTCAATTACCTGCTCCAAATATGTGCATGAAAATAAATGTAAATTCACAAAATATTTTTATCTGTGTAGCTCATTTAACATCAGATCAAGGCACACGCTATAGTGTATAAATGAACGAATTACAACCGGCAGGGACTGGCCGATCTTGACTGCTTGCTGCGAATCGATGTTGTTCTTTGGAATATCACAGTCGGAAAACTATCGATGAGGTGGGTTTACAAATTTCAGGATTGATGTGGGACATTCTGTTCAAGAGCTATCAGACACAACTAATTGAATTAAACATTCATTTATTGATCGACTTTGACAGAACAAGTATCTTACTACCGGTGATATCAGACGTAATTACAGGTTGAGTGTAGAAAAAAATCCTTGGATGGTGCAATGTATGCTGTTGTCGTGTATTTCCGCAGGTACACATTTCTTATTCAAAGGCAGTTCGTAATTTAATCAGCGACCTCCGATAACGACAATCATACAAAGTGCCTTTGGGTCAAAGTTCGGGACTGCTGACACTAAAGAATGAAACGTCTGAATCTGATAGAATGCAGCACGGGACATAAATCGTGTTCCCAGTAGAGAGCAATACGGTTTTCCATTAATGCAAACATACTAAACGTGGAAACCGGTTGACTGACTACAGCAAGTAACTTTGATCTTCGTATCAGACTACCGGGAAACTAAGCTAACCGGCATCCGGTCCAATTTTGTCCGTCACCCCTACTAGAGTGCTCTCGTTCATGGTCTCTTGACAGTTTGAAGCACTGCAGCTTGACAGTTGCTTGCAAGTAACAGCAACGAAAAAAAAACAAACATTTAATTATGTAATATCGATTAAAAGAAAATAAACGTTCAAATGGTTGCGCACTAAGCAAGACAATTACTAAACAACAATCATACGATCGCATCGAGTCAAGATAAAATAATTATAATTTATTGTAATGCATGTATTTACACCCACCACACATCACTCGTGGGGTTGCGGAGTACTGTAAAGTGAACGACCTTGCGCGGGCTAGCGTTCGCGCGCTTCTACCGATAACGGCCATCTGTCATCGGGAGCACGTGCTACTGCTGGGTGTACTACTCGACGCTAGGCGGCACTGTTGCACTTTCAGAGAACTTCGTACGCATGCGCATTCTGTGATATCCGCAAGCATCCGTCATTCAATTCAATTCTATGCCAATACGACAGGGCATATAATTACTCATCAAATCAAATGGAACTAACAGAGGCTTCGGATTCCATTGAATTCCGGTTAGATTTACGGCCGATAACCATCTGCTGCCTTCCGGAAATACTGGTGCGTTTGACGCAGGAAAAAAAAACTTTTGCCGCTTATCGTTATGCAAACAGATTACCGGGTGTCTGAATCGTCAATTGTACGGTGGTAATACAACTAATTAATTCAAACAAGCTCATTTATGAGCAGACGGAGGAACTAAGCAAAGTGGGGCCTTTCATGGGACTGCAATTTACGCGAGGCTTGTTTGATTAGAAAGAAATGCGTATGAATCTTTACCGATGATGAGTAATTGTCGGCGTAGTTTATGTAACTCTAGGTAAGTCCATTCAATTCCGCTTCATGGGAAATATCGCGATGAAGCCGAAATCGATCTTTAATAATTCTAGTGATATCGATCTAGTAGAAAGGGAAAATTGCGCTTCATTTGTATGTTTTGATTATGGCCATGTTCCTATTTACGAGATCTCAATGCGATTCAGTCGGAGATTAGTTCTGATGAGTAGTAGAATATCAAAATAGATAAACATGATTTCCGAATTTCTTTTTCTTACCATGAACCTTGCGAAACAATGTAAAAAGCTAAGAATAATTAGTTGATGGTATTATAATTAAAGACAGAACAAACAATACATATTTTATAACACCTAATACCAAATTCCGAAGGTGGAAAAAGAAACCCAGAAAGCCCAATGAGAACCAGACTGGGGAAAACGAAATCCATTATTGTTAAGTAAACTCACAAATAACAGATATACAGGCTCACATATGAACTGTGTGTAAAATTTGCTCAATCAGCATGGCGAACACTTGCAGATGTCATCACGATCGACACGCGGTGTCACCACGCTTTGGGTGCCGCTTTCAGGTGAGCCACAATTTTGGGTGCAACATTCACTTCACGCTAGATTTTTGTTTTGGTGTTGGTCAAAATGACAAGTTTTTGTTTTATTCCGATCGAATTCTCGTGTGACATGGGAATAAAATTGTCTTTAACACTTAGGGAAATCGTTTGATAAGTGTTAAAATTGTTGTAGTTGGAATATTTCTATAACAGGCAGGAGGATTTTGTTGTCGTTCCGGAACGTAGTGGACCGTTTTGAAAGATAGCGGCAAATAGTCGAGTAGGTGGCAGTGGTGTTTACAACGTATAGAAAATTTGAAATTTACACAAAATTTTGAATTTTTGCTCGAGCCTTTATATTTGCTATCTGTGGTAAACTTCAACACTACTTTTAACATGCTTCGAAAAATCCGATTTTAGTCAAATATGTTCCATTTGTTTTTTCCTTTCTTTGCACAGCCGAGTGCTCGGTAATCGTCTCGGCAAAATGTATAATTACTGAGAATCTCGGCAATCCTAAATTTATTAATTGTCAATTATTGCCGAGCTTGTCAGAAGAAATTGAACTGTTAGTTCACAAAAGCGATCAGGATTGAATCATGAATTGCCGAGTCACCAGTAACCGAACGTGAAATTGATTTTTCTTTTTTATTGCATGTAAAATAAGACACAAAAGCAAAGGTTGGAGAAAGATGGTTTTTTATTATGTTCATTTTAATCTAGCCAGCAAAAAAGAAAACATCACGCCTAAAATCAAGTTTTCTAGTGATCCTCAAATCACTTACCTGGCAATAAGTAGATATTAATAATTATATTTGCGAAGCAGATAATTTTCTTATTTCACTTATCTTGTCATGAAATATAAAAAAAAATCGAGCAATGGCGACGTGGTGCTTTGCAAAATCGAAAAGATGCTTTAGATGACAAATGTCTCACCGAGTTTCAGTAAAAACTATCTCACTGCTCTATTTCGATATATTTGTTGTTTACTGGCTAGTTCAACATAATATTATGCCAAACTTCGGCAAAAGTACGCGCTTTACTTAGATATCAGCATATTACTTTAATGAATTTCGGAAAAGAGCATGTGGATTACTGAACAATCAGCAAAATGTCGGGTTGCGGATCCACTTCGGCATTTCAAAATGCCGAGTTCGAGAATCGGTTTTAAGTGTGTATATGATAGATGCTGTGAAACGGCCCAATCTAACTTCCACAGATTCGTACGAGTTACTGTGTGGCCTGACGTTGTCCTGATAAAACACGACACATAACACTGTGCTATTAAAATAATAAAAGTGAATAAACTTTTAAGGCAACCTAGTAGAGATAGTGTTTATCTGGTCGAACATAACACAAAACCGTATTAGAAATGTTTTTAGCACCCCAATATTCTTTATTTTATATTAAAGAAAGTATTTCAAATTTTTTTTTTTGAATGAAAATTCCTGCATAGATTTTTCAAAATTTTCGGCGTTTTTTAATAGTTTTGTACTGTAGCTTCTAAAAAGATTAAACTTTGTTTGTTTTGTACGACAAAACAAATTTTTTATGCAAAAATTTAAATTTTAGTCTTTTTTTTAGTTTTTTCTCATTTTTTGAGCCATTTTTTTGGTACATCTTACTAAAATTGATTGATTTATTGATTGACACACACAAAACTAGACAAAATTAATTTAAAAATAATTAGAATTGTCTAAGTTACGACGCTTTTCTCAAAAACAAAAATACAGCGTTAAAAGTGCTCTGGAGTAGCAATGTTTAAGAAAAGAAATAAATGCAATGTAAGAGCAATTTAGAGCTTAAACAAAAAAATGACATTCTTGATCACATATGTCGTTTCAAAATGTTTGTTCGATCTTCTGTTTTTATAAGTCGAGTAATATATTTGCTGTTTAAGTGACCAGCAATAGTTGGCTATCATCTGAACTTGGTTCTTTCCTCTAAACCATTTTTCAATCTTGGATATTTCTTGGTTACTCCGGAGCACTCTTTTTGTTTTTGAGAACAGCGTCGTAACTTTGACAATTCTTATTATTTTTAATTGAAATTTGTCGTTTTATTCAGAATTGTTTGGACTACAATAATATGGGTCCTAAATCAAGAAATTTTAATGAGCTGTACCAAAAACAAACTAAAACTGGAAACTGGAAATTTAGATTTTTACGTAAAAACTTTGTCTTTGAAAGCTACTGTACAAAACCATTCAAAATCGTCGGAATCGGTTGAGGAAAACCCGTGTGGGAATTTTTAATCGGAAAAAAGTACCGAAAAACGGTTTTCAATGTCCTAAAACACTTTGATCTGCTGAATTTTACAAGATAATTGTGAGAGAATCGACACAAAAATCGCTATACTATCATTGAACATAACTCAACATTGAGTGACAGACCACTTAAATTCATAAAAAGTGCACTTACTCCAAGCTTGAGTTACCATCTCAAAAGAGAGTATTTTGAGTTTAGGGACGAAGCTGTCAAAACTTGAATATTTTTTACTCAAAATGAGAAAAAAATATTTTTTTTATTCAAAATTTGAACGCGCTTAACTAAAAATTTTAGTTCCTTGCACTCAATCTAAAGAAATTCTTCTTCATTAATGTTTATGTACATGAATTTCTAGTTAAAGTTATTCTTCTTTCTTTCAAATGGGAAGCGCAAAAAAGTGATTCAAAACCAATTCCCCTTGACTGCACAGCAACACCTTTTCGAATTAATTCGGGGGTACCTCAAGGCAGCCATCTCGGACCCTTTTCATTCTTACTTTATTTGAAAGATTTGAACCTTCCGATACAAGGCCTAAAATTATCTTTCATCAACGATTTATAAGGGCTGAGGCCAGTAGGACGCGTAAAACCACGTGGCTCGCTGTTCGTTTTACATTTCTCTTCATGCTCTCTCGCAAATGTGCAAAATGACTCTCGATGTGGCCGGGTTGCCAAGAAAGTTTTGATATTTTAGGTTACAAGTTTGACTACATCACATAAACTCCAGGAAAGCTATCGCTTGTTTGGCAGCCTTTTTGAGCCGATTTTATTTGTCTCTCATGTTTCGTTACGTTACCAGGGAACTAAAATGGCGCCGCCAGAGAAATCGACTTACGTTCACAAAAATAACTTTCACTTCATTTTTATCGCGATAACATATATGTTTTTATGCACTAATCGCATCGCAATTAAATTATCTAGACATTGTCCGGATAGATTTTTGATCAATGCTTTTGAAGGCGAGATATTCAATGAACAAGTTGAAAGACGGTGACTTTCCCGACCGCTAAAGTCAATGAATCATTTTGAAATTTTTTTTCAGAATAATCTAAACTAATTTTCTAAGAGATTGTCAGTTGGGTTTTTTTTATATTCATCTCCGTTTCTGAGAAAATTAGATTTGAACCGTGAAAATAGCCCTCTAAAATGCCCTAAAACACACTGGCCTCAGCCCTAGGCGCATCTAAATTAGGTTATCTAGACATTGTCAGGATAGACACAATGTCTAGATAACTTAATATAGATGCGATTAGTGCATAAAAACATCGCGATAAAAATGGCGGCGCCATTGTGTTCTGCTCCAGTTCCCTGGTAACGTAACGAAACATGATAGAGAAATAAAATCGGCTCAGCAAGGCTGTCAAACAAGCGGTAGCTTTACTGGATTTTATGTGATGTTTAATGTTATCAAACTTGTAACCGAAAATATCAAAACTTTCTTGGCCACCAGGCCACATCGAGAGTCATTTTGCACATTTGCAAAAGAGCATAGAGAGAAATGTAATACGCACAGCGTGGTTTTACGCGATTTACTGGCCCCAGCCCTTAATTGTTTCATCTTGTTAAAGATCACGAAGATACCAGATTCCTGCAAAAACAGCTGTATATTAAACTCGTCAAAAAGTTCCGTAATTTCTTTTACTCGCAAATTGTCCTCAAGCGAGATTCAACCGTGAAGAATGTAGGAGTCCTGTTGGATTCTAAACTTAATTTAATGGATCACTCCGAACACCGTATCTCTAAAGCTTCTGAGACAACTGGGTTTTTTTCGTGTCATAAAGAACTTTAAAATCATATATTGCCGATATTCGCTCCGCACTTCGTAGTGATTTTGACGATGCAATAATTCAGAATAGAATATGCGAGTACTACCGAGAAACTACTAGGGGTGAAAAGAAACCTCCTTGTTAAAACTTTCTGGTCGATGCATCCAACGATTTTCCGAAGTTTTTATCCCGAAATATTCCGGAAGATCTGCTAAATACTACACGATCTTAATTTTTCATTGATAAACCATATTTTGAGGTTTAGGAATAGTCCAAGATAACAAAACCGGGCGACTAAAGTGGATGGAGAAACACAATTGGAGCCATAAATCGTTGATTTTAACCATATGTTAGTCGCGATGCTCTTCAATTGCGCAGTACTAAAATTACTTTTCACCTAGTAATATCAATGGGTAACGTCTCGTCTACACATTTCTAACGCTTGAAAAATATAGATTACATACATTTTTTAACATACAAAGAGAATGTCACTGTCTCAAGCAAATAAATGTAAGATATAATTAATTGACCTGTTGATTTTTTTCTCGATTGATAAGGCACAAATCAGCAGTGTTATCAAAACTTCTATTCCCCCCTCCCCCCTCCGAAAAGCTCTTCTTGGCAACCGATAACTTTCTTCAGTACTCTATCAGATCAAGAAAACCAATCTCAAACAAGCTCAAATTATTATCTCGCGGCAATTCGATAGCGTACAACAGGTGTCTGCGTATTCGGCCTCCCCCCATTCTACTACCACTTCGGACCAATCCGTGCTCCAACTGCACAGGATGTGAATCGCGATCTCCGGTTTCACGCGACTCAGCAACGGTCGCCGATTGGGGTGATCCATTTTTCGCTGGCCCGAACCGTACCCAGAAGAACGAGGAGCAGCCCCCGCTAAACGGTGACGTTTGTCATCGGTGTTGGGCGAAGGTTTTCCCACCATTCAGATCCTGCTTCTTTATTCTGTCGGTCGGCCGGCTGCTCGTCAGTACAGCACGGAAAAGTCTGCGCACTTTGGGGGGAAAAACCTGTATAAAAGCACAACCGGGAACCACCGCCGGCGACAGTTCCAAATCTGCACGGATTTCGAGTGGAAGTTATCGTGTGTCTTGACCAGGTGACAGGTGGAAATTCTTTTTTTGGTGCA
This sequence comes from Malaya genurostris, assembly GCF_030247185.1. Lineage (NCBI taxonomy): Eukaryota > Metazoa > Arthropoda > Insecta > Diptera > Culicidae > Malaya > Malaya genurostris. Next base: position 22,077,629 of record NC_080570.1, read on the forward strand.
GCAAATTTCTCCAGTGAGCGAAACATTTGTTGACAGAAGTTCGGAATCGGAAAGTGAAATAATTCAAATTAGCCAACAGTTTGTGTCCGTTTCCGTAGGACAGAAGCAACAAGTGATACGGATTATTTCCCAATTTGTTGGTGCCAGGTACGTATTCTGTGGTGTGTAGATTGAGTTTTGAAACCTTACTCGTAAAATTTCAAAGCTTAACAAATTCGACATCGATGAAACTAGCAACACAAAATAGAGCTAATCTAGTGAATGGAACTGAAAGTGTTTAGTATACTTTCTCTTTCCAAAATTATGTTTTTTTTTTTGAAAATTTTCTCTAAGGCTTTAATATACCCAAACCTCCGTTTACGTAAACTTTTTTTACGTTACCTCTTTTTACGTTACTCTTTTTACGACATAAATCCCAAATAACGTAATCTTTTTTTACGTTGAAAACACGTCGTAAAAAGAGGTTTTTGCATACAATGAAAATCATTTCTGGCTCATTTATATTCCATGGAAATTAGTACAATATAGGTATTTTCGGAACGGGTTTGATGAGTAGATGTCGAAACACGATGTTCGAGGTGGTTCTGAATTCCAAGATGGCGACTTCCGGTTTATTGATATTCCTTGAAAACCCTTACGATATTGGTATTTTCGGTACGGGTTTGATGAGTACATGTCGGAAAACGGTGTTTGAGGTGGTTCTGAATTCCAAGATGGCGACTTCCGGTTTATTTATATTCCTTGAAAACCCTTACGATATGGGTATTTTCGGTACGGGTTTGATAAGTAGATGTCGGAAAACGATGTTTGAGGTGGTTCTGAATTCCAAGATGGCAACTTCCGGTTTATTGATATTCCTTGAAAACCCTTACGATATGGGTATTTTCGGTACGGGTTTGATGAGTAGATGTCGAAACACGATGTTCGAGGTGGTTCTGAATTCCAAGATGGCGACTTCCGGTTTATTGATATTCCTTGAAAACCCTTACAATATGGGTATTTTCGGAACGGGTTTGATGAGTAGATGTCGGAAAACGATGTTTGAGGTGGTTCTGAATTCCAAGATGGCGACTTCCGGTTTATTGATATTCCTTGAAAACCCTTACAATATGGGTATTTTCGGAACGGGTTTGATGAATAGATGTCGGAAAACGATGTTTGAGGTGGTTCTGAATTCCAAGATGGCGATTTCCGGTTTATTGATATTCCTTGAAAACCCTTACAATATGGGTATTTTCGGAACAGGTTTGATGAATAGGTGTCGGAAAATGATATTTCAGTTGATTCTGAATTCCAAGATGGCGGCTTCCGGTTTATTGATATTCCTTGAAAATCCTCATAATATGGGTATTTTTGGAACGGTAATAATTTTAATATGGAATGGTGAGATATCTGAAAATGATGTTTAAAGTCATTTCAAAATCCAAGATGGTGTTTCTCGAAAGCCGTATCAAAACGAATGTTTTCGGAACGAGTTTAAAGAACAGTTCTTATTAAACGTTGTTTGAATAATTATGACTTACTGTCGAATATTTTATAATATTGTTACTTTTGGAATGGATTTTACGAGTCAATATTTGGAAGAAAGTTGTTTAAAATGACCTTTAGGAATTTTATTCCAAATTCAATATGATATTAGCTTGACACTTACAATCAAATTGTCAAACAAATACATAAATTGATGAAAATGCTTCGATGTAAATATTTTAAGGTTCATTCTTTGGTGAAAGAAATTGTAATATTTTATTTTCAGTATTGTAGTAAATATGATTTATTTGAATAGATTCAAGTTTTGAACTGCTGTTAAAACTTTTGTTTTCGTTTTCGTTGACTGATTTCAATACCTGAACTGTTATTCATTCTTATGCACGAATCGGTCCATATCAGCATGGCCAGGCTTAAGATTCAAATATAATGACACTCACTAATGGCATATGACGACGCACTTTCATACGCGAAACATTTGAAACAAAAATGGTGTGCAAATTTTTTTCCGACACACTTTACTCAATTATTTTGGAACTGGAAGTCGGATCCAGATGAAGTTGAGAAAGTTTGTAATGGACTATTAGACCATTTGAATCAGTTTGTGGAAATCGGTCGCGCCATCTCTGAGAAAAGTTAGCACAAAAATTTTATTTTTTTTTGCACATTTAACTCATAACTCCGGAGCCAGTAGTCAGATCCAAACAAATTCAGGATTTTGTATCAGACCTGAAGAGTTTTTTTTCAACTGATTCAAGTGTGTTAAAATCGGTTTATTCAACTCCGGAAAAAGTTCCGGAAATAAGGCGTACTTATTTTCACATTTTGTATGAGACCTTTCATTTGAATCTAAGAAAGTGAAAATCGTTGCAGCCATCTCCTATAAAATTTAGCGTAATAAAACGTTACATACACATGCGCACATACACACACAGACATTTTGCGTACTCGACGAACTCAGTCGAATGGCATATGACACTAGGCCCTCCGGGCCTCGGATAGAAAGTCGGCTTGCATAATCAAAATTTTGACTCGAATTCCTGTTATAAAGGCGGTGAGGCATAAAACAATCTCACAAGTACATTTCCTACACTTAAACAATAAAGCTCCGGTTTAGAATGACCGATTTAAGAAAACTTACATCATATGGTTTGGCACTGTCAACCATGTTCAACATCTATTTCGATTTTGATCACTGTTGAGTCGTGTACATTCCATTATTTTTGCATTTCTCTATAGAAAGAGTATAGATTTGAATAAAAATAAAAATTTGTTCAAAGCTCGGAGACACTTATCGTTATATATCATTCAACTCAGCTCGATGAATGATGAACTAAGACATTTTAGTTCTATTTTTAAATAACCACAGTTTTCCATCCAAAAGCGTTCGGTATATGTTTGAAACGTCGACGACTGTATTAGAGAGTAAACACAATAATCAAATTGATTTTGGCAAAAACTCATTGAGGATGATTTTCGGACCTACCTTCCTGTACAAATTTTGGCTAAATAAAAGGTTTACAATCACATCTTTTCGGGTGTAACACCTATTACCAGTCACCATGTGTTACATTTATTGATAGTGGAAGGTATCAATGGAGGACTATGATTTAAACAATGAAAACCTTAGTTATTCAATAAATTGAGAATTAAATTAAATAATATTTGCAAAATATAGCCAATCGAATTTTACATTACATTGGACGGATTAAAATAAATCATCAAGTGTGAAAGTACTGGAGTACAAAGTGAAAAACTTGGACTCACAGTATATTTCGTGTTTTTTAGAGGCACAACATAGTTTGTTTTAAGCGACTCTTCCCAAATATTAATACAATATATGATACAATCAGCAATCCACTAATATTCAAACATTATTTTCTAAGTAATATGCACTAAACCAGCTCCAAAAATACCCATATTGTAAGGGTCTTCAAGGAATATCAATAAACCGGAAGTCGCCATCTTGGAATTCAGAACCACCTCAAACATCGTTTTTCGACATCTACTTATCAAACCCGTACCGAAAATACCCATATTGTAAGAGTTTTCAAGGAATATCAATAAACCGGAAGTCGCCATCTTGGAATTCAGAACCACCTCGAACATCGTGTTTCGACATCTACTCATCAAACCCGTACCGAAAATACCCATATCGTAAGGGTTTTCAAGGAATATCAATAAACCGGAAGTTGCCATCTTGGAATTCAGAACCACCTCAAACATCGTTTTCCGACATCTACTTATCAAACCCGTTCCGAAAATACTCATATTGTGAGGGTTTTCAAGGAACATCAATAAACCGGAAGTCGCCATCTTGGAATTCAGAACCGCCTCAAACATCGTTTTCCGACATCTACTTATCAAACCCGTACCGAAAATACCCATATTGTAAGAGTTTTCAAGGAATATCAATAAACCGGAAGTCGCCATCTTGGAATTCAGAACCACCTCGAACATCGTGTTTCGACATCTACTCATCAAACCCGTACCGAAAATACCCGTATCGTAAGGGTTTTCAAGGAATATCAATAAACCGGAAGTTGCCATCTTGGAATTCAGAACCACCTCAAACATCGTTTTCCGACATCTACTTATCAAACCCGTACCGAAAATACCCATATCGTAAGGGTTTTCAAGGAATATCAATAAACCGGAAGTCGCCATCTTGGAATTCAGAACCACCTCGAACATCGTGTTTCGACATCTACTCATCAAACCCGTACCGAAAATACCCATATCGTAAGGGTTTTCAAGGAATATCAATAAACCGGAAGTTGCCATCTTGGAATTCAGAACCACCTCGAACATCGTGTTTCGACATCTACTCATCAAACCCGTACCGAAAATACCCATATCGTAAGGGTTTTCAAGGAATATCAATAAACCGGAAGTCGCCATCTTGGAATTCAGAAACACCTCAAACATCGTTTTCCGACATCTACTTATCAAACCCGTACCGAAAATACCCATATTGTAAGAGTTTTCAAGGAATATCAATAAACCGGAAGTCGCCATCTTGGAATTCAGAACCACCTCGAACATCGTGTTTCGACATCTACTCATCAAACCCGTACCGAAAATACCCATATCGTAAGGGTTTTCAAGGAATATCAATAAACCGGAAGTTGCCATCTTGGAATTCAGAACCACCTCAAACATCGTTTTCCGACATCTACTTATCAAACCCGTACCGAAAATACCCATATCGTAAGGGTTTTCAAGGAACATCAATAAACTGGAAGTAGCCATCTTGGAAATTTATTCTGCTTAGAACATCCTTTTCCTGTAAATACTCGTAATTTTCGTTCCATAACTATATATAACTCCATATTATACATATCCAATAATACATATACATAAGGAAAACTTTTTTTACGTTGAAAATTCCAAATAACGTAAACTTTTTTTACGTCGAAAATTCCAAATAACGTAAACTTTTTTTACGTCGAAAATTCCAAATAACGTAAACTTTTTTTACGTCATGATTCGATTTACGTAGTCCCGATTATTACGTAAATGGAGGTTCGGGTGTACCACTTAATAGATTTTAGCAGGGCCTAGGGCGCCAAGAACAAGCGGGCGCCGAAATTCAGAAACTTGAAAAAACGTCTTTTCCTTAAGGTGAAAAGTGAAATGTGCGATTTTGGCAAACGAAATTTGCCTACACCAAAAATAAACCTTGAGACGGCCCTGGACTTTGGCTTAGAATTTCATTGAAATTTGAATTTTGTTATCATGAAGATTTAACTTTTAAGCGCATATGATTTTTTTCATTCTTGAAGAAAAATCAGGGAAAAAGTTATTAAAAGTCAAATGTGGTGAAAAAAAATCGACCTTCCAACCCCGGGTCTACACTAGGTTGAATCGAGTGTGATCAAATTTGTGGAACACATCAAATCGGAAACGTTTGTTAGTAAAAATACACAATTAGATTCTTTCCCCGAACTTCGGCAAAACTTTGCCGAGATTTGGTTCCGGTTCCTGCTTTTTGATTCCTGACTTAATACATTTTATTTCCAGTATCAAATTTCATTTTTTTTCCTTTCTCTAAAGAAAGGTATTAGAATCGCTGGAAAACCCGACTTTCGAACGGAGCCTCGGAGACCCATAGTGTTATTATACCATTCGACTCAGTTCGACGAGATCGGAAAATGTCTGTGTGTGTGCACTTTTCGAAGATATTTATACACGCTCAATTTTCTCAGAGATGGCTGATCCGATTTGAACAAACTTATGCTCGTTGGAAAGCAACTATCGGACCATTGATCAAGTTCGAAGATCAAATGGCTGTGACTTTTGGTTCCGGAGATATAATGGTATAAATGACGTATAATGTGATCACCTCTAATTTCGTAAAGCGCTATTGTTCAAAGGATTACGCACCTCGAAAAAAGTCCCCATACAAAATTTGAGCTAAATCGGTGCTTTGAGCCGGGGTGCTGCCTGGAGGTTAAGATTTGAAAATTTTCAATCTTGAAAAATCATCATAAGGAGGAGGAGTACATGAGATTTCCGAAATTGAAAAAAAAAATTGATGTCAAACGTCTTAGAATTGCATGAAACGTGGAGATTTAGTGTGATTAAAAAAAATTTGTTTCGAAAAAATCGTCTTTCTGGGACGTTTTGATATATCCGTCCCTGAAAGTCGATTTTTTCAAAAAAACTTTCTTCGGGATGACACTAAATCTCGACGTTTCATGCAATTCTAAGACTTTTAGCATCAAAACATTTTTTTCGATTTCGGAAATTTCATTTCTGGTTCCGAAATTATGGGGTAAAATGTGACAAAAATGTAAAAATAAGTGCACCAACTTTTCTTGCAGATGGCTAAATCAATTTTCACAAACTTAGATTCAAATAAAAGCTCCTTAGGTCCCATACTAAATTCCTGAATTTCATCCGCATCCGACCTCCAGATCCGGAAATATAGGGTAATGTCTGTAAAAAAATGTATACCATCATTGAAAAGGGTAAAAAATGTAAACAATTATTTAGATAGACCTCAAATCTGCCTACAGTTTTTGTCAGTAGACGGCCAAACAAACCGATTTCGGTTCTTCTTTCATGAATCGAAGAAAATATATATGGTAGTATGATTGATACGAGAAAGGCATCATTACTAGGTGGATTAAAGCAGGTTTTTAGATTAGCATCACTCTTCTCATACGAATAGGCAACGCAAATGTCAAGCGTTTGGTTAGAAAAATAATGCCTACTATGTGACATAAGCACTGAAGCATGCTTTTGTGAACTACTCGAATCAATCTGAATCAATTGGTTTCAAAAATGAGTGCAAAATAGTGTCCGAAATAATTTAATAAAAAGATAAAAAATATTTTAGGAGACTGTTTTGAATAAAGAGAAAGGCATTATCACACAACTAGGTGGATTAAGAACGGTTTTTATTTAACGCCCATTTGTTTTTCATATTTTCAAGTGTTTGTATTTTTGTTTTGTTTTTTGTTTTGAATACCGTAATTTCAATAATACTTATTACTATCATCAAATTTTATTTTTAATCTCTGAATTCTTCCTTGATATTCGATTTTTTTTCTAACCTTCGGTTCTATTTTGGTTAAATTTTCTATATTCAAATGTCCGATTTCTGGCTTCCGATTTCTTATATTTGACTTCTTACTTCCTCGTAATTGAATTTATTTATTTATTTATTTCGTCAAGCAAATGTAGACTACATATAAATTGTTTACAATGTTCACTTACATACTACGCATTATTTCTACGACAAAGCTGAGATTTGATTTGATTTTTAGACATAGTAAGGTCAAGATATTCGCAGTATTGATTGTAATGGCGCATTATTCGATTGACTGGACTGTATTTTGCATAATTTGTTCTAGCTTGTTTTTCTAAAAATAATTTCCTGGAACGTAATTGACGGCTAGGTATATAAAAATTTAATTGCGATAATAATGGAGCTGATTGAATGCGTTGAGAAATAATGTCGCTGATAAAATAAAGCATTGCAAAGTCGCGGCGTTCTTTAAGTGTTTGTATATTGATGAGCATGCAGCGTGCTTCATATGATTTTAGAGGAAATGCTGTCCAGTTTAATTTACGAAGTGCATATAAAAGAAATTGTTTTTGAATAGATTCGATGCGTTCTTCGTGAATAATATTGTATGGATTCCATACTAGGCTGCAATATTCCAAAATAGGTCTGACATATGTAGTGTATAATAATTTAATTGTGTATGGGTCCTGAAAGTTATGACTGAAGCGTTTAATAAAGCCCAGCATGCTATTAGCTTTATTGATTACGGTATTGTAGTGTTCCACAAAAGTGAGCTTGGAGTCTAAGATTACGCCTAAATCTCTTACAATTTTACATTTTTCTACAAGTTGATTTCCTAGATGTATGTTTATAGGTATAGTTTCACTTTTCCTACTGAAAGTTATTGAGTTACATTTTTTTACATTGAGTTGGAGTAGACTTTTTGTAACCCACCGGTTCCAATCCGTTTCTCAAAAGTAGATTTTTTCCATTTTCTTATGTACATTTTTTTTTAATCACTGTAAAACGTTTGAAAGTATCATGCTAGTTGAGTCAATATACGGCAAACAATGTTGCAGCTTACTATCAAGGTACGTTTCCAATGGGTACCTAATTTGAATAAACGAGCTTTGGTAGCGAGATGGGGTTGACTTAGCAAGTAGTGATGCTGTGAGAAGTGACTCAGTAGGAGTTTCAAATATAATCAAATGACCAACTGACGGGCAACTTAAAATTTTTATATTGATTTATATAACTTTTAGTTTTAACTACATTCAATGAACTTAAACAAAATTAGATAAATTGCGCCAAGTCACTTCTCTCCATTTAACACTCATTAAAGATAGGTTACTAATAATTTAATCTAAAATTGTGTACACCGGAAAACATCTTTTTACTCATCCCAATTTTGAGATGAGTTCTGCTTGACATCCATCGCTGGTTATTGCCCAGTGGTACCACAGTATCCGTTCTTCGAGATGAGCTTGAGACGAGCCCGAGCCGAGCTATAAAAGAGGTCAGTGTAAAGGCGAAGTCTCTCTTGTATAATTTTGACACTAGTACGGTTCGGAACGTGGTGATACGACGCGCGGGTGATCAAAGGATCACCAAAAAGTTACGATCGGGCTAACAAAGTGCGGAGGTGAAGTCGCAGAGTGGTGGACTCAGGTCCCAGTGTCGCCAAAAGAAGATCGGAAAAGTGAACGTTAGAGATCGACTTTTAGTGCGAATGCCCGATGTGTGTTAAGTGACTTTCACCTCCTCTAAAAAAAAAACCCACTCTAAAGTGCACAATGAAACAAAATCTAGTGTCGCGTGTCGTATAAGTTCAGACCGTCCATCAACATACGGTCCCCGTTCCGGCCACAAATTTAGAATACACCAGTGATATTGGCCTAAAGTGTGTAGTACCCTCCCAGGATACGGGTGCTAGTGATATCGACGGAGACAGCCTCAACGAAAGGGACCGCGGCCATAGCGCTGGCCGGCTAACGAACGGTGCGACAGCCATAGTACGTGTACACGTGCTCACTCACCAAGGTATGTCTCTTTCGCCATCTTTCTCGCTCGGAGTGCTCTGATCTCGTGCATCGGGATCGCCAGCAGCAGTTGTTCGGATATCGTCGAAGGCGCCCCACCGTCCGACGGCCGCAACGATTATGCATGCCAACGTTTTTTTTTGTGCGCAAATATTTAATTTACTTAAATAGTTAAATAAATTAAGCCTTGTTACATTATTTCCTGATTTTCACAAATGAAATGCTTTTGATAATAATTTTTTTATGCTTACCTTAAATAAAATTACCATGAGTTTTGAACTTCTAATAGATTTGTTTAATTATATATAGTAAAAGAAAATTGTGAGACCTTTGAGATCCGGGTAAGTGTTATTTTGTTGATCGCTCCCCTGTTGCCCTGAGAGTTTTATGCAGGTTAATATTAGTTCAAATAAGAAATTTCAAAGAAATGAACCAAAGTGTGTTACAATTGGCGCCCAACGTAAATTTACAAAAAAAATATACTTCTTTCGAATATTTTTTTTTCATTTGTGAAGGGGAAGATCGATAAAATAACACGTTATCGCGATAAAATTCAGTCTGTTGTAGATATGGTGGATGATACAATGATTTAACCTTGAAGTTCGACGTTCAAAGGCACGAAAAAAAGATTTCGTCATTAGCAGATGAATAAATCCAAGTACGATATTTATACGTTTCATTTCGCCCAGTGTAAAATAAGTTGTTATGTAATATTGCTTTATAAATGAGTTTACATAAGTGTCACGCGAAAATGGAATCTTATAACTCCTTTCCCGAATCATCGAAACGGCATGAAATATTTACAGAGTGGTATTATGATATGCGCCCAGATTTATTAACCGATGAAGAATTAAAATTTGAGTTGATTGTTCGACAGATTCTCATCGATGGGGACCGCTCGAAACTGCTACGGTGTTTGCGAGGAAAATTGAAGGCAGAAAAGCAAGGAGATGAAATTCCAATAAAAACATTTAAGGGTAACTCTAGTCAGGAAGAAGAGGTATGTAGGAAAAAGTTAGAAGAATTAGAAAAGGTGTTCCGCGAAAAAAAAGATGGGTTCGTATCGGGAAAAGATCGTTTGCTACATCTAGGTGGGCGAATTCTTATGGTTATGAGTCAGGCGGAAGGCAATATAAAAGATGATCTGGAAACACTATTCACAATTGTTGTTGATCACTTATATTATTTTTTTTATAAAGCGGGTCGATTTGATTTAAATGATGAACCATCAGAAATGTCAGATCAGGAAGACATAGAACCGGAAACACCAATCCAAGAAACTTTGACACTAGAATCAATTTTATTAAATCACCCAGAGGCAGAAAAAATTGAAATTGACCGATCGATTCTTGTAAAGGAGCTTAGCATGCAAAAAAAGGGAGAAGAGACCGAGAGCCATCTCAAAGAGGTGATAGCCAATCTGGAGTTCAACTTACAGCTATCTGAACAGCGTTCAGTGGTTCGAGATTGTGGTGCTCAAACTGAGTTTCTCAGTATGGGTTCCACATTGGGTAACCCGGTAGGTTTTCAGACGTCACACCGTCACCTTTCCCATGGAATTACAACAGAATCGGAATATAATTCGAACAATACGCAATTCAGAGCAGGTATGGAAATGTCGTATACCAGTACATCGGGTGTACCAATCTATTCGTCATCATATTCAAATAACTTCACTCACTCTCATTTATCAAATCCCATTCATAGTTCGGCTGTGCCTTGGTACCGCCCATATACGAGCCATTTGCCGTGCTCGTCAGCTCCAAATCCAATTCCGTCCACTTCAATTCAGCCGTCCATGTTTAGTTTTCCGGCGGCACCATTCGGAGCCAATCAAACCAGTTACTTTCAACCACACTCTACTAATAATTTTGCTTCTACTTTTTCGGCAGCATCCGGGTTCATGCCACAAGGCTACCCTTCGCTACCTGATAGAGAATCATTTCGTAACTATCAGTCAAACTGGGGTTTGCAGCCCCCAATGCAACACCAAAGAACGCTTCCCGTGTCAAAATGGGCAATTGAAAAGTATACAGGTGACGACCAAGGGCTACACCTGAACGAATTTTTGTTTAAAGTGAGAAGTTTAGCCCTCTCAGAAAAAGTATCTGATCAAGAACTCTTCGACTCGGCCTTACATCTTTTCAGTGGACCAGCTTTAAATTGGTATCATTCGATGCGATCAAGCGGTCGCCTTATTAGTTGGGATCATTTAGTCCACGAGCTTAGGAACGCATTTGCCCATCCAGATTTAGATAGCATGATAAAAATTAAAGTTTATTTGCGTAAACAGCAACGTAATGAATCATTTCAAGCGTATTATTTTGATTTAGAAAAATTATTCCGTTCAATGCCATCTCAGTTACAAGAAGATGAAAAAATGAAAATAGTACACCAAAATATGCGTTCCGATTATCGACGTCAACTAACGTTTCTTCCTATTAATGATTTGCACTCCTTAATCGCAGCAGGGCGAAAAGTAGATGCCAATAATTTTTCGTTATATAACCGCATGTTTGGAACTGAAAAACCAGTAAACTTGATCTCGTTGCAAAAGGACAAGAACCCCGATAGCAAGAAAAGTTTCAACAACTCAGCTAGCCAAAATATAAATTTGAATACTCCATTGACTAAACAGAATAAATCATCAACTGAAAATTCTCAAAGGGTATCGGAACGAACTAATCGAAACGAATCATTAAATGAATCTCAAAAATATCAAAAACAAATTAATAGAGTAGCATCGGGTATACAAACACCCGGTCCAACCCTTAATCAGTTGGTTGCTGCATACAGGCCACCACACTTTAAAGATTGTTATAATTGCGGGAAATCAAATCATCAGTATGAACAATGTCGTGAAGCCATGAAGGTTTTTTGCTTAATTTGCGGATTTAAAGGATTTGAATCCCTTAACTGTCCGTATTGTAAAAAAAACGGGATTCAGGTGGACGTAAGTCGCCCTCCACCGAGTCTACCCCCGCGCATGTGAATACAGTATTATCCCATCTTGATGTTAGCCATTGGTGGCAACCCGCCCCCGAAACCATTTATTCTAACCCTACTGAAGTTAACCAAATAACACTATCTAATAATCACGATAATCGACCCTATATCCACGTTAAACTATACGGGGTAGCATCGAAAGCGCTTCTAGATAGCGGTAGTCAATCTACGATGATTAATTGTTCGAAGATTAAAAGTCATCGACTGCAATCTCTTTCTCGCCCCGTTATTTTAAAAACCGCGGGAGGCGACATTTTAGATATAATCGGAGAAATCAATATACCGTTCACTTTTGAAGGACGAACGAAAATACTCCGCACCTTAGTTGTTCCCAGATTAGCCGTTGATTGTCTGTGTGGAATGGACTTTTGGGAAAAATTTAACATAGTCCCGATGGTTCAATACACCGCGTCGGTAGAAGAATTGACCCTTCCTTCAACCACGGATTTCACACTGACGGAATTAGAGGCAGCACAAATAGAACAAGTAAAAAAATTATTCAAAGTTGCAGAGCAAGATGTAGTGTCAACCACTTCTCTCATTAGTCATGTGATCGAGTTGAAGGATGAATGGCAAAACAAACCCGCCGTCAGACAATTTCCCTACGTCATGTCACCAAAGGTGCAATCGTTGGTAGCAGACGAATTAGAAAGAATGTTAACATTAGGCATAATTGAGCGAACAAATTCTGATTGGTCCCTAAATGTCGTTCCCATAATTAAACCTACAGGAAAGGTACGTTTGTGCTTGGATGCAAGGAAAATAAACGAAAGAACATTGAGAGACTCATACCCGTTAGCGCATCCAGCACGCATACTAGGTCAACTACCCAAAGCCAACTATTTATCAACTATTGATTTGTCCGAAGCCTTTCTTCAAATTCCTTTAGAAAAGAAATCAAGGAAATATACTTCGTTTTGTGTGCAGGGCAAAGGTCTATTTCAGTTTACCAAACTCCCATTCGGTTTAATCAATAGTCCGGCCACTCTTTCAAGGCTAATGGATCGAGTACTTGGGTTTGGTGAGCTGGAACCAAAAGTTTTTGTCTATTTGGATGACATCATCATCGTTAGTGAAACCTTCGATGAGCATATCCGCCTTTTGACAGAGGTTGCTCGTCGGCTTCATGCTGCGAATCTGGCAATCAATCTACAGAAATCTCGTTTTGGTGTGTCAGAATTACCCTTTTTGGGATACCTTTTATCTACCCAAGGACTGAGACCCAATCCAGAGAAAATCCGTCCCATCGTCAATTTTGAACGACCGACTACCATTACTAAATTGAGACGTTTTCTCGGTATGGGAAATTACTATCGTCGGTTTATACCGACATTTAGCCAAATAGTTGCCCCCCTTACTGAATTATTGAAAACAAAATGCAAAATTATTCCGTGGACGGAAGCCGCGGAAAAGGCTTTCCTAGATTTGAAAGAGCGTCTCATCACGGCTCCAATATTGTCCAGTCCTGATTTTAAACAAGAATTTGTCATACAAACCGACGCTTCGGATGTCGCTGTGGCCGGAATCTTAACGCAGGTTCAAGGGGATCACGAACGAATTATTTCGTATTTTTCAAAAAAACTTTCAACCCCACAACGTAATTATCACCCAGCGGAAAAGGAAGCCCTTGCAGCCCTGTTGTCGATTGAAGCATTCAGAGGTTTTGTCGAATTTAGTCACTTTACTCTAATCACCGATTCGTCAGCTCTTACTCATATACTGACGACCTCGTGGAAAGTCGGGTCACGATGTAGTAGATGGAGTCTTAGTCTGCAACAGCATGACATGACCATCATACACCGCAAGGGAAAAGAAAATGTAGTCGCGGATGCCTTGTCACGCAGTGTGGCAATGGTAGCAAACGACACGACTTCGAACGAATATCTATCGCTTAAGCAGAGAGTATTGGAAAATCCAGATGACTTTGTTGACTTTCGAGTAGAAAATGACCAATTGTTCAAATTTGTTCCCTTCAATGATACCGCGTACGATCATCGCTATGAGTGGAAGTTAATTCCACCGCCCGATAAACGTCTCCACATTCTTTACTCTTGCCATGATGAAAAGATGCATCCTGGTTTTGATAAAACTTTGGCTGGAATTAAACAACGATACTACTGGCCGAAACTAGCGACCGAAACTCGTCGCTATGTTCAGAATTGCAGTACTTGTAAGGAAGTAAAAGCCGCGTCTGTACCTGTAACACCCCCTTTGGGTAATCGTAAAATAGCCAATTATCCCTGGCAAATGATTTCACTTGATTTCGTTGGTCCCTTGCCTCGAAGTAAAAAGGGTAATCAACATATTCTCGTTATATCTGACTTGTTTAGTAAATGGATTCTATTACATCCCGTACGACGAATCGAGAGCACGGGGTTGTGTGCCATCCTGAGAGATCTTTGGTTTTTTCGGAATTCAACCCCTGAAATCATTATCACTGATAATGCAAGCTATTTCGTCTCCAGGGAATTCAAAGCACTCATTGATAAATTTGAGATCGTGCATTGGCTTAACTCACGTTATCATTCACAAGCTAATCCCGTCGAACGGGTTAATCGAACCGTGAATGCCGCTATAAGAACCTATGTTAAAAGTGATCAGCGACTGTGGGATACTAGAATAACCGAGATTGAAACCATATTAAATTCCCACCCGCACAGTTCCACTGGTCTTACTCCGTTTTTCGTTACTCATGGACACGAAATTTTTACGAAAGGGTCGGATCATCGAATTCCTCTCACAGAGAAAGTAACGACTTTAGAACAACGTCAAAATAGCAGACGTGATTTATTCACCGATATTTATTCTATGGTTAAAAAAAATTTAGAAGCTGCAAAAAAAATTTGCACTAATCAATATAATTTAAGGCACCGAAAATTCGCAAAAGCTTTCAAACCAGGCCAACTTGTATACCGTCGTAATATGCGCCAGTCTAGTTCCGCCGAAAATTACAACGCTAAGTATGGTCCACAGTTTTTAGCCTGCAAGGTAAAATCTAAAGTAGGCAGCTCTTCATACGAGTTAGAGGACCTGCAAGGCAAATCGTTAGGAATTTGGCCAGCAGTTCACCTGAAGCCGGGTTGAACTAAACGTATCGAGGGCAATCGGATGCTCCGTTCCAATAATGCGCCTCATTAGATAAAAATTTGTATTACAAAAAAAAATCCAAGCATTTGACGTCAAATCCATAGTAAATCAGCGATTGACGGTCAATCACCGAATGATGATCGATTTCGTACGCCGGTGTGAGCGACGATTCGTTCTCGAATTATTCCGGACGCGGAGAAAGAGATAAATACAGAAGCTTCTACTTATGTCGTTTTCGCTTGATGCCAAACCTAACCCAGTTTCCACTCTAACTGCTGTCAAACCGTTTGTTTGAAGTCAGTTTCGAACCTAGTTTCAACGTTGTTGAACTGAAAATCGAGTCAGTTTCGAACCTGGTTTTTAAATCAGTTTTACTCAAACCCCCGTTGCTAAGTGCGAAATCAACACAGTTTCGTGAAAAGTGTTTGTTTGATGAAACTACCTTGGGTCAGTTTCAGTTTTCTCAAGCGAAAACGACATTAGATAATAGTTGTAGGTCGACCGATCAGTATACATACAGTAATAGATATACCCAGAAGAGTAAATTGTCTGCGGGATAGAGTGAATGAGTCGAATGAAAAGGATGAGAGTGAGTGATAGTTGATTTTCGAGGCCTCAAATCAGGAGTGAACGGGAACGAAAGAGAGCGATAAAGCACTATATTTGATAACAATCCACCGAATCGGGAGAAGAGTTCCAACAGATTTCCTGATATGTGAGACGGATGTAAACACATCAGGGAGATATTCGGGTATGGCTATGATTGTCGATAAATAGAACAGTCGTGACTTGGATTTACAGCAGTATGCGAACGATGAGAAAAACATCGATGAGTGTTCGCGATAGACGAATGTAGAGAATTGAGTCTGTCGTGTCTGAGCCATATCTACAGCATTTGACAAAAAAATACTATTGCATTTTTTTTTTCTAGTCCGGGGAATATTGTAACCCACCGGTTCCAATCCGTTTCTCAAAAGTAGATTTTTTCCATTTTCTTATGTACATTTTTTTTTAATCACTGTAAAACGTTTGAAAGTATCATGCTGGTTGAGTCAATATACGGCAAACAATGTTGCAGCTTACTATCAAGGTACGTTTCCAATGGGTACCTAATTTGAATAAACGAGCTTTGGTAGCGAGATGGGGTTGACTTAGCAAGTAGTGATGCTGTGAGAAGTGACTCAGTAGGAGTTTCAAATATAATCAAATGACCAACTGACGGGCAACTTAAAATTTTTATATTGATTTATATAACTTTTAGTTTTAACTACATTCAATGAACTTAAACAAAATTAGATAAATTGCGCCAAGTCACTTCTCTCCATTTAACACTCATTAAAGATAGGTTACTAATAATTTAATCTAAAATTGTGTACACCGGAAAACATCTTTTTACTCATCCCAATTTTGAGATGAGTTCTGCTTGACATCCATCGCTGGTTATTGCCCAGTGGTACCACAGTATCCGTTCTTCGAGATGAGCTTGAGACGAGCCCGAGCCGAGCTATAAAAGAGGTCAGTGTAAAGGCGAAGTCTCTCTTGTATAATTTTGACACTAGTACGGTTCGGAACGTGGTGATACGACGCGCGGGTGATCAAAGGATCACCAAAAAGTTACGATCGAGCTAACAAAGTGCGGAGGTGAAGTCGCAGAGTGGTGGACTCAGGTCCCAGTGTCGCCAAAAGAAGATCGGAAAAGTGAACGTTAGAGATCGACTTTTAGTGCGAATGCCCGATGTGTGTTAAGTGACTTTCACCTCCTCTAAAAAAAAACCCACTCTAAAGTGCACAATGAAACAAAATCTAGTGTCGCGTGTCGTATAAGTTCAGACCGTCCATCAACATACGGTCCCCGTTCCGGCCACAAATTTAGAATACACCAGTGATATTGGCCTAAAGTGTGTAGTACCCTCCCAGGATACGGGTGCTAGTGATATCGACGGAGACAGCCTCAACGAAAGGGACCGCGGCCATAGCGCTGGCCGGCTAACGAACGGTGCGACAGCCATAGTACGTGTACACGTGCTCACTCACCAAGGTATGTCTCTTTCGCCATCTTTCTCGCTCGGAGTGCTCTGATCTCGTGCATCGGGATCGCCAGCAGCAGTTGTTCGGATATCGTCGAAGGCGCCCCACCGTCCGACGGCCGCAACGATTAAGCATGCCAACGTTTTTTTTTTGTGCGCAAATATTTAATTTACTTAAATAGTTAAATAAATTAAGCCTTGTTACATTATTTCCTGATTTTCACAAATGAAATGCTTTTGATAATAATTTTTTTATGCTTACCTTAAATAAAATTACCATGAGTTTTGAACTTCTAATAGATTTGTTTAATTATATATAGTAAAAGAAAATTGTGAGACCTTTGAGATCCGGGTAAGTGTTATTTTGTTGATCACTCCCCTGTTGCCCTGAGAGTTTTATGCAGGTTAATATTAGTTCAAATAAGAAATTTCAAAGAAATGAACCAAAGTGTGTTACATTTTGCAGCACCGAATGTGGAATAGATTGATTTCGTTCTGGAATATTACAGCGTCGTTAATATTTTTAATTTCCATGAAGAGTTTCATGTCGTCTGCATATAAAGGGTGATTTTTTAAGAGCTTGAGAACTTTTTTAAACAATAAAACGCATAAAATTTGCAAAATCTCATCGGTTCTTTATTTTAAACGTTAGATTGGTACATGACATTTACTTTTTGAAGATAATTTCATTTAAATGTTGACCGCGGCTGCGTCTTAGGTGGTCCATTCGGAAAGTCCAATTTTGGGCAACTTTTTCGAGCATTTCGGCCGGAATAGCCCGAATTTCTTCGGAAATGTTGTCTTCCAAAGCTGGAATAGTTACTGGCTTATTTCTGTAGACTTTAGACTTGACGTAGCCCCACAAAAAATAGTCTAAAGGCGTCAAATCGCATGATCTTGGTGGCCAACTCACCGGTCCATTTCTTGAGATGAATTGTTCTCCGAAGTTTTCCCTCAAAATGGCCATAGAATCGCGAGCTGTGTGGCATGTAGCGCCATCTTGTTGAAACCACATGTCAACCAAGTTCAGTTCTTCCATTTTTGGCAACAAAAAGTTTGTTAGCATCGAACGATAGCGATCGCCATTCACTGTAACGTTGCGTCCAACAGCATCTTTGAAAAAATACGGTCCAATGATTCCACCAGCGTACAAACCACACCAAACAGTGCATTTTTCGGGATGCATGGGCAGTTCTTGAACGGCTTCTGGTTGCTCTTCACTCCAAATGCGGCAATTTTGCTTATTTACGTAGCCATTCAACCAGAAATGAGCCTTATCGCTGAACAAAATTTGTCGATGAAAAAGCGGATTTTCCGAATGGACCACCTAAGACGCAGCCGCGGTCAACATTTAAATGAAATTATCTTCAAAAAGTAAATGTCATGTACCAATCTAACGTTTAAAATAAAGAACCGATGAGATTTTGCAAATTTTATGCGTTTTATTGTTTAAAAAAGTTCTCAAGCTCTTAAAAAATCACCCTTTATAAGCACTTTCAGATTTTTGAGTATGAAGGAAATGTCGTTTATATGTAAAATGAAAAGGAGAGGCCCTAAGTGAGAACCCTGAGGTACGCCAGAAGTTACATTAATTGGTTCAGACAGAATGTTTTGGAAGCGGACTACCTGTACACGATTCGTTAAGTATGATTTGAGCCATTCCAGAAGAGTATGTTTTATGCCATATTTTTGTAGTTTGTGTAGAAGTAAAGGTATGTCAATACGGTCGAAGGCTTTGCTAAAGTCAGTGTAAAGAGTTTCTACGTAGTTTCCGGCGTCCATTGCATTCAGAGTGAATGTCATAAATTCTAAGAGATTTGTTGTAGTTGAGCGGCCTTTAAAAAAGCCATGTTGTTTGTTTGTTATTACATTTTTAAGTTGATGAAAAAGTTTTTCATTTACAATTTTTTCAAATAATTTTGGAATGCATGAGATAATGGCTATTCCACGGTAGTTCCGAATGTTAGATTTTGCACCAGATTTAAATATTGGTACAAGAAAGGAAGATTTCCATGCTTTAGGAAAAGTACATTTATTAAGTGATAGGTTAAAAAGTAGTTGTAGTGGTAGTGTAAGTTCTTCAGCAAGATTTTTTTTAAATATTGGTGGTATACTGTCAGGTCCAGGTCCTTTTGAGGCGTCTAAGTTTTTCAGTGCTGTCGAAATGTCATGTTCTGATAGATAGTTTACAGAGATGGAGTTGGAAAATGCAGGTATGAAAGAGAAGTATTCACGGTCACGGTCAGTTTCTGAATAAGATGTATATACTTCTTGGAAAAAATTTGCAAAGTGATTGCAGATTTCTGTAGTATTTTTCCCTACATGTTCGTCGAGGTGCATTTGAGATGGAAAATTGTTGCTTTTTAGTTTAGTTTTTGTGTAGTTAAAAAAGTTCTTAGGGCAAGTCTTTATTTCGTTTTCAATTTTGCGGTTATATTCTTCATGTGCTGTGTTAATGGCTATTTTAAGTTGATTGCATAGATTTAAGTAATTTTGAAGATGAGCGTCACTTTTTTCTTGTTTGTAAGTTTTGTGTGCTTTTTGTTTCCTATTTTTCAAATGTTTTAGTTGTGAATTGAACCATACAGGTAATTTGCTGTTATGATTTTTTCTTCTTCTTTTCATAGGCAAAGTTTCGGCTAATATTTTGTTTATAATGTGATAAAATTTGTTTACTTCGACGTCGACATTTCCTTCTGTACTCAGTATGTTCCGCCAATTTATTATACTTAGTCTACACTTGACTACTTCAAAGTCAATTTTATTGTATTCCGGCACTTCCTCATATTCCAAGTCGTAGGGAAGGGATGCATTGTGTGTAAATAATGAATATTCAATTGCGGTGTGAAATGCTTCATTTTTCCATAATGGCAGGTTTGATGCATTCACACAAAAGTCTTCTGTGCAATTTGTGAAAAGAAGGTCTAAATATGCGTTTTGTTGATTTTTTACGGAGTTTACTTGATGTAGGCCAAAATTAGAAATTTTGTCGAAAAAGTAGTGCAATGTTTCGTTTTCTCCTACGACTGGAAGTAAGATTGATTCATTTTCAATGTCAGAAATGAAGTCCGCATTACGTTGATTGAAGTCGCCAAAAATATGAAGCTTTACTTCAGGTTCCATATTCGAAATAATTGTGTCTAAAGATTGAAAGAATAATTCAAAAGAGAATTTGTTCGCATTTTCGGGTGGGAAGTAGACAGAGCAGTAAATATGTTCTTCTCCCAATATTGAGACTTTGGCCCATACATGCTCAAATTCTTTATATTTAGGAGTAATAATTTCTTCAGAAGTAAAGCAAGAGTTAATGGCTATAAGGACTCCACCTCCAGATTTTTTCTGACAGAGAGATAAATTTCGGTCGTGCCGAAATACGTTAAAATTATTTCCAAATACTTCTTCGCTTCTTACACTTTCATCCCAGCTGCTTTCAGTTGCTGCGTGCACATGCCATATTTTAGGCGAAATACTTCAAAAGAATAGAATATCCTGCCAATTAGTGCAGCTTGCCTATTGACTTCGGCTCAGAACCCTGAACGCGAGCACACTTCGGAAGCATGCCTGGTTTTAAATAGGCCTTTCCTGAAATCGATTGAGATGTTAGCGTAGAAAGTAGAAGTCATGAGTCCATACTCCATTGTTTTATTAAATTCTGACTGTTGAAAACTTGTTTTTCACATTCTCAAAAATGTTGGCATTGATTTTGGCTTAGTACACCTTGTTTCTTGGAACAAAATCTCTAGTTTTATTCTTCAACCATCAAACTGAAAATGGAGTAACAAAAACACATAATCAAGCATTTTTTATCCCTGGGTACGGGCCGGGATTCGATTTAAATCAACGTCCCATCTACAAACTTAGATTCATATGAAAAGTCTCCCGTGCGACGTTCCTGAATTTCATTTGGATCCGACTTCTGGTTGCGGAACAACAACGAAATTAAAATAATGACACTAATTTTTTTCTCGGAGATGGCTGAACGGATTTCCTCCATCTTATACACAAAGAGAAGGTCCTAAGATCCCATAAAACTTCATGTTTTTTAATCAGATCCGACTTCCAGATCTGACGATACAGGGTGATTAGTGTAGAAAAATGTAAATTTCACATAAATTAATCTGGTTTATCGGGTTTGCAGATTTTGGTAGTCGAGGACCAAATCAGCTTGTTTTCAGTTTTACCGGTATTCGGTTTTCGATCCTTGAAGGAACCCAAACATTCAGTTTGGAACGCATTTTGAAATTAAATAATTGGTTTACAATTCAGTTACTTTGATTTTCGAATTCCGCTATCAGCAATAGGAGCTTAATCGTTTTCTCAAAGAAGACCAAATCGAATTTCTTTTTAAAAAATCATATTAAAAGACTTATGAAATGAATTTGAAGTTTAAGGTGAATTTTATCCGATTCCGACTTCCGATTAAGGAGATACAGGGTAATGAGTTTTTGAAATTTTAACCGTCCTAGAAGATGGCGATACCCAAAAATTTTTCAAAGTTAGACAATTCTTCGCCATACAAACTGTTTTGGGTTATGCCCGTCCCTGAATACCGGTTCTTTTCGATTCGAAGGGCTGTTCCGAACTTACAAGCCAATAAAATAATTCCATGATTACGATAAAACGACCTTTTGCTGGTAAACACGCTATTTTATTAAACCCTTCAACTTTTTGAATGGCCGAGAAATCGAAAATAATAAACTGAGTATTTTGGAAGAAGCTATCTTTGTCGAACTTTCGGTAAAATATCGCTTCACCGTTCGTTTTCTGCATCTTTTTTCGCCGAAATCGAAATTAAGTTTTAAGTGTGTAAGCTAGTGTTCGCCATTTTGTGTCCATCATTTTCTCGTCTATAAAACTAGTTTAGACTTAGTTTCGGTAGCATTAGTGAACTTTTTACAGCTACTGGCAACTATCTTTTCCTTCGCCAGTGTACGTGCTTACGTTTGTTTTCATTTTCTCCTCCTCGAATGCTGCTTTATATTGGGAATTAAGTCAAAATTTGAATCGATTAGCGTTTACGACTTAGACACTGCTTCGAATCAGTTCCTGTACTCGCTTTGTAGAGAGGTTTGACGTTTTCAGAGCGACTGTATCTGCAGTAAATTCTTTGCTGATGGACTAGTTTTGTTCGGAGTCAATCTGTGACAAATCCTAGTAAATCTGTCCCGAAGAAGCCAATTTTTTTTAAATCGGTGATGTCGATTTATTTGTTAAAATCGTTAATGTTTCAATTAAAGCACGGTGATTGAATCGTTGCAAATGACAGTTGCGCTATCTTTGCGGAATTCTGTCGCATCGCAGTCTGTGCTAATCGCCAGTGAAAATTACAATATCGTTGGTTTCAAACCGATGTGAAGTAAACAGTTGGTGTAAATTTTCCAGATACCGTATCGAAAGTGACGTTAAAATCATTTAAATTTATGTAAACAAAATCAACCATTTCTCACTAAAAACCATACTCATGAATTTTTCGATACAAAATCGTGATTATTTACTTTGCTCGTTTGGGAGTTTTGGCTTCACTATTCGCGGGACTCTTACAATAACAGACTATGTGTATACTTTTCATACTGTTTCCGAAGTAATAACAGTCCCTGGAACAACCCAAGCTTGTATACTGGAAACATTGAGGGCGGTGAAAACTTCTTCTTCGCTTATGTTTAAAGAATAAACATATTCTATCGACAGGATGGTTGTTTATTGATAATTTCAAATCATCATTAAACTTCAAAGTCGTGACAGAACTTTGGACCAGTACTGCCCGAAAAGCAGCGACGAATAAGAAGCAATAACTGGTGATATACTCGCGTTGGAAGGCTCTCTCTTATTTTGTCGTTTATTTTTCTTTCACTAGAAACGAAAACATGGCTCTGATTAGAATTTATAGAAGTTTTGTAATTGATGTTTCAATCACTACCTGTTTTATGACAACTATAATAAGATTCTATTTTGACAAGCGTATCACAGTTTTTAAAGCTTCTATAAAACTCTTTACTCAGACTAACAACTGGATTAAAAATAAAACAAATTCTACAAGAATAAACCATGCATACACGCTTAAAATTGCTTCCAAACATTTTCTTTAAAACATTATTGTCAGCTCAATTCTTTCATAAATCTAGTTTTGCGTGTGTGCGCGTTCATTGGATGACAGTTTCACTTAAAGCAAACTCGATGGTTCTAAAGCACATTTGCTGTGGGCTATTTGATCTATTATTTCTTAGGTTGAGTGTAATTTACATTAAGGAAAATTTGATGGCCACAATTTTGATGTTCCATACCGTAGCATTTATTGACATCAAATAAACTTCGAAATTCCAAAAACGAGAAAATATGGTGAACTTTTATGATTCATTTTCAGAACGTATGTACAAATGTTGACACCACGAAACAGTTTTATACGAAAATGACGAAAAATCAAATAATAAATCATGCAGACTTTCGCAAAAACCGTATTTATTTTAAGGCGATTAGTTGTAATTTTAATTTTTATCCTTACATTTTCGATAAAAATAAAAGCGCATGAAGTTTTTACGTTCGTAAGCCTCAAACTCGTAATTAAAATCTAATATATTCTTACTGATTGCGTTCAAATCCGGCATGACACACACACATTCAAGAAAAATATTATCAAAATGGCGGTTTATTCATAGCGGAATTCATTCCACCCGAATTAGTTGAATGTTAATTGTGAAGCTGGTTTCAAAATTTTCTTGAATTTGGAGATTTAACGTAGGTTTAGGCTGATTCTTCACTTTGCTTTATAAACCTTATGAAGAATGGGTCCATTTGGCAAGAATATGTTCTTATAGTGGGTTTCAGTAGGCTTTCGTGGAGTTTGAAGTTTTGATGCAAGTATTTATTAATATTAAAAATGTTACTTGGGTTGCGAGTGTCAGTCTATTGTCGTAGTGTTATTTTCCTTTGTTCATGTTTTCGCAAGACGACTCCTCTTTGAGCCCTTAATTTTCATAGTCGCTCTTGAACATGAAGGTATGCGCCTCCGCAGAAAACACCTCTGTTTAGTTGCGGGCGTTTGCCCGGATTACCCGAAGCTAGGAGCTATCCCTTAGTTAAGTCCGAACGAGCGGCAGCGAGGTCGGACAGCAGGTCATTAAAAACGATGAGGCGTAGCCGCATTAGACCTTTCAAAATTGCAGTCAATTAGAACAATTTCTATTAAGCAGCATGTTCATCTGTTATGCCAAATGACCATTAAGCCAAATGTCGTTATGCCAAACGGTATTATGCCAAACTGCTTTATGCCAAACGTGGTAGCCCCGTTTGAACCTTAAAAAAGTATCTGTAAATTTTATCGCTATAATTTCAACTAGCATTTGAACACGTTGAATATTGGCTACCAAAGCATCAATCGTTGCTGGTTTATCCACATAAACCAAAGATTTCACGTATCCCCTCAAAATGTACGCCCTTATTCTGAATAACGACGTATTGATTTTTCGATCGAATCCTAGCTACCTTTGATTTTGCTAACGTTATTAAGAATACAAATTAAATACGATCGTAAAATTGATGCGACGTTATTCAGAATAAGGGCGATAATCGAGTTGCGTCAAATCACACGAACGCGAAAGCCAATTCACCGATCCATTTCTCGATATAATGTCGTTGAAATCGACAGTCCCACGACAAAAGAACCTAACTGCAAATGCAAGTTTCTCTTTGTTTACTTTTTCTTTCATGATTTACCGCACTGGTTTTATATTTGTCGCGTTACTCTTCGCAAAACCTTCAAGGTAAAACCATAAGCTTTCGATTTATATTGGAAACTTTTGAGATATTGCAGTAATGGCTCCGTAATAATCAAAAGAGAAAGTAAACAAAGAGAGGCTCTCATTTGCAGTTAGGCCCTTTTGTCGTGGGACTATCGAAATGTTCTTTCCATAAGTCGACTGTTTCAGCCGTAGTATGACAAGTAGCACCATCCTGTTGGAACCACATTTCGCTCACATCCATATCCTGAAGATTTGGCAACAAAAATTGATCATGATTCTGTATCGTTTTCGGCTCACGGTAACGAAGTGTCCTTCCTCATTTTAAACGAAATATGGACCGATAATTACTCCAGTCCATATAGACCGCAGCAAACAGTACATTCATCCAGATGCATCGGTAATTCTTGAACGGCATGTGGATTATCTTTGCCCCAAATACGGCAATTTTGCTTGTGACGTATCCATTCAACTAAAAATGTGCCTCATCACTGAAAAGAATTTTGCGCTGTAAGCAGTTTTAATTGAACATTGATTTGGAAAAGAAATTTCCACGATTTGTAGGCGTTGTTCTCGATAATTTGTCAAACGTTACTGAGTAGAGACGTCACTTTACACTGTCAAAAAAAACTTTCAGACGATAGAGTAAAAAAAATACCCGTCATTTCAAAACATTTTGCAACTTAAGCGGAACAGTCGAAAATTGAAGTTAAACTTATGCTTAACTCATGGAAGCTCATGAACGAAAGCTTACGGAATTTGTTCATGATTTTTGTCCTAAAATTCCACCAACTGTTAGAGTTGAAAGATGCGAAATAGCATCCATTCTGCTTGACCCTGGTCGTAATTCATTACTGACTTATACCAGCGTAATAAAAAAATGTTTCATTTTTCGTATCCCAGCTCATCATCTAGGGCTTTCTAATATTTCCCTCGTTAGGCCCTAATTAGAAGTTAAACTAAGTTTAATATTAACTTTTCACCATAACGGATGAACCGATATGAATTTTTGAAAGTCGTCGTTCGTCGTCTGCAGCCTGGCAGATTTTTTGTAAGCCCGCCAGCTACTCCTAGGTCCGACACTACCGGGTGACAATTAAATTTTACCCGACCTTCTCGATGTGAACTGTTCAAAAAAATTGAAGGTAGTTGTGATGATAAAAATAAACCAATTCTAAGAAAAAGTTTGTGAGATTTCAATTTTATCACCCAAACCTTCGGGGAAAAAACATTGAATGTGTTATCGCTTGAGCCTAGCAATATGATTGCTATCTATTCTGAAAACAATCTCCATATCTCTGCTCGTTTTCCATCAACAAACATAAACAGAACAGAAGAACAGTGGGAGTACCGCTGCATAAATATGACTTCCCAAACTATCTACTGGAAACTGACCACCTACGAGAGTATCAATTCCCAAATGGGGAAAGATGAGCAACCACTGAAATCAGTGATAAGCCACGTTTTCAGTTCTCCGGTTACGGGAAAATCATCGTTTCAGACTTTGTCAGGCATCCCAACGGGGAGAGGCATAATTAATTTACCCTTCGCGAGTTGAGTGGTCGTGCTCCGATGGGCCAAACATCGTTTTCGCCAGACCAAGGATTAATTATTTCAGGTGCTGAAAAATATGATTATTAATAAAAATGAATCTGTACAGTTTCCAGCTTGCAGATGGTATCTGTTGACCCAAACGATTAAGCGTTCATGGTTGGCTCCTCGGAAGTGCAAGTCGCTGTCATTGCAAATTTGCTTCGAGTTTTCTCACATGAGAACCAGCTGAACTGACGGATATTTACAACGTGATTCTGCTTTGTAATGAAATGTAAATATGCTTATGGTGCTTTACCTGTATGAAAAACATTATTCATAATCGCTCTATTTGGAGTCGTCACCAAAATGAAAAAAAAACCGAAATATGTTATCACAGACCAGGATCTTCACCAACATCCCATAAATCACCGATGTTAAGAGAATTTCAAATTCCGTTTGGGCTGTTCATCTTGGTATCGAATTCTCTGCGGAGAAAACAGAGTTAGTCGTCTTTTCAAGAAAGCATGATCCTGCACAGCTTCAGCTTCATATGATGGGAAGAATGATCCAACAGGTTTTAACTTTTAAATACCTCGGGGTGTGGTTCGATTCCAAATGCACGTGGGGAGGACACATTAGGTATCTGATAACGAAATGCCAACAAAGAGTAAATTTTCTTCGAACAATAACAGGATCTTGGTGGAGTTCTCATCCGCAAGATCTAATAAAATTGTATCAAACAACGATACTTTCAGTGATGGAATATGGATGCGTTTGTTTTCGTTCCGCTGCAAACTCTCATTTTATCAAACTTGAGCGAATTCAGTACCGTTGTTTGCGAATTGCCTTAGGCTGCATGCACTCGACACATACAATGAGTCTTGAAGTTCTGGCGGGAGTTCTTCCATTAAAAGATCGATTTTGGGAGCTTTCATCACGCCTGCTAATAAGATGTGAGGTGCTGAATCCCATGGTAATTAATAATTTCGAACGACTAGTCGAGCTTCGATCTCAAACAAAATTTATGACAGTATATTTTAACCATATGTCACAGGAAATCAACCCTTCAAGATATATTCCTATCCGTGTCAGCATCCTAAGTGCCCCTGACTCAACTTTATTTTTCGATACATCCATGCAGCGTGAAGTGCGTGGAATCCCGGATCATCTACGCTCGACGGAAATCCCAAAAATATTTTCAAGTAAGTTCAGGCATATTGACTCTGAGAAAATGTTTTACACGGACGGATCGCGAATTGAAGAAGCGACAGGGTTTGGTATGTTCAACAATAATGTTTCGGCCTCATTTAGGCTTCAAGAACCTGCATCTGTTTATATAGCAGAGCTAGCAGCAGTTCATTATAGTTTGAGTGTAATCGTCACATTATCTCCAAACCATTATTTCCTCTTCACAGATAGTCTGAGTGCAATTGAAGCCATTCGCTCAATCGCTGCTGGCAAAAATGAACCGTTTTTCTTGGGTAAAATAAAACAGTGTCTGAACGACATATTGAATAATAATTATCTAATCACTATAGTCTGGGTCCCGGCTCATTGCTCCATTCCAGGCAATGAAAGAGCCGATAATTTAGCCAAACGTGGTGCTATTGAGGGTGAAATTTATGAACGACCGATTGCTTTCAACGAATTCTATAGTTCGTCTCGCCAAAGAACACTTGCCAGCTGGCAAGCATCTTGGGATAGAGATGATCTGGGTCGGTGGATGCACTCAATTATTCCGAAAATATCGACAAAAGCATGGTTCAGGGGACTGGATGTGAGTAGGGATTTCATTCGTGTGATGTCCAGACTCATGTCCAATCACTACACGTTAGATGCACATCTCCTTCGAATTGGGCTCTCCGAGACTAATCATTGTGCTTGCGGAGAAGGTTATCGGGATATTGATCATGTCGTTTGGACATGAGTGGAGTATCGTGATGTCAGATCTCAACTAATAAATTCTTTGCGTACCCAAGGTAAACTATCCAATATCCCAGTTCGAGACATTCTTGCTTGTCGTGACCTTTCATACATGAAACTTATTTATCATTTCATAAAGAAAATTGGAGTTTCAATTTAATAAAGGCCCCTTTTAAGACTTAGTTCTGATCCCAGCTGCGTCCATGAGTTCAACCAATAGCTAAATTAGAATAAAAATTATTTAATGATACAAACAAACTCGAAACAGTTTATGAAATTATCAACAAAATGTCTGAAAATAACAGCTTATTTTATAATTTATAGAAGTTAATCGTTTGGTTCAAATAATATTTCCGAGTAGATTTCATAATTAATGACGAGTTACCTAAGATGATATTTAAGCTATAAGAGAATATGTTTTAATAAATTCAAAACGTTGTGACTATGTTAGAATTAAATTAGGATAAGAATATTATGTAAAAGTGATGCTACGGCGAAGAAAAACTTATGTAAACTGCCTTAAGAAATAAACATATTTATGAAAAAAAAAAAAGAGAATTTCAACGTTATTGACTCAATGATCCGATGCAATTTACCCCGCCATTTGTGATTACACAACGCTTACCCATTATATCATTGAAACTATAATTTAAAAATGAAACATGATTGCATGTTTTTTTTTTCTTTATTTTTTGTTTTGTCTGCGTATGCACTTTTCGCTTACCTTTTGCAATCCAACAGTATTTATTTATAGATTCTCAACCTGGAAAGCGCCGCGGCACGCACCAAAACAACAAGAGAAATGGCCTCCCCGTCGTCATCGTCGTCCTGCGCGTTCTCCCAGCGG
The DNA here is from genome assembly GCF_030247185.1 of Malaya genurostris. Classification (NCBI taxonomy): domain Eukaryota; kingdom Metazoa; phylum Arthropoda; class Insecta; order Diptera; family Culicidae; genus Malaya; species Malaya genurostris. The sequence continues at coordinate 22,106,824 of NC_080570.1, forward strand.
GTCTTCGTCGCCCTGATGGTATGCACCCTACTGCTCAACCTAAGTTCCTTCACCGAGGCTCGGCCCCAGGACGACCCGGCTTCGGTGGCCGAAGCCATCCGGCTTCTGCAGGAATTCGAAACCAAACACGCCCAGCACGCTAGACCCAGGTAAGAGAAAAGTCTATTATTTGAACCTGTATTTATTAACCTACCATCGAGAGCGCATTGCGAGGCGATATATGAATAAAAAAAACCCTCCATGGTGGGAATCGATTCACGCTACATAAATTAGAATTATGAACACGATCGCGATTGCGAGCACTTGCAGTCTAGTCTGGCGGGGAATTCCCTTAATCGAACCGTCAAACGAAAAACGTCAGATTTGAACTTCGTTAAGGCCAGCTCAGCCTACTGCGCTACGAAAGGGCTGACCTGGCAGCTCTAGGGCGAAAACCACGAGACCGCGTGCGTTGACAGATTTATTTTTGCTGGTTTTTCAAGTTTTACCTCCACCACTTGCTCAAACAGAGCTGCGCATACGAGGAATAGCCCATGATACGTTGACCTTTCGTAGCGTTTCATGAACACTTTCAGGAGAAGATCATCTACATGTGGTTTCGTTGTTTTTTTTTCATCCGCCCGCTTGAAACACAAATGAGTTTTTGTTCCGGTGCTGGAAATGCATCCAGCAAACGCATTTAAGCTCTCAATGTTCGGCACGTGTTAAGCAAAACTAGTTATTATTAAAGCTGTTTTTACGTGGGATGATGTGTAACAAAGTTTGTTCCAAGAAATGTCAAAAGTTATCTCTTCTGTTGTGGATTCAGTTCATATAAGGACATTAGACTTTTCAAGGTTAATAAAAATTTGGTACGGTATAAGCGCCATTGTTGCTGTCAATATCAATGTCATTGGTTTTAGGAATCGACTAGATTAGATCAATAGTTATTGCAGTTTGCTCAGGTTATTTGCACACATAATGAAACGGAATTACATTTGATTTCGATTAAAATTCAATAATTATTATAAACAAAGCTCAAAACAATCAGCGGAGTGAGTTAAATTAGCACATTTGTTTTAATTTAAACAGTTGCAGTAGTTATCCTACACTGAAATAAAGGTTCTCGTTCGATGTAATTAAAAAATCACGTGAAATGGTTACAAACTAAATATTTTACGTGACGATAATAAATTTTATCCGAACATCCCCAGAAATTAATAAAATCCTCAGATTAAGGGATGGGTCGCTTGGAACAGTGTACCAATCACACACTAACATAATGCATTGGTGCATTTATCACTCTTTGCACTTTCGTTTTCATACAGTTGCACAGGTTGCGGCACACAAAGGGCTCACTTTTTTTACTGCTAATCATTATTATGCCAACGGTAAAATAAACAAAACAGTGTTTCCAGCTGTTTCATGGGGCACAGAGTGGTACACTTAGGCTCACGTGTTTTGTTAGAGACACAATATAGTTTGTGTTAATCGACTCTCCTCTTGTCCTAACATTCAATTTACGTGAATTTCCAGAGTGAAAAATTCGATCTTAAAAATGGTGTAGTAGTAAATCCTTAAAGTGTTAGTAGTTTGGAAATTTGCTAAAAAATTAATTTAAAAGCTAAAAAGCATAGAACGTGATTTTGATTAAGCTAAACTTTTCGACTTTTTAGGTTTTGTCAGTTCAGGGCATAACAAACCCACTCTCACGATCCCACGGCAGTAACACATGGATCATTAAGTCCCGAGACTAACAATGGAAACAACTTTTTTTTTACAAAATTTTTTTTATTCATTGGAGCATTTTTTTAAGTTCAGCAAAGATCCAGTAGTCACTGGGGGCTAAATCTGGCGAGTATGGGGGGTGGGGAAGCAGATCAAAGCCCAATTCGTTCAATTTCGCTATTGTTTTCATTGACTTGTGGCAGGGTGCATTTTGTTCCATCGCAAGCAATCGCGGCACCCACTTGGAAAAAACCTTTCTCATGCTCAATTTTTCATGTAGGATAGTAAATACACTTCCATATGATATCTGTGTCATCTCAGCAATCTCACGGAGCTTCACGTTACGATCTTTTATTATAATTTTTGTCACTTCACTCACATTTTCCGGTGTAACGGTTTTCACAGGTCTACCCGAGCGTTCCGCGTCATTTGTGTCGGTACGACCACGTTTAAACTCGGCGAACCACCGACAAATCGTTGCTTTTGATAGACAAGAGTCCGGATAACATTTTTCAATCCATTGTTTCGCTTGCACGGTGTTTTTACCCATTAAAAAACAATATTTTATCAAAACACGAGACTCGGTTTTTTTTTCCATTTTTTAAACAAACTACAAAACGACTTTACTCCAACCTCGATAACTCAGCTGTTTCTGGTCGGATCGACTTAAAATTTTGACCCGTTTCAAGCATAGGTTAGTACTCTAGAAAGACGTGGTTACTGGTTTACTACGAGCGCCATCTCTGCTTTAATCTCGGGACTTATTAAACCATGTGTTAATTGAATTTCTTCAGCATTCGACATCTGGTACAGCTCCAGGGTGGAGCATAATGCAGTTTGAGGGTTTTTTTAGTTATTGACTATAAATCATGAACTTTCATTTGGTAATTTTTCGAATGATAAGTTTTCTGAAATTGATTTTTCGGGGTAAGAATCTTATTTATTCATACGAAAACGTAAACTCAGTATTACTTGCCTGCTTGTAATAGAATATCTATAAATTATCATACAAGGTAGCAAGACAAAATGTTGTCGCACTATGATGTGGAATACGTTTTTATTACATGTAACTTTCACCAATATTCAAAATAACAATTGTCTATCTAGTTAGTGAATATGATATGAACACTGAACTATAATGATTTTTTTTTGAGTGCAAAACCAAAGATCAGCGGAAAGAAAAATCATAGATCTGGCTACAAAATATACATAACAAATGTTCTAGCATTGCTTGCATGTGTAATGTTCGGGTTTGTTTGCTTGTGAAGTGCTACACTTGTAGCCAGCGTTGCCAGATTGCCAGATTTATCTAGCAAATGCCAGATTTTTCTTGCTTCGCCAGACACTCAAACTAATCAGATCTTTTGCCAGATTTTCTAAATTTTCCCAGATTTTCCCAATTTTTCTAGATTTTGTCAGATCTCGCTAGATCTTTACGGTTTTGGGCTCTATACGATAGGTGTGGAGACCGTTTTTTGTTCACTGAATATTAAGCCCGGCAAAAATTTCCCTACATATAAGTAGACCCAGACAAATCCAGATAAATTTTTGGGTTTTGACAGATTTAAAAAAAATCGGCAACTCTGCTTGTAGCAAAAGATTAGGTATACACATATGCAATAAAGCTTATTTTATGAAAACTGTCACATGTGATGTCACATTTTCAGATTTATCTAAAAATTTACAGATTGCTCATGAACGCTGCTGATATTCATTCACCCGTTGTTTCACTTATTATTAAATGTTAAATGCAGATTTTGAAATTTCGCGTACTTTAAAAAAACGTTTTTTTCCACTGCCCTTAAAACAGTTTGATTTCACAAACTTTTTCAAATTTGCTTGAAAATTTAACCGGGCATCCCTGATGTGAACGACTTGTGGCATTTGTACTGATATCAGCGTGAGAGAAAAAAGTTGCTGTCAAAATATGCACACTACACACCAAATTTCTATTTTGGTGTTCGGTAATTATTTTTGCGGGTACTATCTGTAAAATTTTTTTTTACCGAACAAAAGATGAAATTAACCCAACTTACAGTCATATGTCAAAGAACCACTCCGGTGGTATATTATTGTCATCTGCATATAATTGACTTGAAGTCGAAATTTTCGGTTTTTCAATTCTATTTCACTGCGTTAAGTAGTGTTCATTCGGTAGCACCGAATAATGGAGCTGTTTCGTAAGAATATAATAAAACTATAAGAAACAGGATCTCATTTCTTGTTCGAAAAAAGTCAAACTAATATTTGTACAAAGATCACAAAGCTGGAATTATATTTATTATAAATTCAACAAAATGGTATCGAGTTTCGATTGTATTTACATAGTAAAATTAATATGAAATTCGGAAAAAATATACTGTGCGCATCAAAATGGATGAACGTAGCTTGACAAATTGTTGACAACACTGCCACCACAACAAAGAGCGTTGGCTTCAGGAATTAGCATTTATAACAGGAAGTTGTAAGGAGCTATTGAACAAAGACTGTCTCAGAAAGAATGGACGCACTTTGATTTCGCTGTAAATCATTCACAAGTGTTAGATATTCAAATTTTATTCGATATACTGACAATATTAGACTACAACAACAGAACATTATTCTCAACATTTGCTACTTAGCCATTGTAGACTATCTGGCGCACCTTCTTGAGAACGTTCCTCATTAAATTCCGTACAGACTTCTTGGCGACAAGTTTTGACACTCTTTTCCAATCTTTTTCGAACTGTTGAATGGTTTCGGCTGCCGCGACATGTTTCCTTCGTAAAATTCCTCAATTGGTCGAAGTTGTGGGCAATTTGGTGGATTCATGTCTTTTGGGGCGAAAGTGACATTTTTGGTAGTATACCATTCTACCGTTGATTTCGAGTAGTGGCAAGAATCATGGTTAGAAGTCGTTTTTGTAAACGTTCCTTGATGTATATTTCGCTGTTCATTGAAGCAGTGGTTATGAAAGGGTTACAAAATCTTACCGCAGCTACAAATTGCTTGCCAGACCATAGCTTTCTTACCAAATTTTTCGACTTCAATCGATGTCTCGGACTGGTTTAATACTTGCCCTTCTCGCACCGTTTCGGACTACGTTTTGGTTGTTTCTGTTTCGGTACCTATAAGAAGTACGAAGATTCAAACGTTCTTTAGCACGAAGAACATTTGACTTCGAAGTGCCCATTTTTTTGGCCACAACCCGAACTGAAACCTCCTTCTTTTGCTCGAACGCCTTCAGTATACGTTTATCCAACTGAGGGTTAGCAGGACTTTTTTTTCGACCCGTTTTCGGTTTATCCTCAAAGGTGTTATCCTCACCGAACTTCCTGATTGCATTTCGCACGGCTTTTTCACTTACCATTTTTGCTATCTTTTTCGGTGACAGTTCGCGTTCTGTGCACCATTTGTACACAATTTTTCGACGTTGTTCCGCTGAAAGTCCACGCATTTCGAAACAAACTAATGAAAACGAATAAATAACTGCACAAGTGGCTAGAGAAGAGTGTAAACAACAGGACGCAGCCATAAAAATTTACAGATTCTGAACCATTGCGAAATGGCAGCGGTTGTTGGTTGCGTCCATACTTTCTGGGACAGTCTTTATATACTGATAAAAAAGATGGAAGATAATTTTACCATACTGTCCGTATGGTAAAATTATCTTCCAATTACCGAGCTTCTGTGAAAACTGATTGTCCTGAAACCAACTGTCAAACAGTTATTAAAATTTTCAGTTAGTGTCTTTTTATTAACCAAACGAAAAAAAACTTTGACGAGTTCATCGAATGGATTGAGATACAGGTGCTAAAGCTTTTAAAACATTAGAACCACTAGAAGCTTTTTGTTTACTTTTAGACAGAAAATAATTTTGTATCATTTGTACACTTGCTGCCTACACAAATCGTTCGAGGATAATTTCTGGTGGACTCGACGGATTGTGACATTTGGTCCTTTTTTTCGTGGAATAAAACCATAGCCACAACAGGTTGGAATTTTCTTCATTCGTTTTTGTGCATTTTTGTTGCTTTTTGAAATCCGAAAATCCGGAATTTCAGCCAAAGGAAAACAAAAAATTACCGAACAATCAGTTTGATCCATTTGGTTTACAGTTTACGGTAGTTGTTTGACAGTTCAGCAATTACCGAACGATCGGTAATCAATTTAATTACCGAACGTTCATCTGTTGAAAATTCGGTAAAAAATTACCGAATTCAGCGAAATTTTCTAAGTGTGTCGATTGTCAACACGAACGCTAAAGCATCATGTGGATTTTACAATTCTTAAAAATATACAAGTTGCTAAACAAAATAATAGTGAAATTCGTGCTTCAATGAAATTAACTTAAATAATCATTTTTCACTCCAATCAGAACAACACCGGCTACATTCAGTGTTAGCTAAAAGCAACTGTAGTTCCCCTCCATCACTTCCAGTTGCTTTGGTTCTCCGAAAACAAAAGCAATACCGAGGCACTACATGTAGTGCGACACAACAATTCTCAAAGTTATGCAATATAAAAGCAATATACCAAGGGCATCCTCAGAACTCCGAGCGGTCAGCATCAAAGACACTGCATCATCAAATGATAGAACCCCTCGTCTATTTTGTTTGATGATACCTGCCGCGTTTGGGAGATATCAACAAAGCGTCATGTACATTTCGTCACCAGTAATCTTGAATTACTCAGTTCAAAAGAAAGTTTAAACGGTGATGGGAGTACGGCCATAGATAAATAAATAAACTCCACCTGTGAGGGTTCCTATAAATGGAGCGTGGGGTAGAAACACAACATAAAGTAAAACGATACTTGTCTTCTTATCTTAGCGCCGTACAGGCATTCTTGAGACTTTATTTTTTTCGGTTTGAACTCGAATCTGTTGAATTTTCCACCATCTCTTTGAAAGAAAAAAATTTTCTCCGTAATTCGCGCTCACACTTCTTGAAATTCAAGACAGGATTCAGCTACCGCCGGGGAAGTATGAGTGTCAAAACGGCTCCCACTAGGGAGCTTGCAGCGAAAAGAACAAACGTCATCGTGCAGTTTCTCTCCATTATTAGTCCGATTAGATTGGTACCGGCAACACTGCCCAATCGGCCCATCATAAGACTCAACCCGACTGCCATCGCTCGAACGTTGGTAGGAAATATGGACACAGCTGCTCCGTTTACCAGTGATATTGAGACTCCGGCGAAGACCATAAACGAACAAAACAGCATTAGCACGAGATACATGTTATCGATGAATAACAACAGCATTCCGAACGTTCCGGAGATGAACAGATTGAAGAACAGAATGTAACTACGTTTGACTTTACGCAGAACTGCGGATACAGCGAGGTAAGAAACGGCGTAGATTGATCCCAAAACGATGACGTAGATAAAAACATCTTGCGTCATATGATCATCGCATTTTGTAACTTCGTTCGGAGCAAATTCTTTATCGGAGTCGTACTGATCTTCTATGATATCGCAGATACCTTCCGAATTGTTCCGGACAACCGATGTTAATTGGTTGATAATCTCTGGATACCATAAACCCATTCCAGCAGACCTACAAAAAATTATTCATAAGAGAATGAGCTTCCACAGTCTACCGATAAGTACTTACACAAAATACATTCCAAACTGTAGCGCACAGCAGACGATAAAATATAGCAGATTTGGTCTTCGGAACAGCGGAGCCGTTTGATTCCACATGCCACATAGAACTGCTAAAAATCCTTTCCTCTGTTTTCCTACATCATCTTCGCACACTTCCGGAGTTATCCGTCGAACGGAGAACTCATCTAGCGTAGCACTTGCATTGTTACCCAGGAACATTTTCTGCAACACCTTTAGTGCCAAATCATCCCTTCCTTGGGAAAGATAGAACTTGGGACTTTCGGGCAGGAAGATCATCCAAACACCAGCAATCGCACCGGGCAAAGAGTACAGGATCAACAGCAAACGCCACGGCCGAAATTCCACCAAACCCCAAAGATCGACGCGCCAGTCGAACGACAAAACTAGCCAACCGAGAGCTGCGAAAGAAGTGACAAAAATACATGACAGATGATAAAATAATTTGTAAATTATCCACTGCTGCGCTGCAATCGGCTAGATGACAATCAGCTAAGAAAAAAATCGCCTTCAATCCCGCAAATCAATTCTTTACGGTAGCATTGAATTACCTCCGGTAAAGATAGACGATAATCCGACAGCAACACTGGCAAAAGATATTATCATGGTTCGCTTCTCAGTATTCGTAAATTCGCCCAAATATGCGTAGATGGTGGCCGACGGTGCTGAAATGCTAAAAAAAATAATAATAAAAACGGAACTTAAATTTTTCGGAGAACTTCAAGCGTCTTTTGACAGTTCTTACCACATTCCGACAAGTAACCGAAGAATCACCATGGTGACGAAATCACCCGCCATACTCGACAGCAGCGAACATAGAAAGTTGAGTATCAGTGAAATAATGATCACATTTTTGCGCACTTTGGTATCTGCCAGATATCCCCATAGATGCAACGTCAGGATGATTCCTATACAAACAAAAATAAATACGTCAAATTCAATAATTGTGTATGCAAAGTTCGCTACCGTTATATTTTGTACATTATTGAAGTGAACTTACAATAGCGCGTAAGAAGTTTATCGATAATAAGCTATCCACATACTTTTGTGTTGTACGCATGTATTTGTGATGGTTTTTTATGCTCAGATCACAGAATGCTGTGCGTTTGGCTGTCAGCTTTCGTTTGTTTACTTGTTTGTGCGGTTGAAATTCTGCATTTTCAAAATGTCGCGTATTGAAAAGGAAGTGAAAATTAAGGTTCTGGACACATGGCTAACTGAGAAGGGTATTACTATGCGAAAATTGGTGAAGCGGTTTGGAATTCATCATGCCAGTGTTAAAACCATCATTAATAAGTTTGGGGAACACTATTATTTGGATGAGCTACCAGGAATAAGTAGAAAACCCGGTTATTCCATCCCAAAACTGGACCAGAAAGTGGTATCTCTAATTATGAAGAACAAATCAATGTCAATCGTAATTTGGCCAAAAAATCAGGAACGAGTGTTGGAATGATCCAGCGTTTCAAGAGGCGAAATCACCTGAAGATTAAGACAAGAAGCAGAAAATCTCGAAACAAAGCGTAGAACAGAAGAAGCGAGCAGCAACAAGGGCCCGGAAATTATATTCGCGTCTTTTGCAATGTCCGGATGCATGCGTTTTGAGGACTCAAAAACCCTTCCAGGTCCACAATACTTTACAATCATCGTTGGGGAGGATCTGAGCGATGCGGACAGGTCCATTCAAGAGGAGAAATTCGGTCGAAAGGTACTGGTATGGCAAGCAATTTGTTCCTGTAGTTTGAAGTAAACTATTTCTTACACTACCGGAACTATAAATGCAGGAATCTATCGATCTGAGTGGCTCCAGAAGAGATTGCTGCCTTTATATAAGAAGCATAGTACGCCTCCACTGTTTTGGCTGGATTTAGCGTCGGCTCACTATGCCAAAACCGCTCTCAATTGGTTTGCTGAAAAGGGTACAAATTTCGTTGAGAAAAATATCAATCCACCAAATTACCCTCAGCTTCGACCCACCGAACGTTACTGGACAATCTGAAGAGGGTTTTCAAGAAGTCTGCTAAGGCAGCTGGGAACATGCAGGAGTTCAAAAAAAATTGATGAAGAGCGTTTGATCAAAAGTTTCGTGAAAGAATTACTTAAATTTCATCCGGTTTTTATTATGCTCCAGTTTAACCTCGTACAATAAATGATCAATTCTCTGATGATATGCAACACGTGGACAAATTGACAGCTTCAATACATCCGTCATATGAGTAAAAACTTTGATTCTCTGTTTCTGTTCGCAATGGCGACTCCAAACAAATCGACAAAGTCGAGAAAAATGAATTTTAATGCACTGATTAATGCCATTAAACGTTGCTTAGTGGATAAGCAGCCAATAAATTCGACTGCAGTAACGTATTTAATTTCAATTATTTGTTAGTTAATTTCAATTAATTGTTAGTTTTAAACGTAAATTTATCTGTTGGATCATTGTTTTCTGTTGATACAAAAGAGGAGGTGGTTTATATCTGCTGGAGAGAGAGATTGCTATATTTCTTCTCCATCAACACCAAAGGCGCCACCATCCAAATCATTGGCCGAGAGAGTCAAGACGAAGTCACCATCAGACAATGAAGACTTTTGCCTCCGAAAAGAATAAATTCCGCTTTTTTTTTAATAATTGCAGTCTTTACTTATAATGTTCCATTTTTAGCAAAATTTCTTGCGGTGCTGGTAACCGAACACCTTTCTTGAAATGGCCAAAATTTAACACTTTACTAAATTGATAATACAATTTTTCCAATCAAATAAATCAACTTAATCAGTTGTTAGTTAAAGACTGTAGCTTTCCATTGATGCATATATGTTTGCATAATGTGCACTTAGTCAGAAGTTATAAGCTTAAAATAAAAAGAGTGCCGGTAACCGAACACTCCCCCTACTTATTTGACGATTTTGAACCATTTGTTCCGAGTTGATTGAAAAAAAGTGAGAAATCTGGCATTTCATATGCAGAAAATTGGATAGTCGGGTGAACTCTACAAAATCATTAAAAAGATCTGGTTTGTTAGAGTGTCTGTCGAAATAAAAAAATCTGACAAATGCCAGATAAATCTGGAACATTGCAACTCTGGCCAGAAGATGATTTTCTACAAAGACGTCCATGTGCATCCAGACTTAGGTAGCTTACGGATGAGAGTTAGACAATAGCTGAATATTAACAATAATATTGTTGTAAGGGCCGCTAATGTCACGGTTGCTTTCGTATTTGCGAACTTATCGCTTCAATGGCTTAGAAAAAAAGTAAACTAAAAGAATACTCTCATGATTACTTACACGTTATAACAAATTCACTCCAGATATGGTCGTAGACGCTTACTAGAGCTACGTTGACAAGCTCAAACAAACACGCTTCTGGTTGATATACGAGCACAACAAAGTACCGACTTAAGCTAAGGTAAATGTATCAATAGTCAACATTATTCTGCTGATTACTTGGTCTACAATCAACGAATTTCGATGTCAATATCATTATTTCGGACTTAGGCAGCTATACCATAGCTGAATTAAAGTAAAAAATATTCAATACATTTGCTATTGCGACGCGAAAATTTGAACTAAATAACCAATGATTTTAATAAATCAGATGAATTTTGTTGCCGAAACACCTAATGGTACGGTTACCCTACTTACCGGCAAAGCTCACTCCTGTTAGCATCCCTCTTAGAAAAAAAACGTTCAACGGTGGTCCTTCATTGGTCCAATACATTGGATCATTGGTCCAATGAAAGTCCAATCAATCGTTCAACGGGAGGTCAACACGGGACCTTCGTTTGACGATTTTGAAACAGACCGTTGAACCGATAGCTGCTCGATTCGTTCAATAAACCCGGCAAACAGAGGTCCATTGTTGAACAATTTTTTCTTCGAAGCATTGGACCGGCGTTTGAGGGAGAATTTCGAATAGCTGGTACAAAACTAAAAAATTTGATTGAAATTTTTGTATTATTGTTATAATTGTGTAGGGGATCTATCGCCCCGGTATTAAAATTGTAAATATTTGTATTTCTCTTATATTAAACGAGTTTTGGGGATTAGAACATTTGTTAATCAGGTTAGTGCACTGGTTCCGAGTTTGATGTAATATCCTTCGCATAACGTGGTCGCTTACGTGCCTTTTGCGTTTCGTTCAAATTTTTTAGAGCTCTGATGAACTTTCACTTCTTTTCTTTCTATGGAGAATTTATTCTGAGCCACATCTAGAAACAGATAGAAAATACATTTAATTCAATCACAAGTATTTCTATTTTTATATGAGGATACTATGATTCCAGACAATAAAAATGAACTTTGGATTCGCCGACTTGGAGTTTGATATGGGTCTCCTAGTATTTTTTTAGTACCAAGTAATATTTGAACAAGATTCATCTCCGATGGTCGCTTCGGTTGTATCAAACTACGAAATCAAATAGTTGCTCCGAGAAATGTCTGCAATAATTGTATAGAGTTTCGGAGTTCTCCTTCAAATCGTTGACGCAAAACCGCCTTTCCTTCAGCTGTTTCCGAGTAATTTTCCAAATTCGCCAACTCTTCATCATTGAGAACTGGCATCTTGATACCCGCAGTTGAAATTGAAACATTGCCGAGGTGGGTTATCACACTTTTCATATCTCTCATGAGTGTATACAGGCATCGCTTGTTTGTTGCATGGTATAAATTCGACGCATGTATGTTAGCATTTTTTCTGTAACAATTTTTGTTCAAATATTGATTCGAATAAATGCCTTCCAAACTCACCTATCTTGATGAGGCGCTCAATAGTACTGGATGATAAATCTGAAAATGTATAAGATCTGTTAGAATGGTATTTTATAGACTATGTATTGCGATCATAATTTCTGATCATTTTTTATGGTGGAGAATTTCGGGTCAATCTAAGAAAGATATAACGAGAAATCAAACGATTTGGATACCAAACTTTATATTAGGATTAAAACACATCAGCAAGAAATTTGATAGAGGAATGACCATTCAGATCTGTTAGTATGTATGCATGTGTTTTTCAGTGATTGTTTGGTTAGCACATCTTTAAATTAGAGGTAGAAAGAGCTGAACCGATTTTCACAAACGAAAGGATTGATGATCTCATCGTCTGCTTTCGGTTTCTGGTTCTAGAATAGCAGAGTGATTTTTTTCAATTCCTAGGACGTAATTTTATAAAAATTTGATTTAAATGATGTCCCAGGTTGACGGTTCAATGCAAGGTTGTTCCAGAAACAATTTCTTTTATATACACTTCGTTAATTACCTGGACAGCATTTTCTCTACATGCTGGCTCATCAATGTTTAAACACTTAAAGAACATCGTAATCTTGCAATGCTATATTCCATTAACGACATTAATACGTAGCGTATGTAAACATTGAGAATTATTTGTTTTGCATTTGCTTGACGAAAAATAAAATAGAAATATTAATTTCTCAAGAATTACTACCCATTCGTGTGAGTATTCGCGAGTTTCTCAACTGTTTATGTAAATAAAATACATACCTGTACAAATGATATACTATTTTTAACATTTACGATTCTCGTTTTAGCAGAACAATAATTATAATAATTATATTTGTATAATATCAACACAAGCTGACGCAACAAAAAAAAATGCACGAATCAGCGATGCCAGATTGTTGAAATGCCATTTCCGTAGAAGGACATTTTTTCCGGAAACCTAACCGGGGTAAAGCACGAAACGTACAATAGGCAATTTGCTCAGCAGACATATTTTCCGTAGGAAATGCGAAATTCCATTGAAATTGTCCCGTACATTTCCAGAGGAAAATGGAGATTTCCGTTGATTTTTTTTCAATCCGTAGATTTACGAAGATTTCCGTAGATCTGACATCGCTGGTACGAATCTGAGTTTTGAGCTCGATTCATTTTCACTACCGTTTCAACCGTTTGCAGTTCACACAGCTTTAGCTCAACAGACGTCAAACGTACAACAAGATATTACCGATTTCGCACTGGGATTCCCTTGTCAGTTGCCGACAAATTCAAATCGCAGTGTGCCGCGGGTACCAGAATAGAAATTCCCATGGTCTCGTTGGAAACGGCCTGGATGACAAGCGCGGACATCAAAAAATATGCTGACTGATTCGGCCAAATCCTGATTGAATTGAGAACGTTCATGTTTTAGTCGATGAGTTAGGGTAATACTGTAAGGGTAATCGGTAATCGATTCTGCACTGTAAATCATTTTGAACAGCTAGTGCACGCCAAATCTCAAATTAACAAAATAATTTTCTCGTTGAATGAAGCGGCAATCGAAAAAAAAAAAACAAATGTACTCACCGACTAGTTTGATGGCTTCATCAAAACTATGGCTTTTAACTTCCAACACTTTTTTATTGTCGTTACCCAAAGCTTCAATGGTGAAAATTTTTCCAATACTCTTCTCATCTTGTTTGGTCATTTTGTTAATTGAAAGAGAATTTTATTTCAACAAAAAATGGTTTAAATCAATCAGATTTCCTCTATTAAAATTTTGAAAACACTTTTTCACAAATGCATTGATGCAAGAATCAGCAGCTCTACTCGTTGGTACATTTTCAGAACAACTGGCTCATGTGAAAATTTGTTCCTTGAACTACCAATCTTTGTAGCTCCTAATGTTTTTCGACTACAAAGCAAACTGATAAGATCGACTTCACTTGTTGACATGATTAACCCGTTACAAATCTGTAATGAGTGACACTTCATTTACTTAGACTTCTCCAAATGAACTAAATATCTTCTACTTTTTTTACACTGTTGAAAATAATTTTCGAAATCAATCACTTTGTTCAATCTATCATTTTGTCATCGTATTCATGACATTTTTTGAGCGTCTTTCAGCCTTAGGCTGCTGTCACAATAAGTGCAAAAAGTTGAACCGAGAATGGAGCAATATGTTGGTGAAAAGTGAAAAGTGAGAAATATACTTACAGCACATCAAAGGTACCGAGCCAATCAAATTTATCGTTCCTTCTCTGACATGATCCCTTTGAATTGCTTCAAGTAGATTTTTCGCTTCTCGAATGCTAAAAATTTTGCAAAAATTACTCCTCTTCAGTAAGAAGAACGTTTTGCAGTAAACAATAGGAAAATAGTTTGAAATAGAAAACGAACTGACGAAACGAGTAGCAAAAATGAAAAATCCGTGAATAAATTACCGTAGTTACAGGACTCGAACCAACTTTATGCCTGAACAAGCAGAATAAATCTACTAATATCAATCTCTGATTAATGATGATTAAAAAACGCATTCAAAATTAGAAAAACTTTCGAATAAATATTAAAAACAAACAAGCAATCATACTTTATTTTGTTAAACTTTTCACTCGGTGTAGCTTTCCCAAAGAGAGTACTTGACATATATGTGAAAGAAATGATAGATGTCCAAAGATAAAGAATCTCTGACGATAATATATGACATGAATAAACATGTTTTGTATTTGTTTACTAAAAGCTTTCCTCCTCAGACGGACTGCAAACATTCACCATGTCCTGCACTCCATTGTTTATTGTCGCTGCAGCACCAACCTGCAATTCGCTGGACCGCTGAAGCGCAGCAAAGATTCCGAGCGACGTCAGTTCATCAATTGATAGAACCATGTTACATCCTACATATTTTATTGTCTTGATTATGAACCACGTGCTTTTATAGAATGGAATCAATTTTCTTGCTTCCACTATCGTAGCTCATAACGAACGAATATCTTTTTCTGTGTAAGTTTTAGGTTACTAATATATGTTTAGAAATCAATAAGTTTGAAACTGAATGTTATATGGTGGAATTGCATATAATTAAGAGATATTGATATATTGCATGACAGTCTACTTAAAATTGGTACATTGTGAACGTCACTGCAGGGCACATAACCAGGCTAGTTGACATAATTTCTTTGAATATTTGCTGCTACATTATTGTTAGAGCTAAGGTTTTGAATAATAGTTCGGAATCCGAGCAGAAACAGTCGAATAGGGAAAGTTCTTAAGCGGTATTCAAGCCATTCTACAGTAAATACCGAGCCGGAAAATATGATTAAAACTTCGAAAAAAGAGTGCAAAATTAAATTTTTTTTCTGGAAGATGTAAGAGTGAAATCTAAGGGAAAATTTATTGGTTGTTTATCACACGTCGGTACATTGAGCGCAGCACGTAAAAAAATAAATCATTGATTTTACAGCATAAACAGTTGATTCACAATTAGATCTATGGGTTACAATACATTTTATTGTATCTTGACAATTTTTTTTCATTTCCAATGATTCAATATATTGTTTCTACGACTCACAAGTGAATTTATTGTACACGTGGAGTTTCAAACAATATGCAAACTGTACATTTGATTGTTTTCGAAGAAAACATGTATGAGAAAATTTTATGATTTGAATTGTTACGATACTTAACAACCTATACATTCTATTGTAAAAAGCATATTCACAATTAATGAAATAGTGTATAACAATACAATAAAATATTTTTCAATGATCAAAGCAAAATTGTGGAAGGTTTTGTAACAAATTTTGTAACAATTCAAATCATATTGTTTTTCTACAATATTTTTTATTCGGGAAGCTATTTATATACAACTGAGCAGTTCAATATAAACTACGGGCATCAGAAGAAAAACGCGCAGTTTTCAGTGTAAATGACAAAATTTTGACACTGAAATAAAGTATAAAGTTTTACTTCTTCTTAGCAAGCTTTACTGAACTACTAGATTGTACTAGCAGTTCGATGCTGCTGGTTCACGGATCAGTCGAAGGCGAAGTATATCACTTGAGCAAAGAATACTGACAAAATTGAGTGATTCAAAATCCAGTAAGTACTATATGTCGATTTTTTACCGTGAAAACTTTTTTATTCTTTAGTATAATTCCCATCTAGAGAGATACATCTGACCCACCGGTCCTCCAACATGGTAATGGAAATCTTTTTGAAAAAAAAAAGAATTATCAAGTCCATCAAAATAAGCTCCAGTTTCTGTAATGAAAATTTCTTTTCCTGGAGAAACCTTTTCAGGTTTGGAAATAGATAATAGTCGCTGGGAATCAGATCTGGAGAATACGAGAGATGGTGGACCAGTCCGTACCGCAAATCATTCAATTTCACCGCTCCTTTTATGCATGATTGCGTATTTTTTCATAGCTTGATGGAAACCAGAGCTCGTCTAACACGATCAGCTGTTATTCAAACACAAGTGGATAGATTGTCCTAGAGGCTTGTTTCACAGTAAAGTGCAGTGGCAAAAATGGTTACTAATACACTACAAATTTTTTAATGCACATATGACAGTTTTCCCAATCAGCACACTGAACCAAACAACTCCAAATATATGGAACATTTCTCGATATACACTGCACGAAAAATGAAGCATTAAATACGATTTAGAATCGCAATCTGATACTAACTCGGATGAGATTATTTTGTTTTTTTTTAAAAATCCTTATTTATATAAATATGTGTGAAATGTGCCTGCAGAACTAAACAAATTAATATTAATGTTAGACCCAGAATTTTACCAACATTTCCGAATTATGTACTACAATTTCTTGATTTGAAAAATTACAGTTACGGTGATAGAAATATACAATATCAGGTTGTTTAATAAACAAATAAATGCTTCAAAACAAAACAATTTAGTAAATGAATAAACCGTAATTCGCCTCAACGTGAGCTATCAATTGAAATAAAAGTAAAAAGTATAATTTGTTCCTTTGCTTACTGTATTGCACTTATCATACTATTTATTAACATTTTTTCAGTGCTGAACAAACTTTCTATTGGTCGAATTTTGGAATGGTTTGTCTGTTGAATAAATTCAATTACTTTTTACTATTTTGACTCAAAGTTTAAACTATTCGCAAAACAGTTCACAGCAAGGGGTAGATCGCTTAGTATATGCACTTTTAATTCATAGACAATTTATAAAAATGATCATTTTGTTTTACATTCTAACTTTCCCTAAGAGGAAAGAAAATGTACAGCTAATTTAAATTCAATATCATGAACGCAATGAAAATAAAATCGCAATCAAAGTAACTTGTAATACACCGTTCATTTCCTTTTAATTTTGTTCTAGAAAAAAAAACACATTTAAGTATGAGAATGTTCACACCTCGATGTGGGCATCATGCTCAATTCTTTTTGACATTTCACCTCTGTGTACACCCTAAACGCAAACTGTTAAACATTACTGAACTAATAGCCTTTTCCGTCACGAGATGGTTTTACTGTGATGTCTTTTTAGATTTGTATTGGATTCGTTAAAGTGATCCATTTTGATATATAATATATTTGGTAAAAACATGATTTTTGACAGATGAATTTTTCCATTTTGCGAACACCTGCAAATTTAAAAAACATTCAGATCACCAGTACGATACCACAAAGTTTCTAAAGTATTGTCAATTTGTCTCTTCATCCTGAACGATAAAAGTACCACTCGCATGTCTGTCCAGAAAAATAATTTGTCCTTCCCATCACGTTGAACAGTTTCCGGTTGTTTCAGCAAGTTTAAACCGGTGGGATTACAATACGAATCACCGAAAAGAATCAACGGTACACTACGTGTTCCAACTAGTAGTGTGTGACAAAACAATTCACAAAGTTATGCAATATAAAAGCAATACACCGAAAGCATCATATCAGAACCACACGCCCAACATCAAAGACTGCAGTTACTGCAGGTGGAGGCACCCTTCTGTCTTTTGTTCGATGGGAGCCAGTCGGGTTCCGGAATGAATGATGGTGTAATGCAGAAAGCAACTGGCACAACTCGTCACGTACTCCCGTTTCCGATGGTGTGAATCTCGTTGTCAATCTCCAATTGCTGAGCTTCAGTATTTTTTTTTAAGGTGGCAATGAGATAGACAGATAAATAAATCAGCAGACTCCGATTTCTATGAGTGGACAAAGAAAGTGATACTGAAGAAAACGGACACTTGCCTTACATCAACGGTCGACGAGCATTCTCGATTCTTTTTATTTTATTTCGGTATAACCCGATCCGTTTAATTTTCTATTTTGATGGAAGCAAAATTTACCGTCGTGGAAGTATCAGTGTCAACATTGCTCCCACCAGGGAGCAAGCGGCGAAAAGGGCAAATGTCACCGTGCAGTTTTGCTCCATGATTAGACCGATTAGGTTGGTACCGGCAACACTGCCCAGTCGGCCCATCATAAGACTCAAGCAGACGGCCATCGCTCGAACGTTGGTAGGAAATATGGAGACCGCTGCCCCGTTTACCAACGATATTGAGATTCCAGCGAAGACCATAAACGTGCAAAACAGCATCAGTACGAGGTACATGTCATCGATGAATAACAGCAGCATTCCGGACGTTCCGGATATGAACAGATTGAAGAACAGGATATAACCTCGATTGATTTTGTGCAGAATGGCAGATATAATTAGGTAGAGGAAGGTGTAGATGGGTCCCAAAACTACGACATAGACAAACACATCTTGCGTCATATGATCATCGCATTCTTCATCCGCAAAAAACGGAGTAAGATCTTCAACGGTGCCATTCTTTCCTTGCAGGATGTCGCAGATAGCTTCCGAATCTTCTGGGATAGTAGATGTTAATCGGTTAATTATCTCTGGATACCATAAACCCATTCCAGCAGACCTAAAAAAGAATATTCATAAGAAAATGAGCTTCCATAGTCTACCGATAAGTACTTACACAAAAAACATTCCAAACTGTAGCGCACAGCATACGGAAAAGTAGAGCACATTTGGGCTGCGGAACAGGGGAGCCGTCTGATTCCACATGCTACATAGAATCGCCGAGAATCCTTTTCTCTGTGAACCCACTTCGTCTCCACACACTTCAGGAACTATCCGTTGTACGGGGAACTCATCAAGCGATGCTCCTGCTTTGTTACCCAGAAACATTTTCTGCAACACCTTCAGTGCCAAATCATCTCTTCCTTGGGAAAGATAGAACTTGGGGCTTTCCGGCAGGAAAACCATCCAAACTGCTGCAATCGCACCGGGCAGAGAGTATAAGATGATCAGTAAACGCCACGGTCGGAAGGTGACCAAACTCCAAATATCTACGCGCCAGTCGAACGACAAAACCAACCAACCGAGTGCTGTGCGGAATATGAAAAAAATGATCACAATTAAAAAATAAATTAAGGGAAACTTTTCAGCTCGGAAAAATATTACTAGCAGCACTTCCATCAGTTAGCACATTCTGCACAATCGCCTTAAGCAACTTGCACGCAAACCTGAGTCCGATATGTTACTATGGCTGTGAACCATTTCGCGGTTATTTTTAACTTTTGGTTAAAATCTGACACTTTAGTGGTTATTTTGTGTCGAGTAGTTAAATTCAACTGAAACTGCGGCCCATTTCAAAGTTTGACGGATGGAAAGTTATTTGGGTTTATTTTGCATTGGAAATAATTTTGACTAAAGAATTAATATTACAATTTTCTTTGCAAGATTTTTTCCAGTGTCGGAAAATAACCATCGATCTGTCAAAAATAACCATGCTTTCGAGCAGGGTTATTTTTGACAACATCAAAATAACCACTCGAGTGTCAGATTTCAACCACAAGTTAAAATTAACCGCGAAATGGTTCACAGCCTATGGTTACTAGATCGACTTACTTCCGGTGAAAATGGATGACAGCCCGACTGCGACACTGGCAAAAGATATTATCATGGTTCGCTTCTCAGTATTCGTAAACTCGCCCAGATATGCGTAGATGGTAGCCGACGGAGCCGAAATGCTAGCAAATAGAAACGAGGACAGCCATTGAATTGCTTTGACTAGAAAGCTTCAGGCTAACGAAAGTTATTAAACGTCTCCATTCATGTTCAGTTTTGCGAAACGTCCGAAATTTGAGTCGAAGTTCATTGTGATTTCTAGACGGATTCCGATTCAAGTACCAGAACAGATTTCTAGTCACAGTCGGTTATTGCACTCAATCGGGATCCAGTTAGAAATTGTAATGAATTTCTTATTATTTATTTAGGTAAAAGTCCGTTTCGACTCAGATTGTCGGAAAACTGAATGTGAGTGGGGGCCTTAAATGTTTCCGGGATGCAGGAGCTATCCCTTCTCCTACACGCCATCGATTCAACTTACCACATTCCGACGAGCAGCCGGAGAATCGCGATGGTGACAAAATCCCGCGCCATGCTCGACATCAGTGAGCACACGAAGGTGAGTGCCAGTGAAAGAATAATCACATTTTTGCGTCCTTTGGTATCCGCTAGATAACCCCACAGATGAGACGTCAGGATGATTCCTGCAAGCAATCGACCGCGAGTCAGTATCACACGACCAGAAAAAAAGTTTAGTTGTTTTCTCCAGCTCGTAAGTCCACACTAAGCTGAGCTTGGCTTGAAGTTAGTCAGTGTGTACGGAGAACAAGGTTGCATTGCAGCAGATATAATACACGATACAAACAGTGAAAGTCAATGTCGTGTAAAATAGGTTTGAATACCTCTTATGATAGAGGAACTTATATGGAAAAAAAAAACTGCATACGACCAGCAGTGCTGCACTACGGCCAAGGCAAAAATCTTATCTATCGCTGATCTTAATGAAGATAAACTCGGAAGCAACTATAAAATTTTAGGATCAAGTTTACAATGGGACAATTTTATGGATTCTTTCTAACCGCTTACCCCGCTTAGTTTTGCTCTTGATTCGATTGAAAAAGTCATTTTCCGAGCAGTAATTTTGAATCCAGTGAAACAATTTTCATAACTCTTCAGCTGATTTTTCTTGAAATTGAAAATTGTAAATTTTAGTAAATTTACGAAAAGCTAAACTATTTTCCAGCACATGTTTACCGAGCCGAAAACTTTATTGCCACAAGGGAAAAACACCTTAAAAACTAATCCACTTGTTTTCGCTTTCCATACTGCGCTCAACGGCAAGCCCCGGACATGCACACAAACGTATAAACTAAAATCTAAACAAACTTACCCGCAAAGCTCACTCCCGTTAGCATTCCCTTGTCAGTTGCCGACAAATTCAAATCGCAGTGAGCGGCGGGAACCAGAATCGAAATTCCCATGGTTTCGTTCAGCACGGCCAGCGTAACAAGCGCTGACACCAGGAAAATCTGCCAACTCATTCCGCCAAATCCTAGGTTAAAAAATAGATTGGTTGAAGTTGTGATTTATTTTTTATTCATTTTCTTTATTTATGACGTAAACCCAACTTTCAAGAAAGGCTGTCCATCGACCGATAGAACGAGAACGAACAAAAGTGAGGATTATTCTAACTGCTGGATGTTCGATTTCGTTTGTCCTAACTCTTCTCCGAAACAGAAGATCACCCGCGTGTTAGTAGAGATCTCACTTGCACTCTTGTCGTGTAACAATAAAACTCCGGGGCTAAGCAGAATCAAATTCAACTTGCTGAATAATCAGCTTGACACCACCAAAAGGCGCTTACTGAATTCATTCAATAAGTTTGGTTGCTGAATTTAATCAATAAGTTAGAGGGTTATATTGTCCCACACGACTGGAGACAAGTGAGAGTGATCGCCGTTCAAAAACCAGGGAAACCAGTCTCCGATTACAATTTGTATGCTATGCTATGCTTCCCTGTATACGAAAATTGTTCGTAGAAATGGTTCTCCTTCGTCTAGATAACTGGGTCGAGCTTTCAAATATATAATTTAGTTTCCGCAAGGGAAAAGGAACGAACGATTAGGTCAAGGGAGCTTTTGCTTCAATTTCCATGAATATCCAATTTGAGAAGCACCATCAGCATGTTCTTTCGCCAGGTTTGAACAACTTTTTATATAATCTATTGTCCGACAAGCACATGTATTTCGCGCATGGTGATTTGTCGACAATACGATTCAGTCACATGGGTCTTCCTCAAGGCTTAAGTTTAAGCCACCTTTTATACAATTTTTACGTAAATGATGTACGATGGATGGATCAACACATCTTACACGCTAAGGCAACTTGCCGACGACAGCGTTGTGTCCATTATAGGACCCATAGCTGCCGATCTCCAAGGACCATTACAAGATACACTCGAAAACTTGTCAACATGGGTTCTTTAACTTGTTATGGAGTCCTCTAACGGAGAAAACTGAGCTCAAGAAAGCAAACTCTATGTTCAAGAAAGCAAAAACCAGCACAACTACAGCTTCAACTAAGTAGTGAAACCATAGCTCAGGTCTTCACATTTAAATATCTCGGGATCTGGCTCGACTCCAAAGGCACCTTGGGATGTCTTATTAGATATCTGGAACAAAAAATGCCAACCGAGAATCAACTTTCTTCGTACAATAACCGGATCATGGTGGGGTGCCCACCCAGGAGATCTGATCAGGTTCTACCAAACAACAATATTATCCGTTATAGAATATGGATGCTCCTGCTTCCGATCCGCGGCGAACACCCATTTCATCAAGCTGGACAGAATCCAGTATCGTTGTTTGCGTATTGCCTCAAGTCGATTCTGCAATCTCTCATATCGATTGCTAACCCGATGCGATATCTTGAAACCGATGGTGATTGAAAACTTCGAAAGACTTGTCGAGCTCAATTCTCAGACCCGTTTCATAATAAATTTAGAGCAGTAAGTTGTGAAACAGTGTTTTACACTGACGGATCAAACATCAACGAGTCCACAGGCATCGGCATCTTCAATCAGAACACCGCCGCTTCGTACAAACTCTGTAATCTGGCTTCAGTTTACATCGCAGAATTAGCTGCTATTCAGTACACCCTTGAGATCAACGAAACCTTTCCCAAAGACCATTACCTTATTGTCACGGACAGTTTAAGTTCAATAGAAGCTCTCTGGGCAATGAAGCCAGGAAAGTATCCCCCATATTTTCTGGGGAAAATCCGGGAACACTTGAGAACATTATCTGGACGGTCTTATTCGATATCATTGATCTGGGTCCCTTCGCATTGTTCCATTCCGGGCAATGAAAAGGCAGGAATTTTCCAGTATCTCTCGTCGTTCCTGGAGCAATGGCGAACTGGACGAAGGACACATTCCATTATCCCTAGGATATCGATGAAACCTTGGTTCAAGGGGATAAACTTGAGTCGCGATTTCAGTCGTGTTATGTCTCGGCTCAAGTCTGTGGCGAAAGTTATCAGATCATCGAGCATGGCGTGTTGTCGTGCGTAGGGCCCGAGGTAGACCGCCTGAGGTTCCGGTTCGGGCTGTGTTAGCGAGTCAGAATGGTTCTTATACATGCTTCTCATATATGGGTACGTGAAAAACATCAATCTACACGTCTAATCTGTTGTTGTGTCTTCTTCAGAAAACTCAGATCGATTCTAATATTTGCTCCATCCTCTCCATCTCCTAACTGTCCACCATCTTCATCGGAATTAATTTGATCTTTATGAAGTCACTAACCGTTTCGCTCCAACCTCCCCGTGCTATCAACTAATAAGATCTTTTTGCCGACTCTAACTTAGTTCGCTCCCCAACCCTCTGTTAAATCCATTTTATACATCATCATTACTTCTCTCTGTTTCTCTCTTTCTTATCTACAAAATTACCAACCGACCCAAAAGTACCATAGTTTGGTCTACGTGGGTTATGAACGGTCCCTAAACAGACTGATAAATGACACTAATTTTAAATAGTCGGTTTTCCAATTGGTTGTATAACCTTTCTATTGTCGTTTTCACTTCAGAAAACTGAAACTGACCTAGGGTAGTTTCATCAAACAAATCAAACTGTGACCTGACAAACTGACAAACCTGATATAACAACCAGGTTCGAAACTGACTCGATTTTCAGTTCAACAACGTTAAAACTAGGTTCGAAACTAGCTTCAAACAATCAGCAGACAGCAGTGAGGGTGGAAATTGGGTTAGGTTTCGCATCAAGCGAAAACGACATATATGAGAGGCAAAATGGCAAAATGTGTTACCTGATAGTCAAAGCATGCTATGGTGAAATGGTTTACAGATTAAAACAAGCACAGTTTGTGAAAATGAAACAAATGGGGAGCTCAAAACATTACACCGTGAAAATATGACAATCAAATATTCGTAGCTTCTTTATTAAATCTTAAAAAGCTATCTAAATCTTTGGCATCGAATGACTCTATTGGTACATTCGCTGAAAAGGTTATTTTAACTCATTAGTGGAGCAATTCTGATTTCTAACAAAATGATTTCTAACAAACTCACCGACCAGTTTGATAGCCTCATCGAAGCTATGGCTTTGCACTTCCAACTCTTTGCCGTTGCCGTTGTCAAACGTTTCAATGGTGAACACTCTCCCATCACTGTTATCAATTTGATTCACCATTCTGTATCGGGTTTCGAATATGCTCTATTTTAATAAGTAAAATACTACTTTTAAAGTGTACATTGAAGCAGTACGGTACAGTGTTCCTTTCGCCAGTAACTTTTAGGAACGACTGTCACCTGTAAAGATTTCCTCAGAGAACTACCAGCAGTCGTCTATCCTATCGTGTATATCGTGTTTTCAACTATACATGATGATAAGACCGCGTTCGGTTGCCAACCGAGCTAATGATGAAAAGTACTACGTATAGAATTCGCGAGTGAATGTTTCGAAATTCTGTTTGCTAAATTAAAACATATATTTGAAATGATATTATTTATTCCATACAATTTTTTATATAATTTTTCAATGTTAAGTAAAAATCTTTACGTGGAATACTGAACAGAACCTTTGGTATAACTCAACATTTTGCCGATTTATCTCGGCAAAAAGACGGTCAGCGAAGCTCCGAAGATCAGAATGGCGGAAAAAGCATACATTGTCAGCTCGCAGTTTTCCGCCAGCACAAAACCGACAACACTGCTGGAGGTGAACTGCTCAATCTAGCCATCATCATGCTGAGCGAAACGGACATCGCTCGAACGTTGGTGGGCAAGATCGAAACCGAAGAGATGTTCACCAGCACCATTGATAAGCCACCGACAACCACCTCGGTGCAGTACAGCACTGCAATGAGGTAGCGGTTCGTCACAAACTGCAGTATGATACCGGCAGTGGCTGCCACGCAAAACGTTACTACCAACATGATCCGTTGGTTGATCGTACGCATTAAAAGCGTAACTACGAGCGAACAAAAGGACCCGTAAGCTCCCATGACTAAAATATAGATAAACGTTTCGGTGTTAATGTGTGCCGTGCATTCCTCCTCGGTGGAAATATCCCAGGAAACATTTTCTATACGTCTAGTTTGAAGAACAGAACATATGGTAAGATCCGCCTCGGAAAAAGTGACCTGATTCATCAGCTCCGGATACCATAGACCTAATCCTCCATATCTGCAACCAATACATGAATAATACTTTTAATCGCATTATAGTCACGAAACTTACACAGCAAAAGAACTGATTTGCTGAAGGCAACAGATAGTGAAGTATAGTAGCAAAGGCCACTTAAAAAGTGGAACAGTTTGCTGCCACAGGGAACTACAAATGCCGAGTTCTCGATCTGATGACACTTTCTCGGACTTCAATTCGGAAATTTGAAAGCCCTCTAGCGAGCCATTATTCTTTCGGTAACAATATTCCAAAACGTCCAACGCGTGATCCATCCTTCCTTGAGCTAGGTAGAACTTCGGACTCTCTGGGCAAAATCGGAACAAACAGGCTGCCAACAATCCCGGTAGGGTATACACTATGAACAGCAATCGCCATGGTCTGTAGTGGTAGTCCGAAGTGATCATCCAACTCCAGTCGTACGAAAGTACCCACCAGCCAACAACTACAAATGATACACTTAATTTATCATACAATGAATTCGTTTGAAAAAAAAACCTACGAGCAATGTATATCATGGTTCCCATTGCCCAAACACTGGTGAATGCAATGACCTGGGCTCGCTTCGAGGGTAAACATAACTCTCCCAGATACGCATAGATCGTAGCCGAAGGAGCCGATGAGCTGAAAGACGCGATTTCTTTAGTTCCCAGTCACTTCACTGTCAACTACACTTCTCACCAGATACCGGCCAGCAATCGCAATACCAACAACGAAACGAAATCATTGGTGAAACTGGACGCCACCGCACATACCGCGGCTGCATACAACGCATATTGCATGACCTTCTTCCGTCCCACCGTATCGGACAGGTAACCGGAGAAATACGACGCGGCAACGATCCCCAGAAACGTCGATCCGCTCAGGATGCCTTGATCGCCAACTGTCAGACCGAGGTCGCACTTGGCCGCCGGTAGAATAACACTAATGCCCATTGTTTCCGCTCTGGTTGCCATAACGATCAGACAGCACAGTGCCGTCGTTTCGATCTGTGCCCGGCCAAATCCTACCTGCTCGAGGGCATCATCAAAGAGTGCTGGGGAACATTTGTCTGCATTTAGTGACATGGTGGAGAGAGTGTGCTGAAGCTCCAAAGCACTCCGTACGCTGTTCTTGCACTTGACTGTTACGAATTTCGTTAAATCGCCGAACGCAAATACAACCAAATTATCTCGTTGATTAATCAGGGTGGTTCTACGTTTACTGTTTTCGTTGAAAACGACTGATGAATCACTTGGTAGGGAAATCTAGTACATATTTTTATACTAAACGAAGAAGAAATAGTTACTTTCTCATTTACTGTTGTGATTACAAAGGATGTATTTTGTTTTGTTTCGCTAAACACATGTACCTATCATGAATACGACGGATGGTATTGATAAGCGATACCGGCGCATAGTTTAGTTAAAGGCAAATAAATTCTTATTGCAGTGAATGAATAGTATTTCACTAAATGGTTGAACGGTGGAAATTAGGTTTTAATCAGTTCTCGGAAAGCACCTAACAATGCAACATTTCCATGTGTGAATTATGAACTATTCTATTCACTACACGGAACTTTTTTAGTTGATTTTAACAACAAAATTTCCAAAATAACTATAAAAATAGTTAAAACTGAGAATTTACTTTGCTGAAAAAACTCTTATTTTTAGAGAATGTGTTTAGTTGGCGAATATCCCGGACACAAACCAAATGTCAATCCAACACGAAATTCTCATTGACAACTAATTTTGTGACTAAAACCAGAAAATTGATCTCTATTTATCTATCGCCATCATTGCTGAAGGACAGCACAAAGAAAACAACAGTTTATTAGCCAAAAATTCATGAGAAGTGTCAAAGCAAAACAATCCATTAAAAAGCTAAAACGGACAGTCTTGTTGAAACTGCTTGAAAATGGTTTTGATGTTTTTTGCATGTGTTACGATATATCCATACTTTAAGTTCTATGTCGATATGTATAAAAAATGCCGTGAACTCTTAGTGAAAAGTGTATTTATTCAGAATTGGTGCGCATTTGATGCGATTGTGATAATGTTTTTACGTGTAACAGTGACGTGAGTTTCGAATGTTGCACTCTAATTGTATATGTCAAATGAAGTTTTTTGTGTCTTTCAATCTTCCGGGCTACACCGTCCGGCGTACTAATTGTATTCGGTTTTTGTTTTCCGAGCTCTCAAAAAATAACTAACTAAAATCAGAAAATCAACTTATTTTTTCGCCAAAATGCTTCGGTCTTTCAGTGTATGTTAGGAAAACAGTTGATTTTGAAAAAAAAGCAGAAAAAGTGTTCTTCGCTTTTGCTAGGTGAACCTTCGTGAGAAAATATCGTACATTAATAAAAATGTGCTAAGGTTTGTTCGTGACAAAATCTGGACAGATTAAGTTTGGAATAAAACGATTTTGCTGTAAGTTCAATCCAAGGTGCATTTTTGCCTTAGATACAAAGGTCTTATGGCCTCATACAATTTTTTTTTAATTTCAATTGGATCCGATTTCAAGTTCCGGAGTTACAACTATTAAAATTATTAAAAAATACGCACTCAATTTTCTCGGAAATTTCTTAACCGATTCTCACAAACTAAGAAGCAAATAAAAGGTCTTAAAATTCTTTAAAATGTCCCAGAAAAATTGATCCAGATCGGACTTCCGGTTCCGATATCACAGTGCGATTGGTGAAAATTTTCAAGTTCATGAATATTTTTTCACAAGCGATTGCGAAACGAGGTGCACATTTTTATAAAACTTACTTCTAAATTCATCTAGTTGGCAGATCTTGTTAGTTAGTGAAAATACTAAACTACTTTGAAACTACTAGCCCCCGATTTCCGCTTCTGAAAGTACCGATAATAGTGCAGAAAATCTCCTTAAACGGAACTCACTTCGATTCAAATTAAAGCTTTCATTGTCTATAAATATACTGTGCAATTCCATCCTGATCCGACGGCGATGAGTGTCAAAACATTCAAATCGTCATTTAAAATGACGATACAAAACTGGTACATGCGGTTTTGCTCCGTTCGCAGCGAGCTTTGTTCAATTTCTTATAGCGTGCAGGGTTGGTACATAATAATCGATATTTTTCAGGTGAAAAAAATGTAAATTTCTAATTCTTTCATTCAATTTATATCTATTTGTTAGTGTTTTTACAAGATCATGATAACGATGCTTTTCTATAAAAGTACACTTATTGCCTTTCTCATATAGAAAGTTTATGCAATCACTTGAAAAATTTACTAGTGAAAATTGGCCCAGAGGGCTAAGTGCTCTATATCATTCAACACAGCTCATCAAGCTGAGCAATGTATGTGTCTGTGCGTGTATGTGTGTGAGTATGTGTCAAATAATGTCACGCATAAAATAAAAAATCTCATAGTCCCATAGGTTGCTATTGAATTTCACACCGTCATTTAAAGCGACGATGCAAAAAAGGGTAAAATTCTTCTAGATTTGACTTAAAACTGATTCAATTTGTAGGCTATATTAGTTATTTCTTACTTACTAAACGAACCGACTTCGGTTATTCTGGTTCCAAGTTCCCGGTTCCTGAAGTGGTACAAAAGTCTAAAACGGGGAGGGCTTGTATTGTGAATTCTCAAACGAACGAAGCAACAACAAAAAACACCCCCTGTGAACACTTTGCATGACATCATTACAGAATGAGAGACCTTTATTAGAGAGAAATTGGATGCGCGAGAGAATATCCCACTGAGCAGACCAGTTCCCTTGCTTGATAAATTGCCTGTGCTCTCAGTCTCAGTTAACACATGAACTACGCAATCCATGGCAATGCAATGAAATGAAGCGTTCGCTCTCGTTAGTACTGTACGAGAATGAAGAACTTGGCTTCACGGCGTGCTACAAGACGCGAAACAAGGTCATACAGGAAATGTTTACGGTTTTTTTCAGTGTAGGTATACAGAAATCATTTTTGAACATAATTTTTGTACTCCAAGACCAAATTCGATCACATTTGAAAAATATTTCAAACATTGTATCGCATAATTTTTTTTGCATATGAGCCCATTTTCAAATCGATCAATTTGTTTGTTTCTTACACTGTGCATATATCCTAGAAACACTAAAGGCAATGTTCTTTAAATTAATATTCATCGGAAATAAAAAATTATGAATCTAGTTTTCTCATAAGCATTTTCAATATGAGAATCATTCATCAAATGCTAACCTCATGAAGTGTAGTCATCAGCTGGCGCACATCTTCATGAACTAATGAACGAACGAAGCAAGGAAAAAACATAGCAGGGTGCATAAGTTTCCTATAATATCATGGGTAAGATTTTTCCCTATGATCAGAAATCAATAAACGAAGAATTGGGTTTATTATATCTTAATTTAATTTATTGCTTTAATTACTTTAATTATTAGAATAGTAAAATAAATAGTTAGTTTTGGTATTCCACGAAACGATTTCGTGCACTTGTTTAGCACAAATGGACGTTGCACATAACACATTAATAATGTGTTCCTTTTTCTATACGCCGTTTTGCACAAATTTTTTTAGTAAAATAAAGATTGACAGTTCTTTTTTTTTATTCGTTCAGAAACACATTTGTTGCTTTGGAAATAAGCTTTTTCAACATTCAGTAAAAAAAAACATCGATTTAATAATACTTGAAAAACGATAAAGTTTTTTTAGAAGATTAAAATATTTACCTTGAGCGTTATGGGGTTAAAGAGTAAAAATTAGATTTCCTGGGAACTGGGAAGGCTCTTCTTCCTCCCTGAAAGGGATTACTATTTCCAAAAATGGGCTATTGGGAGATCCAAATTTATTAAAATGTGCAAGTGCGTAGATATCTGTACTACTATTCACTGCACTGATATCGCTCGTTTTGACGTAGGACTACTCTTTGAATTCTATATAGGAATGCGAATTCAAAATTCGAAAAAAAAAAACCGTGCAAACAGATGAGATAGTTGGTGGTCGAAACTTTAATAAATAACGAACAATTTTCCATGTTCACCAAACCGTACTCATATTTCGTTTAAATTAAATCTTTTTGCATTTCGCTTAAAATGAACACTAGATCTCGATATTTCATGCTATTCGAATACCGAACTTATGATCAAAAGGGTCAGCAAGTTAGAAACAGTTTAATTCACAATACGATCCACCCTGGGGGACAAAATATTACTCGTTTATTGCTGTAAACACGTTCGGTGTACACGATGATAACGTTTGGCGAGTGCCAAAAATGGTAGAACGCTTCTGTCTTATCAACAGAATTGCACTGTTTTAGAAAACGAACGTATTGCATATAACTCATTATTTGCTGTCGAATCTTACCAGATGATCGTCTACAGTTTTGTAAACTGGCGTTAGACGAAATGAATTCATTTAACTACTAGCACATGTAATAGACGTGCGAACCTAGTTTTCAATGTGTGTAAGGAATTTAACTTTTATAAACGAACCATCTAGAGCTCTTGCGTTTGATTACCATGGTAATGGCAATCAGAGCTAATAAGTCATTGTCATTGACTCAAAATAGACGAAAATGTCGAGAAATTTCTGTCACTCTCTGCCTCGCTTGCAAACTATGAGAACAAAATCTATGTCCAGTCAATGGCATAAGCGGGAGACTAGTTTCAAAATTGTGTTTTTTCTTTCATTTGCTCTTTCAGTCTGTGGTGAATAGGACAATACAAAAATGAATAAATAATAATTTAATAAAAAAACTGAACAGTTGAAATATTAAAATATTTTGTAAATGTTTTGCAACAACTAAAGCAGGGTTTCCCAAAGTGGTCAATATAGACCCCTTGGGGTCGATATCCTTTTTGCGGGGGTCGACGTAAACGAAAACTGATTATGGGGGTCGACGAGGTCTAGAAATCGACCCCCTATTGTTTGATATCAGTTATTATTTGAAATATTTACGCTAAAATGTTGTGTTTGTTTGACCATCCGCAGAAATTGGTAAGTATTTTACATCAATATTAAAAAAGCAAGAAATTGAATTATCAAAGAAATTTGTTGATGGGGGTCTGAGGCCTAAGTTAATTTTAGTAAAGGGGTCCATGACCCAAAATAGTTTGGGAACCCCTGAACTAAAGTAACTGTTTATATTGATGAAACTGGTAACACTGTTAACCAAACGGAGCGTAACCGTGGAAACCGATAAACAATTGCGCTTTGTTGATATGGTTACGAACATGTTGAGGATTCGTTGATACGATGAAAATAATAATTCTTTTGATTCTACGAACGAAGCTTACTTCGAACATACGTGTATTCTCTAGATATGCAGTTTTCAGTGAAAATCCCATAGTATGCAGTGTCGATATTCAACCGAAGCTGTGAGAATCGAAAATGACAGAAAAATAACTTTTACCTGTTGGTGCTCGAATTTGTAGTAGTTTTGGTTTCCAAAGAGGTTCTGGAATTTAATTATTTCGATTTACGATATTTTAGTCACTTTAGTGCCAAGCATAACAGATTTTCAATACATCGATGAAAGAATGAGAATTGAAATTCTACTGATGCTCTCTAAAGACGTTAGTTTGGTTTCGTCTTGTCATAGAGCAAAGAGTGACGTTGGCAATTATTCTCTCTCATTTTTTCAATGAGAAACGAAAATGCTTCGTCTCTCTTCGTTTGTTCTGGTGTCGGTTATTCACGAATGAGACAGTAAAGGATTGAAAATGAGGCTGTTGGATTGGATTCTTTCATTGAGAATGCGTGACAATTTGAAGCTCTGATGGCAATGTATCGGATTTTCAATTAGTTCCAAATTTTGTTGGTCTCAACGGTTTATGGTTACTGGCCTCATTGGTTTCCAGTTTCCGATTTCCGATCTAGAAAGTCCCAGAGTAGGTCATTCAGGGAATATTAAGAACAATTTTGGTAACAAGAACGTTTATGAGAAAGACATAACTACTCCGAGAGGTAGATTAAAACAAGTTTTTTACAAAAAAAGAGAGTGTTTTATCAATAGTAACAGCATCTAAAATCCTAGTACAATGACATCATCTGGAAATCGACTCAATCTGACTTTTAATACAATTCTAGCTCAAATTCTACAACTGGATTAATTTAACCGGAATCTCAGATGAACGATAATGAAAGTTTTTCAGATATTAGAAACGATTTCCAGATGGTTTGAACGATTCGAAAGAATCACAGTAGAAACCTGCATGCCACCCTTGTAAAAACAAACTGTCTTGTAGTCCTCTGAATACAGTTTCATACACGCAATTCATCTCTGTGCACAAACAATTCCTGTACTAGCCCGTTCGAAGAGCGCGTTTTTCACACACTCAATGCGCTATAAATATCTCTATCTCTGTGGCGAGTGTGTCTAGTGTTCTCTTTCTCTCTCTTTGTTTCTTTGTTTCTCTTGTAGGTTGGCACGCAGCGAACTACCCCCCAATTATAACAGTATTCATTCGGGACTTGACAAAATAATCGGCTATTTCATCTTAGAAGCTATCGATAGAGCACACTCATCAGACGCTAGACCAAGGTGAGGGTTCTTCCGGAGGGGACATTTAGGGGAAGATCTAATTGAAGATGTATTAATTTTGATGTTGTTAAGAAATTATCATACAGCTTTCTATACCCAGGACAGAATCATTGAAAAAAAAGACAAGCGTCAAATATTTTGTGACGATAACAATAGCAAGTTCGTTCCGGTCGAAACTAATTGAGGACCTAACCTCAACTTGAGACGGGGCAGCATTTGTGTTTGTAAATGAGCTGTCAACTGTTAAGAGAGTACGAATATTTTAGATTATTTGAGCAATAAACAACTGTTAGTGTGACTATTCACAACATAAAATAACAAATAACAACCATTCAGAAGCGTTCGCCGGGTCACTCTTTGGGAAAATTACTACTTCAAAACCACAGTTAATCTTCTGACGCACATTGCAAACTTTACTAAGATGTCTGTTACCTGTGGTTCTCAAGGAACCAAAAGTTCCTTTCTTGCAACTTAAAATTACACGAAACTATGGAACTATATTGACAACTTAAGGATATCATACAATCCTAGCTGCTGCATATCTATCTTTATTCTCCTTCCTCTGTCTTGTGTAAACAAAGGGAAAGCCACATAAAATAAAAACACAATTTTCTTAACATGAGTCTCAAAGATTGATCGTCAAATTTCGACTGTAATAGAGTAACATAGGGTAAGGGTGCCCTATTTAATATCATTTCTAAGGACGTTACCGACTGATTACCTGTTTTAGCCACTAAAATCACTTTGATTTTTTTATATTTCTGCTAAATTTGCCTTGCTCCTTATTGATAATTGATTCACATTCCTTGGAAATTAAAATAATATTCATAAAATCAGCTAAGAACGCTTCTGATATATTAACTACTTTGCTCCTAATTTCATCTCAAAGGATTTTTATTCATCCTATTAATTAGTAATGGCCACATCAATCAAAACAAAACATTGCACTATTACACTCTCAGGTTCAGAATGTCATGCTTAAAAAAGGCCTAATGCCAACTATAAGACAGCACACGATATTTTTAGAATCAGTTTTGAATCATTTCGACGTTCAAAATTGTTCGGGTCGTTTTCGTTACCTTTCGTTTTAAATTAAACACACACACACACACACACACACACACACACACACACACACACTTAACAGCGTTATGTTAACATATAGCGGAAACAAACCAGTGCTACTAGATTTGCACATAATGGTTATTTCAAAAGTATTTAACACGCTCTTTCTGGTAATATTCGAAGCCGAAACAGTTTTATTGAAATATAAATATCAATAATACAATTAAACTAATGTCACGGATACGAGAAAAAAACAATTTTTTCGTAACATTTTGAGAAAACCTGGCAACTTTGCGAAATCAAATGAGACGAAAACAAAGCGCAAGCAATTGAACTAAGTAAAAAACTTTCAACTCGTATTTTTGAAGACTTTTATTGCCTGTCGGGTAAGTCTTAAAGTTTTTAATCGTTAATTAAACTTGTGGCAAGTGAACAATACTAATTATGAAGTCATCCAGCATTCAGTTGTGCGAAATATTGATCATGTTTTGAGACGAATCGATCAGTAGATATTCAGAAATATAACGAACTGTAAATCCTGAGACGAAAATCTGTCCTAAATTGAAAAGTGAGTTTGTTTTAAATGAAAAAACGATTACCGAAGAACTTAAAACCATTTCTTCCAATGAGAAAGTGTGACAATAGCTTGAATACTCATATTAATACATTTCACAGTTTTGTTCAGGTACGTTGTAAGATATTATTCATGGTCAAAGTAATGAGGTGGAGCGATGAGATGGAAATAGGAGCTCAGGTGAAATAGGGATCCGTTACCCTATTTTGAACAGAATTTTTAACAAAACCTTATCTTTAACACTAAATTTGTGCAAGAATAATATTGCAGATTACTTCCAAAGCTGGACTTTTGACACAATTTCTTAATCTCTCTTTGCACAAACATGATTGCCGAAAAAAGTTTGAAAAAATCAACGAAAACAATAGTTAGTGAAAATTAACCTCAATTTTGGAGTATTTTGGAGCGACCAATTGCACTTCCCGAATAAAAAATATTGTAGAAAAACAATACGATTTGTTGTCACAAAACCTTTGACCATTTTGCTTTGACCATTGAAAAACATTTTAATGTATTGTTATACATTATTCAAGTAATTGTGAACATGCTTTTTACAATAGAATGTATAGGTTATTAGGTATAGTAATCATTCAAATCATAAAGTTTTCTCATGCATGCTTTGTTGGAAAACAATCAATTGTACAGTTTGCATATTATTTGAAACACCACGTGTATAATGAATTCAATTGTGAATCGTAGAAACAATATATTGAATCGCTGGAAATGAAAAACAATTGTCAAGATACAATAAAATGTATTGTAACCCATAGATCTAATTGTGAATCAATTATTCATGCTGTAAAATCAATGGTTTATTTTTTTACGGGCGTCGTCCGGGTGCGAAAAAGGCAACCAATCATTATTTCCAAGAGTTTTAGAAAACTTTGCTTTTTAATTATTTATGGTAATCTCACGCTGTT
Organism: Malaya genurostris; assembly: GCF_030247185.1. Lineage (NCBI taxonomy): Eukaryota > Metazoa > Arthropoda > Insecta > Diptera > Culicidae > Malaya > Malaya genurostris. Next base: position 22,142,442 of record NC_080570.1, read on the forward strand.
GAAAATTTAATCACAAATCATATGATTTCCGATAGCTTGTAGAAAAAATTATGTTGTTGGGTTAAGTACATCAAAAGATATTCGCGATAAAGTTCTGCCCTTGTACAGGATAAATTCTAAAAAAGCGCCCCATAGTGAAGCAAGTCGTATTCACAACAAAAATTTGAAAGTTTATAAATTTCGCAATTATTTACCTTGAGAAGACAATATTTGCAATATTTGATGCATATTCTTGAGTAGAATCCTGTACTCATATTCATAATCTCAAATAAAATGAAATAAATAATATAAGACAACTCGATTACATGTTGGTAGTTGAATCGATTAATTAACTTGTTTATATTTTGCTCTTACAGCTGTATTGTATTATACTCTCTAATATAAATATGCATTTGCTACGAAAGTTTTTTTTTTTTTGGTTACTGAAAATGAAATTCAGTGCGAAACTCCAAGTGTGAATAAAAAACGGGCTGCTTAAGCAAAACTTTAGTGGCCACCAGTACAAAACCACAATAACCGCGCTTTATAAGGTTTTGCACGATGACGACACAAATGAACTGCCGATGAATCAAGTTCATCTTTGACAGTTGCCGTGTACTTGTTTTGTTTTGCGACTGCAAGTTAAAAATTGAAAAATGACGAAAAAGTACCTGTTAAAAACGTATTCCAAAGTGAAAAGAACTAAAAAGATTGCCCTGTATGTGTTTCCAGCATCAAGGAGCGATATATTAATGAATCTGTTGAGTGTGAGGCGACTTGCGATTTTTACATTCGAACGATGAACCTCTGATGAACTTTTAAACTGTAAACAAGTACACGTCGACTGTCAAAAAAAGTTCATTTTGTGAGGTTATGACATGTTCGTGCAAAAGCTAATTAGGTTTTGCACGAACATGACATAACCTCACAAAAATGAACAGAATGAACTTTTTTTGACAGTCGACGTGTACTTGTTTACAGTTTAAAAGTTCATCAGAAGTTCATCGTTCGAATGTAAAAATTGCAAGTCGCCTCACACTCAACAGATTCATACATATATCGCTCCTTGATGCTGGAATCACATACAGGGCAATTTTTTTAGTTATTTTCACTATGGAATACGTTTTAAACAGGCACTTTTTCGTCATTTTTTCATTTTTTAACTTGCAGTCGCAAAACAAAACAAGTACACGGCAACTGTCAAAGATGAACTTGATTCATCGGCAGTTCATTTGTGTCGTCATCGTGCAAAACCTAATAGTTCCGATCATCATTATGATTTGATTTGTTCTGTAACTTCTAGAATCTAAATATGCAATCTAAAATGTACCATCTTTGTCAATCATGGTCACCATTAGAGTAATTCATCGAAATTTCTCTATTTCAGATTCGGTAAACGAGGCTTCCTCATGCCAGTCGGCTACGGTCAGGATGAACAGGAGGTAAATTAAGATTTTAAATCGTTTGAAAAGTCTAATCAAAATCAATTGAAGCTTTCTTAATGTCTATCTGTCGTTCCAAATAACGCATCCTTCGCTATTTCCGATCATCATCCATTCTGTTTAATGCTCTAGCGAAACTATTACAGGATGATTGGCAAGATCCAGCGCTTTCAAGATGAACAGAACGCCCTCAACTAAAATGAACGAAGATCGTGTGAAGATGTAAGATGACATTGAACGAGTAAAAAAAACAACACCTACAGATGTTTAGTTTGCAGAAAACGAAACCACAATAAACAACGAAAAACATTTCCATAAAAATATGACTGTCAAAATTGGATTTTTGAACGAAAGATCAATGCAAATCATATCATAATCCCCTTTTTCAAATCACTAATCAATGTACTTCTGAACCAGCATACGTTGCACAATAGTGACTTTATATCCCGTTTATCGTAACCTAACCAAGTTTGCACTGTTTAAATATGCTGCTGCGATTGTTTAGAAAGTATGTAAATATAAATTGCTTTGTATATAAGATTCTTAGCTTCGGCAATTGAATTTGACAACAGTAAAGCTGAGCAGTTGAGCAAATAAATCTCACCAAAAAAAACAACAGTTTTCTTTTGTTTATTTCCTAACATCGATTTTTCCAATATCACAATAATCAAAAGAGAAACTGTCACTTACTCTAACGGCCTTCTGAAAAATCAGCCGAGAGATGGCCACATTTTTTCTATGTGTTAGTGCAATTGTCATATTTTTTGGAAAAACAAGAAGATATGGGGAAGGGAAGTGTAAACATCGAGTGTTTCAGGATCATTCGTCGAATTACATCCAGTTGCTATAACCGAGAACAAAGTTTTTGTTTCATATTTACCAAAACGGGAATACTTGATAACTTGGAGAAATGAAACTGCATATCCGAAAACAGCACATATTAGCTCTGAAATAGACTACGAAGCCATGTTTTGTTCCGATATTTATTTGTGCCGATGCCAGCGCCATACTAAATTTCTTGAGAAAATTACACAACACAGTCAAAACGTTCTATCTCGCCACCAAGGTTTATTCTACATCGTGGGTGCCTCCAATTTCATTCATTTCTGAATATTTTCTATGTTAAATTGTAGTTTACTTCTACTCCGAGTATACTTTTATTGCTGATATCTATTCGTACTATTGAATAACTGAAGTAATCGTTGCAAATCACTACTGCCGATATGAAAATTTCCGGAAGAACCCTCCTGTTCTTGGTTTCGTTTTTTATTGGAAGGTGTCGCTACCGGAAATTCAATTTTGCGACAATATGCCAATCATTTCGAAATGAATTCCGATTCAAATCCGATTGGGAAATTAGGTGAAAATTTTCATTCAGAATTCCATCGCTACTGTAGCTTTAGAGGATCGTAAGATCGTTAATTCTGATTGGTATACCACCAGAAATCCAAAATCAGAATCCTGAGATTAGATCCAGAATCCAGACTCAGATTTTCGGAATTCAGTTCCAGAATCCTGCTTCCCGGCTCAGAATTTAGGTTCAGATCTAAAACTTCTCTCAGAAATTCAGACCCAGAATCTAGGCCTGGGATCAGAACTCATGCCCAAAACACACGAAAACCTATTTATTCCTGTCAGAAGTTCAGGTCTATAACCCACTTCCAAAATGGAGACCTAGAATTCGGATCCCGATTTTCGCTCAAGAATCTATGTACATGTTCCGAAACTAGGTCCAGAATACAATTCCAGAATTCAGGTAAAGAGTCAAGGTTCAGGATCTAGTTTCAGGTTCAGGAACTCTGTCAGGAGCTGATTCGAAGCCAGAATTCTGGCCCAGAACCAAAGTCCAAGTTGAAAATAAAATTTCAAAGACAAGAAGACAAGAAGACAAGAAGACAAGAAGACAAGAAGACAAGAAGACAAGAAGACAATAAGACAAGAAGACAAGAAGACAAGAAGACAAGAAGACAAGAAGACAAGAGACTTCTTGTCTTCTTGTCTTCTTGTCTTCTTGTCTTCTTGTCTTCTTGTCTTCTTGTCTTCTTGTCTTCTTGTCTTCTTGTCTTCTTGTCTTCTTGTCTTCTTGTCTTCTTGTCTTCTTGTCTTCTTGTCTTCTTGTCTTCTTGTCTTCTTGTCTTCTTGTCTTCTTGTCTTCTTGTCTTCTTGTCTTCTTGTCTTCTTGTCTTCTTGTCTTCTTGTCTTCTTGTCTTCTTGTCTTCTTGTCTTCTTGTCTTCTTGTCTTCTTGTCTTCTTGTCTTCTTGTCTTCTTGTCTTCTTGTCTTCTTGTCTTCTTGTCTTCTTGTCTTCTTGTCTTCTTGTCTTCTTGTCTTCTTGTCTTCTTGTCTTCTTGTCTTCTTGTCTTCTTGTCTTCTTGTCTTCTTGTCTTCTTGTCTTCTTGTCTTCTTGTCTTCTTGTCTTCTTGTCTTCTTGTCTTCTTGTCTTCTTGTCTTCTTGTCTTCTTGTCTTCTTGTCTTCTTGTCTTCTTGTCTTCTTGTCTTCTTGTCTTCTTGTCTTCTTGTCTTCTTGTCTTCTTGTCTTCTTGTCTTCTTGTCTTCTTGTCTTCTTGTCTTCTTGTCTTCTTGTCTTCTTGTCTTCTTGTCTTCTTGTCTTCTTGTCTTCTTGTCTTCTTGTCTTCTTGTCTTCTTGTCTTCTTGTCTTCTTGTCTTCTTGTCTTCTTGTCTTCTTGTCTTCTTGTCTTCTTGTCTTCTTGTCTTCTTGTCTTCTTGTCTTCTTGTCTTCTTGTCTTCTTGTCTTCTTGTCTTCTTGTCTTCTTGTCTTCTTGTCTTCTTGTCTTCTTGTCTTCTTGTCTTCTTGTCTTCTTGTCTTCTTGTCTTCTTGTCTTCTTGTCTTCTTGTCTTCTTGTCTTCTTGTCTTCTTGTCTTCTTGTCTTCTTGTCTTCTTGTCTTCTTGTCTTCTTGTCTTCTTGTCTTCTTGTCTTCTTGTCTTCTTGTCTTCTTGTCTTCTTGTCTTCTTGTCTTCTTGTCTTCTTGTCTTCTTGTCTTCTTGTCTTCTTGTCTTCTTGTCTTCTTGTCTTCTTGTCTTCTTGTCTTGTCATGTCTTCTTGTTTTCTTGTCTTGTCATGTCTTCTTGTCTTGTCTTATCTTGTCTTCTTGTCTTCTTGTCTTCTTGTCTTCTTGTCTTCTTGTCTTCTTGTCTTCTTGTCTTCTTGTCTTCTTGTCTTCTTGTCTTCTTGTCTTCTTGTCTTCTTGTCTTCTTGTCTTCTTGTCTTCTTGTCTTCTTGTCTTCTTGTCTTCTTGTCTTCTTGTCTTCTTGTCTTCTTGTCTTCTTGTTTTCTTGTCTTCTTGTCTTCTTGTCTTCTTGTCTTCTTGTCTTCTTGTCTTCTTGTCTTCTTGTCTTCTTGTCTTCTTGTCTTCTTGTCTTCTTGTCTTCTTGTCTTCTTGTCTTCTTGTCTTCTTGTCTTCTTGTCTTCTTGTCTTCTTGTCTTCTTGTCTTCTTGTCTTCTTGTCTTCTTGTCTTCTTGTCTTCTTGTCTTCTTGTCTTCTTGTCTTCTTGTCTTCTTGTCTTCTTGTCTTCTTGTCTTCTTGTCTTCTTGTCTTCTTGTCTTCTTGTCTTCTTGTCTTCTTGTCTTCTTGTCTTCTTGTCTTCTTGTCTTCTTGTCTTCTTGTCTTCTTGTCTTCTTGTCTTCTTGTCTTCTTGTCTTCTTGTCTTCTTGTCTTCTTGTCTTCTTGTCTTCTTGTCTTCTTGTCTTCTTGTCTTCTTGTCTTCTTGTCTTCTTGTCTTCTTGTCTTCTTGTCTTCTTGTCTTCTTGTCTTCTTGTCTTCTTGTCTTCTTGTCTTCTTGTCTTCTTGTCTTCTTGTCTTCTTGTCTTCTTGTCTTCTTGTCTTCTTGTCTTCTTGTCTTCTTGTCTTCTTGTCTTCTTGTCTTCTTGTCTTCTTGTCTTCTTGTCTTCTTGTCTTCTTGTCTTCTTGTCTTCTTGTCTTCTTGTCTTCTTGTCTTCTTGTCTTCTTGTCTTCTTGTCTTCTTGTCTTCTTGTCTTCTTGTCTTCTTGTCTTCTTGTCTTCTTGTTATCTTGTCTTGTTATCAGAATCGAGTTCCGGAACTCTGAAACTGTAGCTGAAACCGAATTTTAGAACTTGATTCTGTGCCTGTATATTGGAACTGAGATCATAGTCTCGATTGTAGACCTGGGCACTCGATCTAAATTTCAGAAATGAATTCTGGTCTGAATCTGAAGGTCTGAATTTTGTAACTGACTTCTGGATCTGAAGATGCGTATCAGACCAGAGGATTAGGTTTCAAAATTTCTGTCCGGAATTCAGAATTCAGTATCAGTAGTTTCAGAATCCTGAAACTGAATTCTGAGCCCGAAGTTCTGGAACTTCAGACCGAAATCTAGGATTATAATTCAGATTTAAAATTCAATTGTATTTCCAGAATTTAGTTCAAAAATACACTGCAGAAGCAATGTTCAGTATTCAGTTCAGTTAGATTTTGGTTCAAGAATTCAGTTTTACAATCCAGAAGAATAAATTAAATCAGGAAAAGGATCTGCAGATTTTTGAACTAAATTAATTTGAATTTCAAAGCTGAGTTCGGGATCCGAATTTTAAAACTGAATTCTGAACCGGAATTCTGTAGCTAAGCTTTCAGCTGTAGAATATAGGATTTCAGATTAAGAATTCAGTGCCGAGCCAGAATCCTGGTCTCAAATTTAGTTCCACAAGACAGATTCAGTAATCAGCTCAGCAATCCAGAATTAGGTTCTACACACTTAAATTTTTTAGCTGAGTATCGGCAAAAAAATGCCGAGATTCGCACAGCCGAGTAATCAGCAATCATCTCGGCAAAAATAAAATTACTGAGCGTCTCGGCACCCTAAAATTTGACAAACGTCAAATATTGCCGAAATCGTCAGCATAAGATTTACTGTTTGCTCAGTGAAACGTTCACTGAATATTCGGCAAACCAATAAAACGAAAAAATGAAAAAATAAATTACCGAATCATCAGTAATTAAAAATATAGTCAATTAAATTTGTTTGAAATTTCTCAACATTATAAACACGCCATTCAGGATCAAAAATTCATTTTATTCACACTTAAAGGAGGCTTACAAATTTGTTGCCAGTAGTGCTTAAAGCCTCTACCTGAAAACATGTAGCATAACAAAAAGCGGCGTTTCCAGATGCGACCACCTTGAGTCGAGCTGGAAATATGAAAATAAAAATATATATTGATTTTTGGCTTACAAAAATGTTCAATATTTGATGATGCATATACGGTATTGTTCAAAAAATAAACTTACTTTGATCTATTGAATTATTCCATGCATTGGGTTTTTTTTCGCATATGTTTTGTCTCGAGGACGCTTTGAGCCCCGTGTTGGGTGTTTTCCCTTATAATCGCGAGTGCTCTGATAAAGTCGCTTTTTATAAAGCGAAACATGTCACTATATTTATTCAATATTTTTACTTGCAAGTGGTTCCACGCTTCTTCGAAGATTATCCATTTTTTCACTCGAGAATTTCATTAGAAAATAATCGCACAATGCGAAGCAAAAATGTAACGCGGCAATAAATGACAGCTGTCGTGCTGAATCTCGGCAACAGCTAGCGCATATTCCGAAATCTCGGCAAACGTCTCTGCTGATGTCGGCATATCTGTTGTTTACTGATAAATTTAGCAAGCAATTATGCCAAATTTCGGCAAAGTGAAGCATTTTACCGAAATATCAGTGAATGCATTTAACGAAGTTCAGAAACATGCGTATTGATTACTGAGCAATCAGCAAATTTACGTGTTGCTGATCAGTTTCGGCATTTTATTATGCCGAGCTCATGAAATGGTTTTAAGTGTGTAGAACTCAGCTTCAGAATTCATTTCTAGAATCTAGCGTCAAAATTGAGAATTCAGATTCATAATTCAGTTCTAGCAGGCGGCTTCAAAATTTAGTTCCAGAAATCCAGATCCAAAATTCAGATTCTTCAATAGCAAAGAAACTGAACCATATGTCTCTGACATAACCCACCCGTCTTGTTTTTCTGCTCGACCACAAAAGTTTGGGAGCAATATTTTTAAAAAAATCAAAAGAACCATTTCCGTTTCGTGTTTTTATTTTCAGGCTAAATAACAATTCTCGTACTCATCTGTGAACGTGAACCAATACTAACTGTCAGATTCAATCTAAAATCACCACGTGCGGACGGTACCATGGCTACCTACGGTTAATCCAAGTGAATATCGACAACAGGTAAGCTGGAATCTAACACCATGGCTAGGATCCATAGGACGGTTGTGAAACGTAAAGTGGATCACTGTACGTACGTACAGCAATTATTTCAGAAATTTTTATCGCGAAACCGTCCAGAAGCAGCAAAGATTCCGAAAGTCGTTCCAAAACCCATGCAACCGAAACTGCAGCGCTTTTACGTTGGTGGTGGTACCGATTCGGGAAACAATCTGTTTATGCAGGAGGTCTTAAAAAATCTTCACAAAGCTCAAGGCATTTCGAAGGAAACCAATCCGGTGAAAAGATTTTTCGAACGTCCAGCACCAGAGAGAGTACCTCCAATCGGTAAGGATCGATCGGATCGTCCGGTTTATGCTAGATTCAAAAGACAAAATGGTACGAATCAGTTCGTGAGGTGCGAACCGAGCCCAAGTATCCCGCCTGTCGGTTTCATACAGTGGCTGGAAAAGTCTAAACAGGCACAAAACCAAAACAAGCTAACAGCCGCCGACAAGCGCAAAAATGTTGAATATCTGAATTTACCAAGTAATTTTCTATCCGGGAGAGAGTTTATGAAGTTACCTTTTGAAATACCTGCCGATCAAACCTTGGCTAGTGTCGGATCAAGGTTTGTCCCGCCAGCTACTTCTACTCCGTTCGATGGACAACCCATTCCTAGTTCGGCCATCATTTCTGATCCGGATGAATTAGTTCCGGCCGAAACACGACCAAGCGAATCTGTTCATTGTGCAGAATTTCTTCGAGAAGTTTCGTGTGCCATGGAAAAAATATGTTCTGTTACTTGTGAATCCTTAAAACGAGGACATGAAGACACCCCATTGGATTGTAACTTTCGGGAGCTGAAAAATCTCCGAACGAAAAATCTGGAGATTTACGAAAGTTTCATGGAACGTAGCAGCTGGGAGGAACATTCGTACATCAGCAATCAAATGCACCATCAACATCGAAAACTAGGCCCATCTCCGTCACTATTCAGCCACACTAACGGTGAACTGAATGACAGAAATTCTACTGAAATCAAGATACAGTTAGGTTGTGACCGTGGCGATTCGTTGAACTTGTGCACTGGAAATGCAACGGCCGGTTCTTTGCCGGTGGACAATTTCGCGGAATTTACAACTCAAAATCTAACTAGTTGGTTGCTAGTAAGTTATTATTACCTTACAAGTCTAATCAAGAAAAGTAAATCCATTAATGTAACGCGTATTCAAAAATCTTGTTGCAGACCGCTTCTCCGCCGTCACCCAATCGACGAATACAGTGCAATATGAAGAAAAGCAGCACCGGAAAGTGGAATCTACTTTTAAATTTACCACTCCAAAGTGGATCACAAACGGTTCCTTTCAACTTCATGACAATCCACACGACAAAACGTGTGATTTTTTGTCGTCTTTCAATCAGAAAGAAAACAAAGATAATGTTACTTTTGAGGAATTATTCAGATCAACAGGTACAGCAATACGGTGCGATTTGAAAAAAACGCTAGCGCTCGAAGAAAGACAGCACCGGAAAGGAGAACCAAACTTTTCATTGTGTTTTGACGAACCTAGTGCAAAGCGCAAATCTAATTGTGGAACCGAATTTGCATTTACTACTCCGAAGCCGATCAGCGGCCACTTGAACACGAACAATTCCACAGCGTTTCTTTCCCAGAACACCATCACCAGCGGTTCTTTTCAATTTGATGACAATCCACACGGCAGTACGTTTGATTTTTTGTGGTCTTTCAATAAGAAAAAAACCATTGATGTTACTTTTGAGGAATTATTCGGGAGTCCCGTACTACCATCCGCAGACAGAGGGGCAACATCAACAAGTTTTCTAGATTTTTCACTCTAAAACAAACACAATATATTTAACCAACAATCTTTAAATTGTTCAGTTCTTCGATGACATCCATGTGTTTGAATTTGTCTGGCTGATTGGTAAACGCTTCCAGCAAGGCCAATTTGCTCTGGTTATGCTGACTGTAATACAGCTGAAGCTGGTTTGCCAAACACTGAGCCTCTTGACCGGAAATTACCTTGCTGTCGTACTCTCCTCGCATCAGAACTAGACCTTTTTCGCGAAGCTCAGTGTACATGACAACGTTCAAGCATTCCGGTGCGTTTTCCTTGTGGACCTAGAAATAAACGAACATGTTTCATCAACTTCAAACCAAGCATTTTTAAACCGTCACCTGATAGTTAATCAAAGGCGTGAAATGAACTGTATTTGCGAAAAACTGCAGCATGATAAACTCGTATCCCTGACTTCTTGGCATCGGAAGAATAAAAATCGGATATTTCTTCGCTCTTGTCATCATCAGATCGTACCGCTCGACGGGAATAGCCGCCGATATGACTTCCTTACCCAGGTGATACTGCAACCATATTTCCTTTATTTCGTCGGCGCTCTTCTGTTCAATCAAGTCCACCTTCATAATATCACTCAACTTCTTGAAAGCTGCCTCCTCCTTCGGACGATTGATAACCGGAACTTTGGGATTCAACAGTTCCGAATAATCTCGTAGCTGTTCGGAACCGCCCGGTTTGGTATTGCTTTTCTGCTTTTCAACACTTTCCAGCCTGGCCAGAAACTGCTCCGGCGAGCTCTCCTGAACGGCGGCTATTTTTTTCGCATATTTTCCAAAATATGGGTTTGATTCCTTCAGCTGTTCCAGGACTTTTTCGGAGCGCTGCCGAGCACTCATTCTGAACGACCGGAATGCAGCAACGGGCGGTAGAAGTTTGCAGGTTGTCACACGCAGGATATGCTTCAGCGGACGGTTCCACAGCTGTAAAGCCATCAGCAACAAGGCAGGAATCAGTTCGTATGCTGGCTGACTAGAACCTCAAACGATTGCAGTGATTATCGAATCAGTTTTGTTTTGTTTTGATTTTTTATGTTCGCAAGAGAAAATTTGACTTGTGTGAAACTAACCACAAGAAACCAGCTCTACAATGTTTTACTGTGCACGAAAGCGCCATCTAACAACACCCGATTATGCTACTAACAAACATACCATCTGCACGTGAAACTTTATATATCGCTAATTCTAGCCAATTGCAAGGGGGATGACAGTAATTCATTTCTCGGTTGATTCGACGACGTTGATTTTTCATCAGGGCGTATAAGCAAGTGACAGTTTCTCTTTAATCACTCTCTCTTTCGATTATTGTGATGTGATTAAAAAGATTTTCTTTGATATCACTATTCTGTTTGAAAGTCGAAAGTTTCGGGTATCATTTCATGCAAAGAGTTGAGTGATAAACGTGGAAACCGTTTGGTAATTAATAGAAGAGAAAGTAAACAAAGAAAAACTGTCACTTGCTTATAAGCCCTTTTGAAAAATTAACCGAGATATGCTAGCATTTTAATCAACCTTGCTTAACTTGATTTTCGTACGCGTCGTTTTTTCTAATATGGCCGGAATATGAAAAGTAAGTTTCGCTTTTCAAATCTTTCTTGCTATATCATCAACTTATCTACATTTTCATGAAAATTTGTTCAACATACTGCATGTGTAGCATGGTTACTGCTATAACAACACTTATTATAATATTGACAGCAATCAGTGAGTTCATTTCATTTTCAAAAGATCAATCATGTTCAAATCTGTTAATTAAACACTAACGCTTCGTAAGATTAAAAGATGGTAGATCAACTTTTTAACCTATTAATTTCTAATTCAACCTATTATTCTAGGATTCTCAATGACTTAAATATCTTTCCCACGATGTATTGAAAATGTGTACATTAAAACTATTCGTCAGGAGAAAAAATGACACAAGGAAGAGGCTTCAAAGCCTTTTTGATCTGATCTGAAAACAACCCTAATGTTATGGTAAGAAAATTAGATTTTCTTGGTTTACAACCAGCTCCTGGTGGAGCTACCAAATCTCCCTCGAAGGGGGTTCTCTTAAGGAGGCTGGCAGCTTTGTGTATCGTGTGATCTAGGCGACACCTCCTATAGTGGGGGATACGCGTTAGTTCTACACAGATGGCACAATAGTGCACTGCTCGTTCGGATATGAATTTTCGGAAAGTTTCTGAAAATATACTTCTCTAGCCACTTTCACAGAACTTGATATTTTTTGAGGAACAAACTACTGCAGGACGTGATACTCTTGAGCGACAACAAACTACCCTTTTGGGTTCTGATCTAAGACTGATTTATTTACAGAAAATCTAACCTATTTATACAGAATTTTCTTACATAGTAGGTATACAAATGATATATCGGGTAAACCGTAAATCTTCTACCCTTCAATACATCGTTAAATTGCAATTCATTGCAACGCTTTCTAATCCTGGGTTTTCTTACCCGGTACATGCCCGACCGGCTAATCCGGTCGGCCGTTGTTTCCATTTTGGTACCTGACTCAAGCATTATCAAGCACCAGACAATTACTTGCATTGTTACAAACTAAATGCATTTCCTTTCATTACAAATATTTTCATTTCAAACCATTTCGAGCACAAGTGACGATTGCAGGTACTGGACCTTACATTGTTAATCCCTAACGATTTAATCCTCTAAAAGGACCGTAACGTAAATGCAAATTTATTTAACCGAGTCTAGTCGGGTCCTAACGAAAGCAGGGAAACATAAACAATGTGCCTTTATACCTGACCCGTATTTTGCTTAAGGCGGATTATCTCGGTGCGCTGCCGCATCACGAGCCTGCTGACCTTTTTTCTGGTTTTCTTTTAACCTGCCCTATCTCGTACAGTCATGTTGTACGATCGTTCTCGAGGTTTGAATTTAATGCTAAGTGAAGTTGAATGTGCCTGATGTTTTAATTTGAAATCGATAAAGTTTCGATACTCATCGTAACACCTAATGTCTACATATATTGAATTTCCCAAATGTACAACACATTCCCAATAGTTCATCAGTTACAGGAAATTACATTGTGTCTAATCTGCAGGAGATTTTGATGTTTTCAATATACCCTCACGCACTTTTATTTCTTAATTTGAACTTTTGATAAAATCACTATTGGCACATTGTCGTAAAGCTGATTTACCGGTAGCGACACCTGCCAATGAAAAATGGAACCAAGAAAAGGAGGATTCTTTCGGGAATTTTCATATCGGCAGTAGTGATTTGCAACATTTTCATCGTTTATCCAAGAGTACAAATAGATATCAGCAATAAAAGAAGTAGAAGAAAATCGATTTCAAAGTGATTACAACTTCTTTTTTCGGTATAAACCCCGATTGAACATGGAAAATCTTCAGAAATGTGTGAAATTGGGTAAGGTTAGGTTTTTTCGGATTAACATTTTTTTTAAACAAAAACCAGTGTAATGTAAATTTCTCAAATACTAGAATGTATAGCGATCGAGTACTATTTACTTTGGACACTTTATTTGTTATTTCCAGGCATTTGAAAAATGGTATCAAACCAAGTTTAATGCTCTATTCTGAATAAACGGTAGATTTCGCACAATGTACTAAGATCAACATTACCACCTCAGAGTAAAAACTTTTTCTTCTACTTCTACTATGATTTTTCAAATGAAATTACCCGTTTTCATAAGAAATCGTTGAAAAGGTGGAATAATTAGAAATTTTCCTACCGATTTGACAGCTCTTGCTAAAAGTTTCATCTCTAAACAAGCAGCGCCTCTACATTTCAGTTTTGCGACAATATGCCAATCGCCCGAAGAATGCCTGCTCGAAATTTCGTAACTGAAGTTTATTAAGAATATATTCAAATTCAATAAGAATTTTTAAAAAACATTAACATGTAATTCAAAATATAAATAAATTTAACAAAAATTGAGTATTGTCGCAAATTCACGATGATAAAATTATGATCACTTCGCCAAAACTAGTCAATAATTTTTTTATCTAATTTCATTTCCTACCATATGGAAAAAGTGTTCACGTTTTGAACTAGCAAGAATTTAAATAGCAACATTTAAATTCAAGTAGAGAAAAGTCTGAGCAATAAGACATTCAAGTTGGCAGAAAAAACTTTGTTATTGAGCTGTCAGTCATTTCTCTCCATTGAGATATTTGCGTTAATATTTTGTATCATCATTAATCATTAATGAAGAATAATGTGCATTTCGAAGAGTTGTGATGTTGTCAATATGAGTGAATTTTCATCACAAGACTGACTTTTCAACTGGAATCGGAATTAACTCAACACTGTTATCCCCCTTGGCCAATTGGCACATTGCCGCGAAACTGAATTACCGGTAGTGACACCTGCCAATGAAAAATGACACCAAGAAAAGAAGGCTTCTTTCGAAAATTTTCATATCGGCAGTAGTGATTTGCAGCATTTTTATCGTTTAATCAATAGTACAAATAGATATCAGCAAGGGGCAAATCACTCTAAACTTTGTCTTTTTACCGGGAGTAAAAAAGTTTAGCAGGAATCTCGCTGGATTAGAATGGGAATAGAGAAGTTTAGCCGAGATCTGGAAAAGCATTATTATGACATAAGAAGCTGTAATCGTGGGAGCAGAGATGCCAGATATTTTCATAGAATATATATACACCCCGATTCTGAAATCCGACGGATTTGTGATACGAACGAATCTACATTTTCGTTCGAGTTCGAATTTTGCATTCTTTATTCCGTTCGACTTGTATGATTCGTTCGGGACACTTGAAATTTCGAACACTAACTATCAAAGCTGTCAACACTACTTACACGTTCGTTTTCTTTTTATATTATTCATTTCTTGGTAAAAGAAAACGGTCACACTTCTATAAACAAATTAGAACGATTCTAAACCGAACAGAACTAATACGAACGCAAGTCGATCGAGTAATGTTCGAAATTTTAACAATTCGAACGAATGATATTCGAGTTCATACCCAACTCGAACGGAATGCAGAATGGAAATTGCACATTCGATCCGAATATTTCGAATCGATTGACGTACAGAATAGGGGTGATAATATTGCTTCGTATAAAAATCTGTATTTATCTGTAATCACTAATGAAAGGAAATTTCGGAAATAAAATGATGTTTAAAGATGTTATTCCATTAGGTTCTTGTTATAGAATGGCAGATGCAAGGAGTATTCCTTTATATCGTAAGTCCTTGCCGTACTGACATGAACATTCAACGACGAAATTTAATTGTTTTTGTTATCAACCACAATTGAATTGTAAATCCATATACTTTTTTCTTTTGAAAATGATGACTTGGAATTCAAACATGTAATTCAAACGCCCAATACGCAACGTCAAATCAGGTCATACAACTTTTCAGTCTGACAATAAAGTTTCATGACGCCATGACTTCCTTGAACATCAGTTCAAATTGGTTTCAAATTATGATGTAAATGTTTTTCAGCGTTCATCATTAAACAGCTGCACGAAAAAATTTTCATTTTAATATGGGCAATCAAACACGCACAGACGGAAAAGTTTCATTATTTCTTTCTCACTTTTTGTGGTATCTGTATAAATCTGTATTAAAATTGAGAAATCTGCTTGGAAATCTGTATAAAATCTGTACTCTGTATGTAATCTGTATGCGTATGTAAAAATCTGTATAAAACAGATAAATCTGTATAAATGGCATCTCTGCGTGGGAGCTCGAATGACAGACACACTTCAAACAAGATTAGGCAAAACTAGGCTGGATTAGTTTTAAATTACCCAAACTTATCTTGACTAGTTGGGAATAAATAAGATTAGGGAATTACATGAGTTTATTAGTATGAGATTGTCTAGAGTTTAGAGTGATTTGCCCCTTGGATATCAGCAATAAAAGTACACTCGGAGTAGAAGAAAATCGATTTCAAAGTTATTACTACTACTGTTTTCAGTGCGAACTATACGATTAAACATGGAAAATCTTTGTAAACGTGTGTAATTGAGTAAGGTTAGGGTTTTTCGGACCAATTTTTTTTAAACAGAAACCAGTGTAATGTTGATTTCTCGAGTACTAGAATGTATAACGATCTAGTACAATTTATTTCGGGTAGTTATAAATTGTTATTATCGGCATTTGAAAAATTGTATCAAGCCAAATTTAATGCTCCATTCTGAATAAATGGTAGATTTCGCACAATGAATTAAGATCAACGTTACCACCTCAGACGTAAAAGCATTTTCTTCCACTGTTACTATGATTTTTCAAATGAATTTATCAGTTTTTATAAGAAATCGTTAGAAAGATGAAGTTATTTTTTCAAACATCTGTCTCTGACTCAAAAATTTATCTGGCTTCATTTTCAGTGATCAAAAAAAAGGTCTGACCACTCGTATAGAGGCCAAAACCGTAAAGATCTGGTGAGATCTGACAAAATCTAGGAAAATTTAGAACACCTGGCAGAAGATCGGGTTCGTTAGAGTGTTGGGAGAAGCGAATAAAATCTGTCAACCTGGCAACGCTGGCTCTTGCTGAAAGTATCACCTTTAAACAAGCAGCGCCTCTACATTTCGTTTTGGTGTCATTGTGCCAAGTTTTTCGTGTAAAAAACAAGTGATCGGTGTTGAGGTTTCTATGCCCGGTGAAAAATGAACGGTGGCCCTACTGAAAAATTGGTGGCCAACACGTTCCCTGATGAAAACAAAACAATATGTAAAAGCGATTCACACGCAGCATCAAGCGGTTATCACCTGAATGGAACGATTACGGAACAACAACATTAATTGTAAGTAATTCATATAAAAGGACACTACGTCAAGTTCACGGAACTTTTTAACGTCGGATACGTGAGCAATATTCGGCTAAATAAAATTAATAAACCAATCTGGACGTCGACCGAAGATGATTGATCGTCTGAACTGTGTTTAATGCATTCGTTTCCTGATGCAAACAAACCAATCTCATTTGCATTTGTGGTTGTAAGCAGAGATGCCAGGTCTGCAGATTTGTCTGTAAATCTGCAGTTTTGGGGTATAGTACTGCAGACATTTTTTGTTGTGCAGACTTTTGCAGACTTTTGAAATTCTCGCAGATTTTTGCAGACTTTAGAAATTCTCGCAGACTTTCGTCTATATTTACAGACTTTTGAAATTTCCGCGACCTTTTTTTTTTTTTTGCTCGCCAAGTCAGTTTTGCGTGTCATACTTTATAGAGAAATTGCTGCCAGCAGGACATACTTGCTGACTGCTGTTTTTTTTTCAGATTTACACACCCTGTCTGCAGATATTTGAAATTTTTACCTGGCATCTCTGGTTGTAAGTGAGCTGTCAGAGAGCCTAATGTGAAAAAAAGTAAACATAATTTCAGAACAATATTTATGAATGAAAATCTACTGCTATTTTTGAAAATTCTTTAAACTGCATAGAAACTGCATGTTTTCCACTTGTGGAGTAGTTTTTTCGTCGAAGTGTTCGCTTTAAATGTGAAAATAAAGCATTTTTCAATTCATCTCTAGGAGCCTTCAAAAGGTGATACGTGCACTGTGTTGATGAACTTGTTGGATGTTTTGAGCTACGCTGCCGGAGGAAAACATCCGGATAGTTGTCTCAGTCATCCTCTCCAATTGTCGAGCCGCACGCAATAAAAGTTTGCACTAGAAGTGAACTTTCTGCTTGGTTATTTCCATGTACTTGAAAAGCGAGTAAAGAAAAATGCAGAACATATGATGACTGTTTTGAATCATTTATTGAGGTTTTTTTATATCCGTATTCGAGATCACAAAATTATTAACGTTTGATATGTTGCAGAAACTCGACTCTATTGAACAAACGAGATTACGGCGTTCGGATATTCCGAACCGATAACATCATGTTTGAGGTCATTTGGCATTTATTGATTGAGTATATTTTATTGTCATATTTTTTATAAATACATAAATATATAAGTAAACAACACAACAATTGAAACTTACTAGTTTACTAGTACAGTTTTCGTTGGCTCGATTCTATGTTATGCATCGTTTATTTCACGTGTCATTTGTACATTCGACAATCCGCTGTTTGCGCTTATGACGCACGACACAACCGGGTAGCTTGCGTCGAACAAACTGCACATCCTCCGGCGAAGCACCGCAAACTTCCATACGTTTCAAGTTCGGAAATATACGTATCAGCGTATCGAGTCCACCAACATTGATCTAATATGGAAGAGAGTTTTTAATAATCAATATAATTTCGAAACCATTAATCTCACTGTAGGAACTAATAAACAAAATAAAAAAAAAAAAAGAAAAGAAAAAAAGTAACGAGCAGAATCCACAATGTGGATCATGAGATGTACACTGAAAATCATTTCTACCTACTTTGAGGAGATATCACTCATTATCGAGCTCATCTATACGCTACCCAAAATTAGGTAGTTTCTGCTCAAACTTGGAGTTGATTGGTAAAAAATACATAGTGTGCTTTGTTATGGCATAATACTTGTACTAAACTTACATTTACCTAAATTTTGAGGTCATCACTCGTTACCCAAAATTGGGGAAATACACTATAGTTGATTTTGGGTAGATTTAATTAATGAGGTAAATTGTACAGAAAAAAACATGTCATATTCAATACATTTTATAACGATAGAGTAAAAATTGTAATATACTCTAACTCTGTATTGTATGCTCTCTGGTTTATTGATTTTGTTATTAAGATAAATGAATGAGAATGTTATACAATTATAATTCAGTACAATATTTGAGTGACAATATATTTGTATAAAATGGTTATGAAACTGGTACCACTGAAACCGATTTTGGCTTTACCAAGGTAACCGTTTATGTTTCCGATAAACAATTAGGCGTCGTTGGTATGGATACGGATTTGTTGATAATCCGTTGGGACAATGTTAAATGATGAAGGACAAGAAAATTTCGATTCATTCTGTGAACGAGTGTTGTGAGAAAAGGTGCAGAATACGACATGGCGCAGTCTGTAGGTGAGCATATTAGAAAAAAAAAATCATTTTCAAAATGAAAATGAAGCATGGCGAGTGGGCCATTGCTGCATATAGTAAACCTTATTAAAAATAATATATGCGGACGAGTGGGTTCCTGCATTATTTAAAAATATTGTATAACGAGTGGGCTTATACAAAAAAAAAAAAAAAAATTTGAATCGAAAAATATTACCTGGAAGAAAATGAAGCATGGCGAGTGGGCCATTGCTGCACATAGCAAACCTTATTAAAAGTAATTTATGCGGACGAGTGGGTTCCTGCATTATTTAAAAATATTGTAGAACGAGTGGGCTTCTACCTAAAAAAAAAAAAAAAATTAAAAAATTAAAGGAAATATTAACTAGTTTCATATTTTCAATATAGAAACAAAGAAAATGAAGCATGACGAATTGCTTCACATGGTGAATCCTATTAACATAAATGTATCCTGTGTTATTTAAATATATTGTAGAACGAGTGGGATTATACCTAAAAAAAAAAAAAAAATGAATAAATAAATAATGAAGAAATATATGATTATAATAAGTTCTATATTTCTTTATCTGAATTTAGATAAACCATTGCAAACACGAGAGCAGAAAAAGAAGGCCAAAAAATTTGGCTCGCGAGCTGGCCAATGAAAGGTCAAAAAACGCAGCTTTAATAGAAGCATTAGATCGTAGTAATAAACTGAATGAAGAACTCCAAGCCGGAATTTCTAAGAAAAAAGACGGAGGACAGTCGGCTACTTCAGAAGAATGCGAGATAGAGTTCAATGCTGAAAACGGATTGAGCAGCACGAAACGTTTAACAGGACCAAACTTTGAAGAATCTAGATTCATATCATCAATGCATCAGCTTTCCGTGGCGTCCATTAACGTTCCGGAATGCAAAGCAACAGACGAAGACGGAATTATTCGTCCTGTGTATGAGCAGTGGAAGGATTTATTAATAGATTCACTCAAGCTAGCTGGAATAGAAGATGAAATAACAAAATTTATAGTGTTTAAAGTTAAGGCTGGATCTCAATTGCTTGAGATATTCAGAAACACGAAATCAGACACCGACTCACCAGATGTATCTTCGGCACCATTTTCAAACACATTGCATCGCCTTCAAAGCTATTTCGGTTCTGGTTCGGACATTATGCTAATGCGACGCAAATTAGCTATGATGACTCAGAACCCCAATGAATCGGATCTTAGTTTTCTCACTCGTGTCGGATCGACTGCTCGTCTCTGTGAATTCAATGAGAACAAAGAGTTTGAGCAAATTGTTGCCACAGTAGCAGAGCATGCTAAAAACAGGGATGTACGGACAACTGCTCTAAAAATGCTTCATCGTAAAGGTACCTTTATTGATTTGGTTGATAAAGTACGAGAAATTGAGACAATTCGAATCAACGAAGAGTACATCCAACATCGACATGGAACTGCAGAGCAAGCTATGATTGCTTCTTTGGATTGGAACAAGTATCACCGGCAAAGTCATTCAACAAACTTTATTTCTCGCGATCAACGTGGAAATAATCGCAGAGAGTCCATGAGAGCACGGCAGATGCATAGAGGTGGACGGCAATTGAACAGAGGTGGCTTTCAATTTCGGACCAATATAGGTAGAGGCTTCAAATCTAACATTACATCCGGCACAAACTGTTGGGGTTGTGGAGGAGTTTATCATTCACCCAACGATTGCAATGTAAAAGATAAAATATGCAACAAATGTGGACAAATGGGACACATTCAAAGAGTGTGCGCTGGTCAGTTCAAACGTGCAGCAGAGGTTTCGGAATATCCACCCTCAAAGATAGCCGCTATCGATACCAGAGAAAAGTCCGAGGAACCGAAAACGGAAGACTCGGTAAGTGATACTCAAGAATAAAACATTAAAATAAAAAATAATAATTTAGTTATCTCGGTTCATGAAGTACTAAAGATCGTTAATAATTATTTACTAGTCAACTAGTTATATTCCAAAAAAAATAAATAAATAAATAAATAAATAAAAAAATAAAAAAATTAATATATATGTGTATGTAATGAGCTGCTTTAATAATATATGTATATCAAAACAGGAAATAAAATTTCATTCACAAAGCGAAAATAGTGCTGAGACGTATATGACTAAAGAAAGAATCATTGATCGGCACGATGAAGCAGTGCTTGTGATAACCGGTGAAACTTCGAGTTATCCTTCGAATGTTGACGCTGTAAGTATGTATTAACTCACTAGTGAGTGTAATTAACTTGGAATTCCGCAAATTTATCTAGATTCATCATCCATACCAAATCCAGTTCAATATGAAAAATGCAAATAATGCAAAAGAAAAATCAAGCGACGGAATTATTATGGCAACAGTATCTGGGCTAAAGTGTTCTTTTCTAATAGATTCTGGTGCCCAAGTAAACACCTTTACACTAGCAATGTTCGAACAGATCATGTCAGATCCTAGCCTCAGAAATGGAATACATAACGTAACATCTGGTTCTGACCGTTCCCTGAAAGCGTATGCTTCATCAGGAGAAATCGATGTGGTGGCTACTTTCCATGCTTACATGTACATATCTGACGACAGGCCTACGCTATTAGAAAAGTTTTACGTTGTAAAGGAAGAACGTGCTCTACTTTGCAGATCTACGGCATGTCGATACAATGTATTGCTACTCGGGTTAAAAGTCCCTGTTAAGCATGTTGAAGAAGATAGTATTCATTTTGCAGGAGAAATTGCATCAATTTCAAGAAATGAAACTTTTCCTAAATTCAATATACCGCCTGTAAAACTTTACTACGATAAAACAAAGCCACCATGCAGAAATGTGTTCATGAATATCCCATTAGCCATTAAATCATTGGTTGAGGTGCGTCTGCGAGGTTTATGGCGTTTTCGTTTTTAATTTGCACTACACCGGTGCAGTGCTACACTGAGGTATGAATAAACGAACAAAAATGACGAAAACATAAACAGTAACCATTGACTACAATAAACGATTCCATTGCACAGAGCTACACCAAACTTTTGATGAGTGCTACACCAGTGGTATCAGTGCAGAAAAAGTGTAGCACTGGTGTAGTGCAATTGGTAAAAACGAACGGTTTCAGTGCAGCTTTCGCTACACCAGTGTAGTGCAATTTAAAAACGAAAACGACATTAGTTGTAGCAAACATTATCGAACCAGTAACAGATCAAATGGACACATCATTTTGCTCTTCAATGTTGGTGGTACCTAAAGGAAAGGACGATTTTAGATTGGTCATTGACTTAAGAGGACCTAATCAATATATTCAACGCACTCCTTTTGCCATGCCAACGTTGGATAAAATTCTCGCAAAGCTGGAAGGAGCAAACTGGTTCTCAACGATAGACTTGTCAAATGCTTTTTTTCATATTGAATTAGACAAGGAATCAAGACATTTGACAAATTTTTTTACCGAGTTCGGAATGTTCCGTTATGTACGTCTACCATTTGGCCTGTGCAATGCACCGGACCTGTTCCAGGAAGCGCTCCAACAAAAAGTACTGGGAGAATGTAAAGGTTGTGTAAACTATTTGGACGACATACTCATTTTTGGTTCAACCAAAGAGGAGCATGACGAAAATTTAGCTAAAGTTCGCTCCAGATTAGAAAGCCACAACGTTAAGTTAAATGAAAGTAAATGTGTCTTCGGAAGTCAAGAGGTCAAGTTTATTGGTTTCATACTAACTTCACGAGGATGGCAAATAGAAGAATCGAAAATGGAAGCAATCAAGGAATTCAGAAGACCCATAAATTGCGCCGAGGTTAAGAGTTTTCTGGGTCTGATTACGTACGTAGACAAATTTATCGTACACTGAGCTACAAAAACCGAGTGTTTGAGAAAACTGGCTAATTCGAACGTTTTTTACTGGACTGATAACGAAGAAGTTGAATTCGAGTACCTTAAAGAGAGAGCTATAAATTCTATTAAAACTTTGGGATATTACAACCCAAATCATCACATCGAACTATTTGTTGATGCATCTCCATCCGGTCTAGGAGCAGTATTGATCCAATTTGACGAAAATAAATGTCCACGAATCATTGCATGCGCATCAAAAGTTCTATCACCGTCCGAACAGCGATACCCTCAGACTCAGAAAGAAGCATTAGCTGTCGTCTGGGGCGTAGAAAGATTTAGTTACTATTTACTAGCCAAGTTTTTCATAATATGGACAGATTCAGAGGCAAACCAATTCATCTTTGATGTGAATCATCGATTGGGCAGAAGAGCGATTACGCGTGCCGAAGGATGGGCTTTGCGTTTGCAGCCTTATAATTTCAAAATAAAACGTGTACCCGGAGATGAAAATGTAGCTGACGTACTTTCTCGACTTGTATCCGAGACTCAAGTTGAAGAAGCATTGAACGGTGATGACGGTAAACATTTTCTTTATGCCTTAGATACAGAACGTATGGAAATAACTTGGACCGACATTGAAACTGAATCTGAAAAAGACAATGAGCTTCAAGCAGTGCGAAAAGCTTTATCGTGCAAGAAATGGCCAAAGGATCTTCAACCGTACGAAGCACAAAAGAAAAACTTAATTTGTATGGGTCCAAAAATATTCAAAAACGAAAGAGTTCTTCTACCAAAAGAGCTGCGAATAAAAGCTATCTCATCTGCTCATGGTGGTCATGTCGGTGAAATGGCAACGAAACGTATAATGCGACAATATTTTTGGTGGCCCAAAATGAGCAAAGAAATAAGTCTGTTTATTAAGAAATGCGAGATATGCACTCTTTTGTCCAGACGGAACCCTCCTTTGCCATTGGCATCTAGAGAAATGCCTGATGGACCTTGGGAGATACTCCAAATCGATTTTTTGACGGTTCCTCATTTCGGTACTGGAGAGTTTTTAGTAGTAATCGACATTTATTCTCGATATCTAGCCGTTGTAGAAATGAAAGCAATTGATGCAACAAGCACTAATAATGCACTATGTGAGATATTCCGGACATGGGGATTGCCATTAGTGATTCAAAGCGACAATGGACCCCCATTCCAAAGTTCGACATTCATAAAGTTTTGGGAAGATAAGGGAGTATCTATTCATAAATCGATACCTTTTAGTCCACAGTCGAACGGTGCGGTCGAGAGACAAAACCAAGGAATCATCAAAACATTATCTTGTTCAAAACTTGAAGGAAAAAATTGGCGAGAGGCACTCCAAAATTTCGTTCATCGGCACAATACACTCGTACCGCACTCAAGACTTGGAGTGACACCATTCGAATTGATAACCGGTTGGAAATATCGAGGAATATTTCCAGGATTATGGAACAATTCTGATTATAGCCTTGATAAAATGGACGCTTGTGAAAAAGATGCGGAATACAAACTTTCAAGCAAAAAATATGCTGACTTAGACGTGGTGCTAAGGAATCTAATATTGCTGTTGGAGACATAGTAATATTATCACAGCAGAAAAAAAGCAAAACTGATCCAAATTTTTCATCAGAACGATATAGAGTTATTGCTAGGGACGGAGCTAAAGTCGTGATTATGAATACAACCGGTGTCCAATACACGAGAAATGTGCAGGAGATAAAAATCGCTCCATACTCTCAAACATGTGTAAGCGACGAACAGTTGAAAGATACAGAACTAGCACCACAAAACAATGATTTCCTTACGAAGGAAAAACATTCGTATCAACGGGAACTACCACAAACACTTAGAAATCCTCCAGGAGTTTGTACACCATGCGAAATCGAACCGTTATCCAACAAAGAATCTCGAATACTTCGTAGTAGAGACACGATTAGATTTCCTTCACGATTCAATGATTTTGTATATCATGTTTTCCACTAGAATCGCGTTTCCAGTCCAGTCCAGTAAGAAAATAAATTCAACAAAATAATGTAAATAAACTGATTTTTCTGATCTAATATGATATTCTCCGATATGTAATAGAATATGATGACATAATTTACAAGTTTACTGAAATAAAATAATGTTTTAGTAAACTATAATTTATTTTTTTCATACCTTCAATTGAATTTCCAAGAGTACAGAAGAAAAAAGATGTAGGAACTAATAAACAAAATAAAAAAAAAAAAAAGAAAAGAAAAAAAGTAACGAGCAGAATCCACAATGTGGATCATGAGATGTACACTGAAAATCATTTCTACCTACTTTGAGGAGATATCACTCATTATCGAGCTCATCTATACGCTACCCAAAATTAGGTAGTTTCTGCTCAAACTTGGAGTTGATTGGTAAAAAATACATAGTGTGCTTTGTTATGGCATAATACTTGTACTAAACTTACATTTACCTAAATTTTGAGGTCATCACTCGTTACCCAAAATTGGGGAAATACACTATAGTTGATTTTGGGTAGATTTAATTAATGAGGTAAATTGTACAGAAAAAAACATGTCATATTCAATACATTTTATAACGATAGAGTAAAAATTGTAATATACTCTAACTCTGTATTGTATGCTCTCTGGTTTATTGATTTTGTTATTAATGTCGTTTTCGTTTTTAAATTGCACTACACAGGTGTAGCGAAAGCTGCACTGAAACCGTTCGTTTTTACCAATTGCACTACACCAGTGCTACACTTTTTCTGCACCGATACCACTAGTGTAGCACTCATCAAAAGTTTGGTGTAGCTCTGTGCAATGGAATCGTTTATTGTAGTCAATGGTTACTGTTTATGTTTTCATCATTTTTGTTCGTTTATTCATGCCATGGTGTAGCACTCCACCGGTGTAGTGCAGTTTAAAAACGAAAACGACATAAGATAAATGAATGAGAATGTTATACAATTATAATTCAGTACAATATTTGAGTGACAATATATTTGTATAAAATGGTTATGAAACTGGTACCACTGAAACCGATTTTGGCTTTACCATGGTAACCGTTTATGTTTCCGATAAACAATTAGGCGTCGTTGGTATGGATACGGATTTGTTGATAATCCGTTGGGACAATGTTAAATGATGAAGGACAAGAAAATTTCGATTCATTCTGTGAACGAGTGTTGTGAGAAAAGGTGCAGAATACGACACTCACTTGTCTGAAATCCACCAACAGGGAACGGACTTGAAAATCGGCCATGTCGGTCGAATACCGGTATTCACCCAACCCACGGAATCGAAGTTGCAGCTCTCGTAGCCCTATTAGTGTGGCGAAGGCGGAGAAAAATTCGCAGTGTAGTTTTCCCTGAAGCAGATTAGGTTTAAGTAACGGCGCTTGGCTGTTTCATTGTCAATTAGTACCTTTTCATGCAATGCCAATCGTTCGAGAGAAATCAGATTGTTCAAAATTTGATGGTAAATCGAAATCATATCACATTTAAAGCGGACAGGGCTGAACAGTTGTAATAGTTGCAACGAAACCAGTCTGGGAAATGAATGACGCAGAAAATAATTGAATTTGTTGTAGTTTTTTATCTTGACAGCCTCAATCGTAAGACGTCCAACGCCCGGCAAAACAGGATAAATCTCCGGTTGTGTGATATCGATAGCTGCCTTTATTAGTCGTAGATTCTGAAATACCAATGTTGGACAGAATTAATTCCTCCAATCATAAACGAAAAGTTGCCTACCTTTAGGCACTTGAGTTCACCGAAACACAGAAAGTGTTCATCAGTCAAATCATCAGTGTTCAGACAGAGATCCTGCAGATGGAGACAACACTGCGTCAAAGTTATCAGTACAACTGTATTGACTGTGTTCTGTAGCTTAATTTGTTTCAATTTGTCTAGCCGCCGTATAAGATCAAGATACTCGTGCTCGTATTCGCCTTCGTCAACCAATTCTTCTGCTGATGATAAATCAAATTTTTCCAACCGAGGAAAATGCAGTCTTGAAAATTGCCGAAAATAATCGGCTGTTTGGAAGCAAATACCCAGTTGCGTCAACTGTGAGGCGAAGCAACGGACAAAATCTACTGGCCGCTGAGAAGTGTAATTGACTCGAATGAACAAACTGGTAATGTTGGGTGTAATTTTTGCAACATCCACTTCGGCCAGCTCAAGCAGATTGCTCTTGAGGTAAAACCGTTCTAGTTTCGGAAGAACACCGAAACGTAGGTCGTCGGCTTTATGGTGATTGAATATCACCGACTGTAGATGTAGGGTAGTAAGTCTCTGACACCGATCTACAATTCGGCGAAAAAAATCCAACCGTAAAAAAAACGTGCAGTCCGATATCAGCTTCAGTGTTTCCAATGATTCCGCAAACTTGCACAGTATGGCCAACATCAAGTCAGATTTGTCATGCTTAGTTCCGAAGTAGAGTAGAAGGTGTTTATAGCGCCGTTGGCTTGCCATCAGCACTCGAAAACTTTCCGAACTATCCAGTTTTGATGGGGCCCGAAAATCGAGCGCTAGCTGAACGTTCGATTTACGAAACACAAGCTTGGCCCACAAGCGGCAAACTCTGCTGACCGATTTGCGATCCTCTAGTTCTAAATAGGAGAATATTTGTTCCAGCATCTAAAACAAAAACGTACTAATTGAATTAACTCGAATTTTCAACCATCCGAAACTGCAAAATTACCTCCACTGGTAAATATTCGATTGATGTTTGCATCCTTGCACTATTTCGCTATAAACTACAATACTTTTTGGTTCATATAAGCGTTTTTAGTTACTTATAGGGGTTTTAGCTACTAAATAGGAATCGAACGGCACATTATGAAAGTGTGCCGAATCAAATCCAAGTGGCGGTCGCTTGGAATAATGTGTCAATCGCACCTTAACGCACATGGCAGTAGCGCTCCGGCACCAATCAGACTTCTAGACACAATATCTGGATCAACGGCACAACAGAAAGCACATTAAAATTTTTGTCATTCCGGTTTTTGCAGACAGAAAACCGTTTGCGTTAAGCGACTCACCCTTGTTGTGATCATAACACAAACTGCTCTGTACTGGCCAGAGATGCCAGGTAAAAATTTCAAATATCTTGCGACATTGTAGCAAAAGTTAATATATGCGAAAAAATATTTGCAGGCTTCAATTTCTCTATAAAAAAATGATACGCTAAACTGACTTGGTGAGCAAGAGCAAAACGTCGCGGCAATTTCAATAGTCTGTAAATTTTGACGAAAGTCTACGAAAAACTCGATTTTCAAAAGTCTGCATAACTATAAAAATCCAGACCCGGCATATCTGGTACCGACAAAACTCTGACGTCTACACTCTTACCGACCGCTACCTAATTTTAAGTCGAACCCTACCCAAAATCAACTAAAGTGCATCTCCCCATTTTAAGATAACGGGAGATAATCTCAAAATTTAGGTAAATGTGAGTTTACCCAAAGTATTGTCATGCAACTTTGACAAAGCTCGCTACCTATTTTTTACGATCAAGTCAAAGTTTGAATAGATAACGTCCTTGTCATGAGTAGCTTATAGAAGAGCCGATTTCTCCCCAAAAAATAAGTGAACTCGATTTTCATTGTATAAACGACGGAACAATCATACACGCTTATAAAAAGTTACTCGGAGATTGAGTAATAGTTACTCATTTTCAAATGATACATGGAAACGTCAAAAATTGAGTAGGGTAACAGAGGTATTTTAGCCTGTATTATTTCAATACAAAATAGTCCAATATCGAAAAAGAGATTACTAATACACATCTTTTCTACGATATGAAGCATGTTGGGACATAGTACTAACGAGATTGTGTTTGCAATTTTCGATTCCAAATATCATGATTTTTGTATGGATCGTCTATATTTCGCCCACTTTTTAAAATGTTTTTATATACTTAAAATAAGTCAAGTATGTGTGAAATTAACCTCCCGAATGAATTGTAACCATATCTTTACGTCCACAAGAATGGTATTTCGAGGATAAATTA
This sequence comes from Malaya genurostris, assembly GCF_030247185.1. Taxonomy (NCBI): domain Eukaryota; kingdom Metazoa; phylum Arthropoda; class Insecta; order Diptera; family Culicidae; genus Malaya; species Malaya genurostris. The sequence goes on from NC_080570.1 coordinate 22,170,735, forward strand.
TTGTTCTGTTCCATTTTCTCGTATTGTTTAGAAAATGATAAATCGACGCTTCGGGTAATCTTATAGTTTATTTCAATTATGGTAAGGCCCGATTTCACAATATACCGAATAGGCTATTAGGTATAGTGGTTTGCAATGGAATCGCCGCAGAATAGGGGTTGTCCATAAAAGACGTCACGCTTTTTTTGACGATTTTTGACTCCCCATCCCCTCTTTGTCACAAATTGTCACAGAAGTAAAGACCCCTCACCCCCCCTATGTCACGTGTCACGAATTCAAAATAAATAAAATTCATCTCAATACATTCTCAACATGTATGACAAACCATACAAATATGAGGGAAAAATCGATTTATTACATGCTGTCATTAGATTAAAAAATATCCCTAAAACTACAAAATCATCGGAATTATTTTATTAATATCAATTATATAAATTAACAAAAGTATTTGGTTGGAATTGATGAAACAATTAAAATCGTTTGTTTTATTCGTCCTAGGGGTACACAGATATATTATTGTTTTAGGTAAAGAATAATATTTCCTTGGTGTAGCATACAGGGCTGAGAAAATAAAGACCAAAACCTCATCAAAACGAGATCACTGCCGGAGAATCTTTTCATTATCAGTTGATCAGAGAAATTTAAATCACATCGATCAATATCGGTACTGATCTTCCGTCACACAATAAGTAGTGATTTTGAGCTAAAATGATTCTTGATTTATATAAGTTCAATAATTGGATGATTCGATAAACTTTGATGTTGGTGAGGAAAATCACATATGATCAATATAAGACATGACTTCTGAAATCGTTGATCTCCCGCCCTTTTTCAAATGGAGTTCAATTGAATAAACTGCATCAGAATCAGATAAGAGAAATTCTTATGAAATACTATTATCAATGCTAGAAAATCAAATTACTGAAAAAATTGTCAGTGCATAACTTAAGTTAAACCGTTTGAAGGCATCTTTTTCTTTTTTACTCATATTAGGCAAAATTTATTAATTTCGCTAATTTACTCGCTCCTCCGTGCACTTTTGCTGATCACAACAGAAATGATTTCCTGTAACACTCATTTCCGAATTTACAAGACGAAGCTTTTACGTCAACAAATACACGTTTTCCTATAGAATATAAACGTTTATTGTGGAGATTTTTTCAGGAAATAGGGTAAAGCAGTAATATAATTAGGTATTTCAAAAATGCGCTCATTGAAAATATTGGATGTCACATTCCAAAAACCTCCCTCCCTCCCCCCTGTCACAAAAGGTCACGTTTTATGAAACACCCCCCTCCCCCTTGCGGCGTGACGTCTTTTATGGACAGCCCCATAGCGAAATAATGAGCGTCAGAATCACAGGTGCCTTATTGCAGAATTCTGTTGTAAGCAGACTCTGCAATTTCACAGACTTTTACAGGTTTCTTTAAACTTTTATATACAATCGTCAAATTCACAGACTTTCAAAACTGCGTGATGCTTCTTATTTGTTTTTTTATCGTCATACTTATAAAATTTAACGCTTCCATTGGAGGATTTCTAGTATGCCTCTGCCAAGAGTTGAACGGTTGTTTTAACCCCATCGCTGTATGTTGTACTACGTTTACAGCCTTTTTATATTAAGCATTAGAGCGAATAGAGAAATGATTCGTCTGGTGAAATAAAGGCAATTACAAATTTAAAAGGCAATATTCTCTAGCGACAAGAATTATTTGTTTGTTCACTAAAAGCATCAAGTATGTATCTGTCAAAGACGACTGGATTTGTAGAGTAGACGGTAACAATTTTGTTTATAAAGGGTGATTTTTTAAGAGCTTGAGAACTTTTTTAAACAATAAAACGCATAAAATTTGCAAAATCTCATCGGTTCTTTATTTTAAACGTTAGATTGGTACATGACATTTACTTTTTGAAGATAATTTCATTTAAATGTTGACCGCGGCTGCGTCTTAGGTGGTCCATTCGGAAAGTCCAATTTTGGGCAACTTTTTCGAGCATTTCGGCCGGAATAGCCCGAATTTCTTCGGAAATGTTGTCTTCCAAAGCTGGAATAGTTACTGGCTTATTTCTGTAGACTTTAGACTTGACGTAGCCCCACAAAAAATAGTCTAAAGGTGTCAAATCGCATGATCTTGGTGGCCAACTTACCGGTCCATTTCTTGAGATGAATTGTTCTCCGAAGTTTTCCCTCAAAATGGCCATAGAATCGCGAGCTGTGTGGCATGTAGCGCCATCTTGTTGAAACCACATGTCAACCAAGTTCAGTTCTTCCATTTTTGGCAACAAAAAGTTTGTTAGCATCGAACGATAGCGATCGCCATTCACTGTAACGTTGCGTCCAACAGCATCTTTGAAAAAATACGGTCCAATGATTCCACCAGCGTACAAACCACACCAAACAGTGCATTTTTCGGGATGCATGGGCAGTTCTTGAACGGCTTCTGGTTGCTCTTCACTCCAAATGCGGCAATTTTGCTTATTTACGTAGCCATTCAACCAGAAATGAGCCTCATCGCTGAACAAAATTTGTCGATAAAAAAGCGGATTTTCCGAATGGACCACCTAAGACGCAGCCGCGGTCAACATTTAAATGAAATTATCTTCAAAAAGGAAATGTCATGTACCAATCTAACGTTTAAAATGAAGAACCGATGAGATTTTGCAATTTTTATCCGTTTTATTGTTTAAAAAAGTTCTCAAGCTCTTAAAAAATCACCCTTTAGTAAACAAGCAAACAAAAGATTACCCAACCATCCGTTAAATCCATTTGGTTTACAGTTTACGGTAGTTGTTTGACAGTTCAGCAATTACCGAACGTTCAGCCGACGACACGACCAGGCACTCCGAAGAAAAATCGGAATAGAAAGTGTCTGTGAGTGATTTTCCGTCAGTTACCACAAATATAGCGACCCATTGATAATGATAAAATTAATCTTTTTAGGCAACACTGTTCTGGTTGCTATGCGTTATTTGTCAAGGAACCGGAATTATAGAAATAAACAAACAAATAGGAAAAGTATCCCGATCCATTGTCAGTAGCCACGAAAATGCAAGAAAAAAAGGATTAAGTTCGAAATAAAGCGTTATATTCTCTTGTGTGCAGTCATGTATTTCCAAATCTGTTGCAACACAAGACGAAATTGAATTTACAATCTTGTATATTTGCTAATAATCAAGTAAAATTACTGTTTCTAGAACTCGAAAAAACGTGGAGCAGGATGTTTATTTTGTCTATTATGCATTCAATTAAGACCAAAAACAATATTTCGTAGCACTAGAGGAACCCTCACAGAAGTTCAAATCAATGGGAAAAAAACGATAATGAAATTGCTGCGTTCTGTGATGTCGGTTTGAAACACATTATTAAATTTAAGCTATTTTTAAAGATCCTTTATACATTGAATCAGTAACAAAAATATGCATTTATTGATGTTATTTCTCTGCTAAATCATGCTAAAAAGCTTGATTGTTGTCCATGAAGATCTTTATTGGAGATGCGTTTCAAGTTTTCTCAGGAGAATTTTCCAAGAATTATCCAGATGTCATACTAAAACTATTCTAGGTTTAGCAAAAGTCATAAAACAAAAGTTTGTCTCAATGGCGTGAAAAAATAGTAATGCTGATGATACGATCTACTTAGAAGAAATTCTTAGTCGCATAATTCGAATATTTTATGAAAACTATGCAATAGTTTCAATTGTTTATTGAATTTTTCTAATAGAGATGGTGTGAGATGCTGATGTAGTTGATTGGTGAGATGCTGATGTAGTTGATTGCTGTCAAATTTCCGGTGCATACAATTACTGGTGGTGCAAATAAAATGATATAACATATCGGTATCGCAAAAACATAGCGCTTCACTTAACTTTTAAGGGCCATTTCTTGTTCTTAGGTACAGTGGTAGAGCGCGACTGGTATATCGATTCGGAGTTAGTTTTGTTTATCTACATAAACATGACTTTGAACAACAGTATCCAAGATATCTGTTATTCGATCAATAATTTATCAAATCGAGTTGCCAGTTTTAAAAAATTTTCAAGCAATTTTGTTTTGACATTTCGAGTTACTGAGGTTCAGCTGTTGAAAATTCGGTTAAAAATTACCGAATTCTGCGAAATTTTCTGAGTGGTTATTTTTATAGCCAATATTGACAATGTTTCTAGTGAAGCACGATGTTTTGAGGACAAAGACGTCGATTAATACAAAGTATCATTGTTTAATTATTCTGAGTATAAAAACAATGTCATTTAGTAGTCAATTAGAAAATATTTTTCTGGCTTGTGGTCCCGAAGGGGTTGAATCGATGCGAATGACAGTTACGCTATCTTTGCGGCATTTTGTCGCTATCTTGTCGCATCGCAATCTTTGTTGACCGCCAGTGAATATTACAATACTTTTGCAAACATACTGTGCACACTTGGAAAATTTCGCAGAATTCGGTAATATTTTACCGAATTTTCAACAGCTGACCGTTCGGTAATTCATTTGATTGCTGAGCGTTCGGTAATGGAAATTTTTTTGTCGTGAATACGACTTACTTTACTATGGGGCGCCTTTTCAAAATTTACCCTCTGAGAGAGTGATAAGTTTTTGATCGTGAATATCTCTGGTTGCATCTAACGAATCAACATAATTTTTGCTACATGCCATTGGAAATATGATCACAATTTTTTAATAAAATTTTCAGTTGTGTGACATAATCTCAAATAATTGAAAATTAAACTTTTCTGAAATGTTTGGTATAGACGAGTATCAAAGGAGATAATCCATAAGGCGCGTTTGCCTTGCTCGTATTGTTGAAGCTCATAGTTCAGTGATCTGTGAAAGGATTTATATAATCTAATTGCCAATAGAATCAGCATTGAAGTATTTCAATAGTACACTATTAAAAAACCTGTCTCATTTGACCCATGTCAACACCAGCCAATCAGAACGCGTTCTGAGGAAGAGAACTAAATATCTACTGTTGTACAACAAATCGTTCGAGAAAAATGTTCCGAACAGAGTTTAATATCGTAGTGAGTTCCACAATTTTATCCACACTTCTGAATTCTATTTTCTATTTTTATAGCCGTTAGGACCGCCCATTAGTGAAAAAGCTACAAACGAAATCACGTAAAAAGAATAAACCTCTTAACAAAAATTTGATCAGTTTGGATTCTATCCCCACTGCCAGTAGTTTGCATTGGTGAAAAATCAACGAAAAGAGAACAAAGAGTGGAAAGCATCACACAAAATCAGCCGTTCTAATGGCTCTAAAAATTTTCTAAAAAACTATTAGGATTTCTTGCTCGTATATCGAAGGTAAAAAACCTCAGTTTAGTGCAAATGTAGTACTGTTTGATTAGATCTGTGCCCTTTTCGCTGAGTGAAATTCACAGTAATCGAGATCAAGTGAAGCCTTCTTTGTTTTTGTGAAAAATGTGAAAAAGGGGAATGCTTGCGTAATTCATACAATTGATCAACTAATTGATATTCGGAAGTGTTAAGGTACATGTCAATTGTTTTCGTATTCACGACATCCAGTTATGTCTCTGACATTACCCATCCGCCTTTTTGACCTGTCAAACACTACCGAACATTCAGTAAACTCAGTGTGTCAACTAACGGACGGTTCGGTATTTTTTTGTTTTAGTTGAAATTAAATTTAAAAATCAATTTATAAGGTTTTCGGATTTTCCAAACAAATACAACTTTTCACTCATTGATTATGCTTTTCTAATTTGGAAATGTGTATTCCTTGATTTTTCACTGCAAAGTGTGAAACAATTTGACTCCAGTCGTCATTTGGCAAATGCCCAAACTTAAAATGTGTTTGAGTTCATCCAGCATATTATTTTCTTCGCCATTGACTTCAACGTCGAGTTTGAAGTTTCATACTGCTCATCTGTAGGTAAGAAAACTATCACTGTTTCCGCAAAAGTGGACATTTCAGTAGGATTCAAGGAATAAAAATTAGCATAGCGCGCATGTAAGTCAGACACATACCCGGGAATATGCCCCCGACAGTAGAAACATATTATTACCTGACAATTTTAAATATTGGTCAATTAAAGAATACTAAATTAAAATTTTAATAGACCGTCCGTCTTTCTCCTATAACCGCTGGATGGATCTTCACTAGATGAATCAATTTTTTAGAATGATTTCAAGCCATGATGCTTTCTGATTGATTAAAAATTGCTACCAAACGCTTATAAAAATCGTTGAACGATACAGGACAAGTTGGCCCCATCTCCAATGAATTGTTCACCATAGAACCTGTGTGAGACAACATGTTTCAAAACTTTTACTGAACTTCTCACTCAAACACAAAATTGTAGGATCAGGAAAATCATGATGCTGAAAATCGACTCAGGTTGTTTTTTTTTTTTGAACGGATAGCTTTAGAATGAATGAATCCTCGAGACAGCCAAGTTTGTTTTTACAGGTTTTCTGTTTATTTTGTTCATATACCGCTATTTTCAAGTCAATAGGATTGAATTGTTTTCCTTCTCCAACAGAAAGCTCTGGGAAAGACAGAAAATCCAACTCCGCGTTTTTTTTTGTGTTTTGTTTTAAATGTATGTGTTTAGTATCTCGAGGGTAACACATACGTATTCCCTCACTTTCCAAGCACCTTTTTGTTGTCGTTTACGTTTGCTATGCCGGGCCAACGGCCCGTAAGCTACTACCCTTACGCGGTGTGTGCTCTAGTGTAAATATCAGCACACACCCTGTAGGCGATTTGTATGTATGTATGTATGTATGTATGTATGTATGTTTGGATGTGCCTTTCTTACTGTAGCTCGCTTAATTACTGCAACTTAAATACGGAGTTGTTTAGTACTAGTATATTTTGCATATCATTTGCTTTCCTTACAAAAAAATAAAGAAAACACATTAGAGTTTTTTCCTTCGTTAATTTTTCTCTCTTTTTTATGCTTTAATCCTAGCAAGCGCAGCCTCGTCAGCCAACGCCTCACCCACTTTTAAATGTATATTCTGAACTTCACTTTGTGTAGAGGTTCGTCTTCCTGATCCTGAATAGTAGGTATATTATGTTGATATTACTGTTTCAAACAAAAAATAAAACAAAATGGTGGGAAAGACACAGTATGAGGGCGCCCGAAACGAGACAGAATAGGGATACCGAAAAAGCACATCAATGAAGCGCCATCCATAGTGCCAATGAAGGATCAACCAACCGTTCAAGGCGAGCGGAAAAAAATATAGAAAAAAAATACGACGCATCTACGTAACGTCTAGATAGAGATAGCACTAGATTTCCAATTGGCTGTCAGTTTTGCTTGCTTATCGGTTACTATTTTTTTTATCAATTTGGAATCTTCACCACATTTTTTTTCGGTTTTGTTTTGTTTTTTTTTTTCTCTCCTTATGCCTAGTTTCATTAGGTTAGCTAAACTATGTACAAGTAGAATATTTGCCAGTCGCGCACTCTCTCTCTCTCTTTCTCTCGAGCCCAGTTCCGCACTCAAACAACACTCATCAGAACGCCATTTTTTGTTGTTGTTGTTTTATCTAGAATTTCTATTGCCTGCTGCCTGCCTACCTGACCTGACCTGACCTGCCCATCTCAATTATCATCTTATGCCACAAGTTACTAACTTTATTTAAAAATATAAATAAAGGTAACATTTTGTTTCTCTTGTAATGCAATGTGTAAAAAGTTTTCACTTTTAACATTTGTTTTGGCTTCCACTTAAAAAAACTCTCACCTCTTTTCTTTTTTTGTTTGTTTTCCGTGTTATGTTTATGACTCTTCTAACATGTGCTTAGTTTTTTATTGTTTTCACCGCTACTCGTTTTGTTTGATTGTTTTCTGCATTATTATACTCAATAGTTGTTGTTGTTGTTGTTCTCTTCCTCTCTCAACACATTGAAACAATGTGCTTTTATTATTCGGTTTAAAAGACTTGTTTCCGCCGTTTCACCACTGACTGACTGTGTTCGAATGTTTTTTTGTTTTCCTCGTTGACAGAAACAAAAACAGGGAAAAAAATAGAATTTAAAAAAAATTGGGCTGGTTGTTGTCTGATTCTCATTCTCTCGCACTCTCGTCTAGGCAACTACGAAATAATTTCTTATCTTGATCCAAGTACAATTTATTCCTATTGGGATGGGTTGTTGTGGTGGTGGTGGTGGTGTTGTGTAGAGGAGGACAAAAGGGTGGTACAGTTTTAGTCTTGGTGCCAATGTGTGTGTGTGTGTGTATGTGCGAGAGACATATACATTTGTTTTCGGAGGGAGAACAGTTTTTTTGATTTGTTTTTTGCTCTTAACAAAATCGGAAATAGTTTTTTTTTTGCACCATGACGAAACACAAAAAAAACAACAGTGATGTGTGAGTGTGGGGCTGTGTAAAAGTGAAGAGGTTTTACAATAAATTAATTAATAATAACAATAGAAACAGCTGGGTATGTGTGTGTGGGTGCGTGTGGGAGAACGGTTCTAGCTCTGTGACTACCCGAGGGAAGCAGTTTGTGAGTCTGGAGGAGGAAGGGACAGAAATGGGGCTTATGGAAGGGAAGGTGATTTAATTCGCTATTATTGGACCGGATTGCGGCTGCTGGGCTGTCGTTGCGTGATTTCGATCTCGGCCGGGAGATCACCCCGCACGTAGAAATCGGTGGCAGCTTTGGCACCACCGTTGGACAGTAACGATCCTCCGCCGTTACTGGTGATGCTACCGTTGCTATGGTTATGGTGATGATTGTGATGATGGTGGACCGCGCCGTTCTTCCCGTGCAGGTGTCCGTTGGTGGCGGTGGCGGCGGGTACGGCACTGCCGTTGGACGAGAGACTTCCGTTCGTGGTGGCACTGCCATTCAGCAGTGCGTCTTCCTGTTTCTTCTTAGCTGCCGCGGCCTCGCGTTCTCTTCTCTCCTGCAATAGAGCGATCGTATGACGATTAGTGGGCTGATTACGTTAGATAAAAATGAAACAAGAAAACCCAATCGTCCCTTTGTGAAAAAAAGCTACAAATGAAATTACCGATAAAAGCAAACTTTCAACCAAAATTGGTTCAGTATGGAATCAATCAGCACTGTGAGCAGTTCTGTTGCGAGACGTTTCGCTTCAAACGAGCGCGATTGCGTCATTCTGCAGCTGGTCGTGTGCATCGTGTCGTGAAAATACAATGGAAAGTGGACAACGATGGGGAACATTACACGGAAAGAAATCCGTTACTGCTGGCATGATTAGAAAATCATGAAACCAATTATTTTAACTTCTCATGAAACCAAGAGCAATAACTTCTCCCATGAAAATATCACTTCGTACCCTCTGCATCAAGTGATGTGATACATTGCTTACTAGATTAATGGTAAGGCAAAAAGCAGACTTTGCATTTAATAATCGTGTTGTTTTACTCACCGGCTGATAGAGAATTGACAACATAAAGATAATGAACCGAAAATTGACATCATATAAGAGACTAAAAGCACGGGAAAGTTTTTCATTTGACAAACAACAATGTTACATTTTGTTCAAATGTATTCTTACATATTTGCTGTGATCGTTGTTGCTAGAATAATATTACGAGAGCTAGCGTAAACCAAAACAATAAATTCGATTGTGAATTTGGAACACCATCTAACGAAAATCAGAATAAAATTTTGTCCAATCACTTTGATTAATTTGTTTCATAAATATAACAACACAAGCTGTATTGATTCACCTAAATTAAGTCAAAGTTGACAACTTTTTCAATTATCATCGTTATTAATTTCAAACTGCTGTTAAACCCTTGACAGATCGTTGGACGAGACATGGGATATTAGTCCAATTTCCAACGGATTATTCGATATAGAATCTGTAATTTAAAATTTTTTTGTCGTGAATACGACTTACTTTACTATGGGGTGCCTTTTCAAAATTTACCCTCTGAGAGAGTGATAAGTTTTTGATCGTGAATATTTCTTGTTGTATCTAACGAATCAACATAATTTTAGATACGTGCCTTCGGAAATATGATCACAATTTTATGATAAAATTTTCAGTTTTGTGACATAATCTCAAATAATTCAAAATTAAACTTTTCTGAAATGTTTGGTATAAACGAGTATCAAAGAGGATAATTCATAAGGCGCATTTATCTTTCTCGTATTTTTAAAGCTCATAGCTCAGTGATCTGTGAAAGGATTTATTTAATCTAACTACCAATAAAATCGACATTTTTCAACTTAAACGTGTATAGCAAAAGCATTGAAGTATTTCAATAGTACACTATTGAAAAACCTGTCTCATTTGACCCATGTCACCACCAGCCAATCAGAACGCGTTCTGAGGAAGAGGACAAAATATCCGCTGCTGTACAACGAATCGTTCGAGAAATTTTTTTCGAACAGTGCTTAATATCGTAGTGAGTTCCACAATTTGGTCCTTCTGAAAGGCAGGAATGAATCCCGTATAGTTTCTTTCAATGAAATGCAAATCCAAAATGAAATAATCTGTATGCGGCTATTTTTATAGCCGTTGAGACCGCCCATTAGTGAAAAAGCTACAAACGAAATCACGTAAAAAAAACCTCTTAACAAAAATTGTATCAGTTTGGATTCTATCGCCACTGCGAGCAGATGTATTTAGTATCGTTTGCAAAGCTAGTTTCGCTTCCGACAAGAGCGATTACGTCACAGCTGCCAGTTGTTTGCATTGGTAAAAAACAACAAAAAGTGCTCAACGGTGAAGAGGATCACACAAAATCAGCCGTTCTAATGGCTCTAAAAGTTTTCTAAAGAACTATTAGGATTTCTTGCTCGCAAATCGAAGGTAATTATCCTCAGTTTAGTGCAAATCTAGAACTGTTTGATTTGATTTGTGCATTTTTCGCTGTGTGAAATTCACAGTAATCGAGATCGTAATCAAGTGAAGCCTTCTTTGTTTTTGCGAAAAATGTGAAAAAGGGAAATGCTTGCATAATTCATACAATTGATCAACTAATTGATATTCGGAAGTGTTATGAAACATGTTATCGTATTCACGACATCCAGTTATGTCTCTGACATTCCCCACCCGCCTTTTTTCAACAGCTTTGAAGAACTTCTCGCTCAAACGTAATATTTTTCCTGCTTTTACCCTAAAGCTCCCGATTTTTTCCCGATTTTCTTGCCACCCTGGTTTAGTTCGCCTACTTTGTCGTGTTGAGTAGATATGTGTTGGTGGTGCTCGCCACGAAAATTAAGCGTTGCTTCTCAAGAGCAACGCGTAGCGACAAAATGTGTGTTGATGGTATAAAGAATTTGGGGAGGGGCGTTAGTTCATTTTCAGTGGGTAGTAAACTCATAATTGTTAACAGGTGGGCGAAGAGTAGCAAGTAATGCGCTTCGATACTTGAAAAATCTCTCTGAGAAAGGTCCTGAGTAAAATGTATTCAAGTTTATATAGGTAATGTGGGTAAACAATACCATTTCAATCTATAAGTTGTAAAATTGATGAGATTAGTACATCACTCAATTCTTGTGAGATTTGTGAGAAAGAAAACGAATGTAAGAAGATGAAAATTTAAGGACTGTTACGACCAAGAATTGGTCAAATAAGAATGAGTGTAAATAGTTTCAATGTTTTATTAGAAATTCATACAAAATACAGAAAACAAATCAGGTCCAGCTTCAGTTTTCAGATCGTCAGAATGATTTTCAGAATTCGAGTCCAAAATCTTGTTCAGAATCCTGAGGTTAGATCCAGAATTCAGATTCCAGTTTGGAATTCAGGTGCGGAATCCTGCTACCCGTTTCAGAACTTAGGTTCAAATATAAAACTTCTGTTACAAATTCAGACCCAGAATCTAGGCCTGGGATCAGAAAACATGCCCAAAACACACGAGAACCTTTTTATTCCTGTCAGAAGTTCAGGTTTATAACCCAGGTCCAAAATGCAGGCCTAGAATACGGATCCCGATTTTCGCTCAAGAAGCCAGGTCCATGTTCTGAAACTAGGTTCAGAATTCAAATCCAGAATGCAGGTGAAGAGTCAAGAGGTTCAGGATCTAGTTTCAGGTTCAAGAACTCTGCCAGGAGCTGATCCGGGGTCAGAATTCTAGTCCAGAACCAAAGTCCAAGTCCAAGTTGAAAATAAATCTCCAGAATCCAGATGCAGGATTCAGGTTCAGGGAAAAAATCTCTATCATGAATTTTGGTCCACAATCCGAGTCCAATTTCAGAATTCATATCCACAGATCCAGAATTGAGGTCCACCGTCGCGTTCCAGAATTCACACCCAAACTAAGAATTCTGGTCCAAAATCGAAGTCCCGATTTTAGGTTCAAAATTCAGATTCTGCACTCAGATCACAAATTCACGGTTAAGGTCTCTGTCATGAGTTTAGATTCACAATCTAACTCCAGGTCTAGAATCCAGATCCATGTTCCGAATATAAGCATTGAATTCTGCTTCAAGTTCAGAATCCGTATTCGGATAAAGAATCTCTGTCAATAATCCAGGTTCAGGTTCAGTGTCCTGATCCAGAAACCTTGGTCGATAGTTCAATATTCCAATCCAGTGTTCAGAACCAGCGTCCAGATCTAGATATCGTTTAGTTATTACTGGGTTAGGTCAAGTGACTCAATTCAGGTCCAGGTTCTGAGTTCCAATTATAAGACGGAATCCTGGTCTGGAATTCAGCTCTTGGCTTAGAATCCATGTACAGAATCCAGGTCCAGATTCAGAAACCAAATAAAGAATTCTGTATCAGGTTCAGAATAAATACAGAATGAGGATCCAAGGTCAGAATGCAGGTCCAGAAGTCAAATCCAGAAGCTAGGTCCTTAATCATGTTTCAAAATTTTTGCCCAGAATCCAAGTCCAGAGTTATGTTTCTGAATCCAAAATCAGGATCAAGTTCTAGGTTCACGATTTTGCTGCATTCCCCGTATCTGTCAAATTTTTTGAGTAAATCCAGAATCCTGCTCCAGATTTAGACCCAAAATCTTCATCGAGAGCTCAAACCAAGAAATCAGTTCAGGTCTAGAATCCAAATCCTAGCTAAGTATCCAATTGTAGATTTCTGCCTCAGATGCAGAATCTCTGTCAGGATTCTGATTCAAAAATCATGTCCAGATGCAGAAACCTTGTCCAAATCCAATTCCAGGATCCTTGTTCAAAATCCTGGTCTAGGTTTAGAATTTCTGTCCATAATTTAGGTTCATGTTTAGAATTGACGAATCGTAGAGAACTTACGTGCAGAATCGAATCCAGGCTCACAGTCCAACTCAAAATAGGTTCAAAGTTTAGTTTCGGAAACTCTGCCAGAAGTTCAGAAAACAGAATTTTGGCAAGTTTAAGGTGCGAAAGGTTTTACCCCCTAATTTATGCTAAGTCCACATAACCATTTTACAAATAATTTATTTTTATTGAACCGTCAAGTCGGAGGTAGCTGTTCAACATAAACTGCTACACACTGATGTGTCTAAGATAAAACGTAAATATAAGAATTCTGGCGCAGAATCTAGGTTAAGATCTCTGTCAGGAGTTTAGATTCACAATCTAACTCCAGGTCTAGAATTCAGATCCAGGTTCCGAATATAAGCATTGAATTCTGCTTCAAGTTCAGAATAAAGTATTCGGATGAAGAATCTCTGTCAATAATCCAGGTCCAGGTTCAGTGTTCTGATCCAGAAACCTTATTCGATAGTTCGGTATTCTAATCCAGTGTTCAGGACCAAAGTCCAGATCTAGACATCGCTAAGTTATTACTGGGTAAGAGGACGTGGGAGTTTTTCTAACAATCATAGAACCAAATAGTGACAAATGTAATAAACACAGTCACATCTCTATCGCCCAAAACTTAATTTTTGTCGTAATACCCCCTGTGGAAAGTCGTCGCTTGAGAGTCGCAAATAAACTGGTTTATTTTAAATGTTTTCGTTTTTGTCTCTCGCTGAAGAAGTGAAACCAGAACTGGAAATGACTCAAAAATTTAATTCATAAAAAATCATAGTGTTGTCCACATACGCCACCAAAAAACAAGCCTAATGCAGAGCTATTCTCCTTTACCCAACGAAAAGACAGTCTGAAATTATGACTGATAAAATGAAAACTATGAAATTCAAAAACTGGCGTCATAAGCTTTCAGACAGTTTTAAATCCGTCCACAACCTTCCCCAATCCGAGGAAATCGCTCTGCCAACTGAACTACTGTGGATGTTATGATACACAACGCAGAAGATTTTCCGGCTAGAAAAGAAGTTGGTATTTGATCTGACTGTGCACGGTCGATCCAATTCCGTACTCAAAAACTTCATTCATCTACCTGTCGATCTCGATTAATTTCTTCGGTTGAGCAATGATATGTGAGGTTTTGTTGTTGTAAATTATTGTTTGTATCATTTCTATCTATTTTATATTTAAATTTCGAGTTAACTGCAAAAATGTTGAATTTCGTCTTAGACTCATCAGTGCATAGCAGTTCAGATTGAACTGCTTAATGCAAAACTTTCATTTACAACGGAACGGAATGCCAAATTCAATGGCACCCGGCAGTCGATTGAGCAACAGTAGGTATATATTTCAATTTCTGATTTGCTGTTGTTGTGTCCACTTGCATAAACATAACTACTAACGGATAGTGTTTTTTTAAAATATACCCTCAACCCGCCAGGGCCGGTGACCTGCATCCGTCGTCATCACCCGACCGAACGGCGGGCGGCACAGTGTGCAAGTGATAATGGATAGATAAAATAATGAAACTTGCCTAGGCGGAGGCGCGCTGCGCGCCGTCTCAACCTAAACCGAGACTTTTGTCTAACAAGTGTCGTGGATCGCTCGCAGTAGGCGTAGGTGATGCAATTTTTGACAGCGAAGCATGAACGAGTGAAAACAGGGATATTTACATCACGTGTGACCCCGATCGAAAGATGACATCGATATTATGTAACCCCCCGCCCGAAGGAGGAAAAACCGTACCTTGTTCGCTTTGTACGTGCTCTGGTAGAACTCGTTGAACAGGAAGAAGAACATTACGGCGTGCATTCCGATCCACCAGACGAATGCTTTCGGGTAGTTGCAGTCGATGAACAGCAGTTGGAAGGCGTGCACCATGATTGCGACAAATTGAATCTACAATGAAAAAAGAGATCGTCTCAATTAGGTCATTCGGAAACGGAAATTGGAATTCGGTACTTACCATCTGTAGGGTAGTTAGATACTTTTTCCACCAGAGGTACTTCTGGAACTGTGGTCCTAGCGCCGTAAATAGATAGTACGTGTACATAACGATATGTACGAATGTATTGAGCAATCCGAAGAAGGTACTGTGACCACCTGAGGGCAAATGGGAACAATCAGAACTCAATCGGTGTTGCACCGGAGGCATTTGGGGACCCCCGGACTAGATCTAGATTCACGTACCTGGTGTGAACTTTACGCCGAACCACACGGACATTGGCATGCATCCGTGATGAATGACGTGCAGCGTCGACACTTGACTAGTCTTTTTACGCATCACAAAGAAAAACTACCACGGAAAGAAAATAAAAAGCTCGATTAGTGATTGTACAATTGAAATGGTTACAGTAAATTATAGACTAGAACGATTTGCCTGCTAATAGCTGAAAATTTATGATCTGGCAAGGTATTTGCAGCTGCGGTCGAAAATCCCTTGTTTTTTTTAACTTTCAAGGAATCAAATCGAAGATATTATTTCATTTTTCCAAGTTCGTTCCATACAATTTCAATACCATACCCAAAAGAACAAACCTTCCTCTTAACACCACTCATAAGGTAGAACATTGAGACCAATTTTGTTTTGCTTGGAAGCTCATTTGTTCATATCTTTCTCCGATTTTACTTCCTTAGAATGTTTCCACACCGCTTGTCACAAATACAATGCTCTGTGCTCTCCGCGCGAACAGATTGCTTGTCTGATCATCAGAGCTAATAAAAGTCATTTTCATTGACTAAAAATAGACGAAAATGAAAAGAAATTACTTTTCACTCTCAGCTTTGCTGAAAAGAAACTATGAAAACGAAATCTATGTCCAGTCAATGACATAAGCGGAACAGTACTTTTAAAATTGTGTTCTTTCTTTCATTTGCCCTTTCAGTCATTTGCTGTTTTTAGTGAAAATCCCATAGTATGCAGTGTCAATATTCAACAGAAGCTTTGAGAATCGAAAATGACAGAAAAAGGCTTCACAAGGACTTTTACCTGTTGGTGCTCGAATCTGCAATAGTTTTGCTTTCCAAAGAGGTTCTGGGATGTAATTATTTCGATTTGTCATATTTTAGTCACTCTTTCTAGCCAAGCGCCACAGATTTTCAATGCATTGATGAAACAATGAGAATTGAAATTCTACACCCTTTAAGACTATGGTTTTCCAAATGTACAGGCAGGAGGATTTGGATTATCATTGCTCCATACAGTAAATGGGCATAAAGCAGAGCGGCCAAAAAGCTGCAATCGTTGAATAAATACGAGACCGTTTTTTTCTCTTCTTGTAAATTTTCTGATGCTTTTGTCGATACTTACCACATGGCCAAGCACTTCCCAATGTGTTCGATCATTGTAATCTGTTGATACAAACGATGAGGAGGTTTTATGCCTGCTGGAGAGAGAGGTTGCCAAACTGTATCTCTACCGGGCTTTTTCCTGCTCCCAAATAAATAAATGGAAGACAATGTCAAATAGTTCTTTGGGATCGATTTAGTGGTCCTTACAAGGACAAAATTGTTGAGTCAGGTGGAGTTTTTTTTTAATGTGAAGCTTCTGCTGCTGATTTAGATCAGAATTCAGTTCTAAAAATCCATGCCGGATTTCAGATTTAGAATATAGTTTCAGAATTCTGAACCAGCGAATCTGGATCTTCAGATTGAAATTCAGGAGCAGAACTCAGATCCAAAGATAAGTTGTATTTCATTAATTGAGTTCTACACTGCATTCCAGAGTTCAGGTTCTGAGTTCTAGACTAGAATACAAGTCTAGAATTTGGTCACTAATTTGTCACTTGAGCGTTTAGTAGAATAATTTCACTGGAATAATATTTTAACACCATTAAATTCTACTATGTATAGTAGAATTGAATGGTGTTAAAATATTATTCGGCTGGAATTTGGAGGCAAAGTTCTACTTCTACAATTCTAGAAATGTTACTAAACTTAGGAACTAGATTCGGCAGATATTTGCACTATATTCGGGATCTTCAGCTTGTTTGAAAAATCTTGTTAGACAAAACAACGGCTTGGCGTTGTAACATGATGAAAATTGAGCGTGACGTATCACAGTTTTAAACGAATTTTTCGGGTTCTACATAATACGTATTTCCTGATTTGATTCATTCGAAAGCAGTTCTTAAACGCATATGCAGGGGTCATGATGAAGAGATTTAAAACACTTAAAACAATTTTGTGGAAACTTCAGAACAGTTGAGATTATTTTAAAACAATTTCGAAGAATATATGAGACATTTTAGAGTAGATTTCAGAAAAGTTTCGAGACTATTTTGAAACAATCCTAAGTTTTTAAACATTTTTTTTGGGATAGTTTCTCAAAAACTTGAGAAATTAGTTCGAGGTAGAAATATTTAAGCACAGTTTTGAGATAATATTTAGATCTGTTCTATTGAATTTTAACCAAATTTAGAGTTTATTTTGATAAAACTTTGAGCCAAATTCGAATAAGTTTCGAGACATTTGCGATAATTTTAAATCAGTTTCAGTGACGAATGAAATTGTTGGAACAGTTTTGAATTGCGACTTTTCAGAACATTATTTTAAACAGCAACTTTGAGGCCAATTTTGAACAAATTTTTGAAATGATTTTGAAACAATTTCCGGTTAAATTCGAGACTGAATGTATTGCAGCCATTAGGAAATAGTTTCAAGTAATTTTGAGGCAATTTTGATATTATTTCCAAAAATTTTCGAAATTAAACTTGAAGCAGTTCAGAAAAATAATTGATTCCATTTTGAAATCATTTCAAGATATTTCACAGTTTAGAATTTCGATACTTTTTAAGTAATTTAAAATAAATTTATGTAAATTTGAGTTAACTGAACTGAAACAGTTTTAGGACAAATTCGAGATAATTTTAAAACAATTTTTAGACTGTTTAACGACAGCTTAACGAAATTATTGGAAAAGTTTTGAATTGCGAGTTTTTGTACATATTTTTAACAACGATTTTAAGGTAAATTTTGAATCATTTTCGGAAACGTTTATGAAGCTATTTTCTGGATAATCTTAAGACTATTTTGAAGCCTTTCTAAAATAGTTTAAACTAATTTTGGGCAGGGCAGTTTGAAATTATTCCAGAATTTTTTGAAACTAAATTTAAGTTTTAAACAAAAAAAATATGTTGAAGCCACTTCAACATCATTTACGGTTCACAGTTCCGAGACTTTTTTTTGTAAAATTTCGAAATAATTTTAATACAAACTTGAGATAATTTTGAGAGCACTGCTAGTGAATTTCAACAATTTTTTTTTTATTTTGAAATAAATTCGAATTTAAATAATAAGTTTTAAGAAAGTTTTGCGATAATTTTAATGTAATTTACAGGCCGTTTTATGACTTCAAGAAATTGTTGAAACAATTTCGAACTGAGAATTTTGTAACCAAATTTGAAGGCAAGTAAAAAATGTTTGAAACTAAAACGGAATCGGATACTTTTGAGACTTTTTTGAAGCCATGCTAGAATAGTTTTAGGTAGTTTTGAGGCAATTTCAAAATTATTTCCAGAAATTCTGGAAATTAAACTTGAGGCAATTTAAAAAAAATGATATCATTTTGAAGCACTTTAAAAATAATTTACAATTCTCAGTTTCTTTCGAAACTATTTTGAAGCCATTCTTCTTTATTTTCAGAAATTTTTGATAATAAATTCGAGAGGGTTAAAAAAATTAATTTAAATATAAGCCAATTCAATGTAATTTACGATTTACAGTTTCGGAACTTCTTGAAAGATTTTTTATATAAATTTGAGATAATTTTGATCCCACTTCCAGTGAATTTTAGCAACCTTTTTAAGTTATTTTTAACTAATTTTGAAAAAAAAGTGAAACAATTTGGAGGTACTTTAATGGCAGCTTAACGAAATTGTTGGAGCAGTTTTGAATAGAATGCTTTTTTTTTAACAACGATTTTGAGGCAAATCATTCTACAAAAATAGTTTTAAGATGTTTTGAGGCAATTTCGAAATCATTTCCAGAAATTTTAGAAATTAAATTTGAGGTAATTTGAAAAAAAAATTGATTTAATTTTGAGGCCATTTAAAAATAATTTACAATTCTCAGTTTCGAGACTATTTTGCAATCATTCTTCTTTATTTCCAGAAATTTTTGATATTAAATTCAAGAGCTTTGAAGAAAAAAAAAGAAATGAATTTTAATATAAACCATTTTAAGATAATTTACGGTTTACAGTTTCGGGACTTTTTTTAAACAACGATTTTAAGATAAATTTTTTCAAACGATTTTGAAGCAATTTCCGGATAATTTTGAGACTATTTTGAAGTCATTCTAAAATAGTTTCAACTAATTTTAAGGCAATTTCGAAATTATTAAAAAAAAATTTTTTGGATAAATTTATGAAAGAATGTCATTTTAAGAAAATTTTCTGTTTGCAGTTTTCAGGCTTTTTTTTGAGAAATTTTTCTATAATTGAGATACAAGTTCGAGATAATTTTTAGTCCACTTCCAGTGTATTTCTTTTTTCAAGTTGAATTTCAAGACAATTTCGAAAGTTTTCGAACAATTTTTCGAAGCGATTTCGTAATAGTTTTGAGTATCTCAAACAATCAAGAAACTATTTCAAGGCAGTTTCAAAACTTTTATGAAACAAGTTTTAATTTTCTGTTTGCAGTTTTCAGGCCTTTTTTGAGAAATTTTGCAAGTATTGTGATACAAATTTGAGATAATTTTCCGACCACTTCCAGTGAATTTCTTTTTTCAAGTCAATTTTCAAAACAAAAATCATTACAATTTCAAAAATGATTCAAAATAATTGTGTAACAATTTTGAGACCGTTTTATAGTTTTTATAGGAGTTTTTTTTAGCAGTTTCCGAGCAATTTTTTTGAAACGATTTTGTAATAGTTTTGAGTATTCCAAACAATCGAAAAACTTGTTTGAGCAGGTTTAAAACTATTACGAAAGATTATAATTTCAATTTTGAAAAAAATTTATACAAATTTATCAATTTTATACAAATTTGAGATAATTTTGAGACCACTTTTAGTGAGTTTCAATAAAAAAAAATGCGGTAATTTTGAGACAAATTCGTGTAAGGTTCCAAAAAATTTTGAAACTATTTTGAGGTCGATTAAAAGATTTTTTTTTGATCAAGATTCGAACACCTGATAACTGACTTGAATTGGACCAGCGTCTACCGCTTTGCATTCATCATACGCCGGGTAAAGACATTTTTTATCACATTTTGTTATTTTGTCCTTTTAGTATTGAATTTTCATAAATTGTTTAGCAGTATGAAATTCGATTCTATTTTGAAGTCATTCCAAGAGAATTTTCTGTTTGCAGTTTTCAGGCTTTTCTAAGAAATTTTGCAATAATTGTGAAACATATTTGAGATAATTTTCCGATCACTTCCAGTTAATTTCTTTTTTCAAGTTAATTTAAAAAAAAATCAAGACAATTTCGAAAATGATTCAAGATAATTGAGAAACAAATTTGAGGCCGTTTTTTATAGTTTTTACGAGTGTTTTTTTTAACAGTTTTCGAGCAATTTTTTGAAGCGATTCGAACATCTGATAACTGACTTAAATTGGATCAGCGTCTATTGCTTTGCACCATTAACCTACCGCTTTCATCGTACGCCGGGTAAAGACATTTGTTATTTTGGTCATTTGATATTGAATTTTTATAAATCGTTAGGCAATTACAAATTGCATATGTAAGTAAAATATAGTGTGGAGAATGTGTATTCAAAATAATGTAGAGTTCGTGTATATTTTTGTCTGATTGTGGAATTGACTGGCAATGTTCCAGCAACGTTTCACTGTTTCTAACTTTTATTTCAATGAAGGTTCAAAGTGACGCAAATTGCAGCACATTTAAATTTGTTTCATTTGGAAATTTTTCGATGCTTTTTCCTCATTACTAGAATTACAGTGCTAAATAAATAGAATAAAATATCTAGTTTATAGCCGAGCGAGGTGCAAGGAGTCAACAAAACGATTCTTTAATGTAAACTTTTATTGACATATCCTTAGTTTTCTATTCTCTAGCATCCATTTGATAGTTGAATATACTAGGACATAGTAAGTGTTGTTTTCTTCCTTATTTAGGCTAGCATAATTCGGAATTAAAAAAATTTTTATCAAATACATTTTTTACCGAAGCACATTCAACAACACAAACAACAAACGATGTTGCCTTTCTGGTCAGTAGCTCAAACAATCTTCGATCTAAACAAATGCCTTCCACCATCTTCCACTTCTCCTGCTTATGCTCCTCCTCCTCCTTCTCACTGACTCGATTAGGTTGATATATTCATCTTCCATCGAAGCAGGCTCGGACGGATTGCAGTTCACCATGGTTTCAGACGACATTAAAACTTCCTATTGACCATCAACCAGCGCGGTTGCTGTAATTGTGACTGTCACAACCGGTGTGCCGAGCCAGTTGCACGATTGACAGTGACCCTGCACTTGACGACGCACCCTCACGAACCTCGTCGCACAGGTTTGCCCGAGAAGTCGGCGACCGGACTTCCTCCACTGCGCAGTTTACAGACCCGCCGAGCGGCTGATTGTTATTCCGCTTCGTTGAAAACCGATCGCATCCTAGCGCATCAAAGTGTAGGCATTAGAGACATGTATCATTCTGAAGCCCAAGGAGTCCCCCCCCCTCCCCGCCTCTCCCCCCTTCGATCGACGGTCGAGACAGGGTTGGAGCAAGATAAAATAAACTTGTAGTTCTTCTCTTCACGTGTTGTGTTGTGCTCGTCCGGACAGCGCTTATAAAACCCAAATATTTATGACGCTAATTTTACCTACCTTGCGCGAGGCGTTTTTGCCGTTATTTACCCTCGGTTCGATAAAGTTAAACCTACTTCGATACGGGAAGAGAAGGCGGAGCGGAGGAATTCTATAAATATTCACAATCTCGTTGATCACTCCGAGATTTTACGAACAGTCATTAGGATGATGGTGATGGCTGGTGTTTTTCTGTTGCTTTTGCAAGCTGATTTTGTTAGTTTTATGACCACCGGAGAGATCGCCGACACTGACAGCTGTCCAGCGGAGTGTGAAGTATCCATATCTAATTGACCGGACTGCTCTTGACTTTGGAGGCGTTCGAAGTCAAGCGATGACTCGGTGGTAGTTCGCTTGCCTGTGTGCTATTATCATTCCGATCATTCAGAAGTTGTTTTCAGAACACTTCACCTAGATGAATGCTTGATCAGAACTTGGATGATCAATTCTGTTTTAAGTGCGTCATTCGTTTCACATGGAGGTTCGAGTCGTAAACAATTGTGCAGTGTGATTCTTGAAAAATAGAATTGAAGAAAAACAAAACAAGGCAACCCAGGCTTTTAACCTAGTCACAGTCGGAAACCAGGGATGCGAGCAGTTGACACTTCAGCCATTCTAGTAGGCCATGGCCGTAGGTTATGATAATAACGATGTTGTTGCGGGGTCGCATCAAATCCTTGAAAAAGGATATTGGATCATCGGTAGCAAAAAAGGAGGTTATCAGTTTAATGTCACCTATGCGCGGTCATTCGTTTGTCGGGTTTCAAAAACCAGGTCTTCTGACACTATTTGAGGAGTGAAGTTGAGTTCTTCAAAAAGTTTCAAAAATTTATGATGCCTATGTCTTAGTTGAGCTAAGCAAAAGCGGACTGGCCATAGTTGAACTTTGTGGTCGACCGAATGAGTGGAATCTAACACACAATGATGCTTGAAAGAAGCCAATTCGTTCGTTCTTTGGAAGTAAAGTAAGAACTAGTTTCACTCGACGATGGACGACGGTAGATCGGTTATTGGCCTCACGATCTGCCGTTTATTGCGTGGCAAGTGCTTTCAAAATTTCTGCTACTTCCCGAAATGTTGCGCCTTTTGCATAGCTCCAAATTTTTTCGTCATGTTACGGCATTACGCTTTCACTAAGTTATTTACAATTTTTGGAATTTGAAACTGGGCCATCAAACTAGGAACTGGGAACTTCAGGTTAGGAAATTGGGGCTTAGAACTTAATACTTTGGGTATCAAGTTTGGTACATGGAATTTAAAACTTTGGGTTTGAGGTACACTCAGGACTTTAGACTTGTGACATTGACATTCGATTTGAAGCTAGGGAGTCGGGATTTGTAACTTGAAATTTGAAACGGGGCCTTGGGACTAAGAACCGGAAGACAGTGATGCTTAGAACTTGGAACTCAGGACTTCTAGCTTGGGACTTCGGGTTTGGGATATGAAGCTTGGGGCTTAGAACTTAAACCTACGAATCTCGATTTGAATCTTTGGATTTGGGAACTTGAGGAAAATTTGGACTTAGAACTTGAATGCAATTCAAGCAACTGTCGGTTTGAAGGTTAGAATTTGGGGTTTGTAACTTGGAATTTGAAACTGGAACTAGGAACGTGAAAATTGAGATTTTAACCACAGATTTTAACCACAGAATTTGAAATTTTGGGCTTGAGAGTTGAAATTTTATACTTAGAACTTAAGCCTACGACTTTCGATTTGAATTTGGAGTTTGTAGCTTGGGATTTGAAACTGAATCGTAGCACTAGAAACTGAGAAATCGGGGCTTAGAATTTGAGACTTGACACTTCAAGCTTGGAACTTGGTATTGGAAACATCGGGCTTGGGATTTGAAGCATGGGGTTTGTAACTTGGTATTTGGAACTGGGTCATGGCACTAGAAACTGAGAACTTGAGACCTTGGAAATTAACGGCTTAGAACTTAGGACTTCAAGCTTGGAACTAGGAATTTGAAACATCGAACTAGGGACTTCAAGCTTGGTACTGAGGACTTTGGACCTACGGCTTTCGATTTCTTGATATTTGGGTTTTTTTCACTTGGGTTTTGGAACTGGGACATGGGACTAGGAACTGGTAGAAATTGGGGCTTGGGACTTAAAGTTTGATGCTTTGGACCTATACCTCGCGATTTGGAGCTTCGAGGTTTTTAATTTGGAATTCGAAACAAGACCATGGGACTAAGAACTGTAGGAAATTGGTGCTTAGAACTTGGAACTCGGGACTTCTAGCTTGGGACATGAAATTTGAAATTCTTGGTTTGTAATTTGGAGCTTGATATTTAGGTCTTGAGACCTTGGATTCTCATACTTGGAGCTTTGGATTTGTAACATAGGAACTAGCAACTTGGGACCGGAGAAGTTGGGACTTTGAAATATCGAGCTTGTGATTGGAAGTTGAGTACTTAGGACTTACTAAGAGGTTGACACATAGATATTTGGAATTCTAATTTGCAATTTGAAAATTCTGATTTCAGATCTAGGACTCTCGATTTAGATCTTTGGGCTTGAAATTAGAATTTGGAGCATGGAAAATGAGACATAAAAACATGAAATTTGTAACCACTGAACGATGCTGAATTATGTGCTCGTGGATAACAGAAAAAAGTTAGATTTATGCAATTAACAGAAAGCCGGTGAAGTGCGTTAAAGCCGCTAATAAACGACGGCAACAACAACAAAGAGCCTTGGAGCCGTAATAAACGCTCAGGTAGAATCCTAACTCAGAAATATCGCTTGTTCAGTTGAACTATTTAAACCATTTACGTAAACTACTGAAATAGTTCCTCAGAAGAACATGAGAACGAGTGCGCTACCGTTTTCAAATTGAGGTCGTTTAGCAAAAGCAAAATCCACGTGAAAAAAAACGCGTAAATTTGAAAAGCCGCGTAACTTTGGGAATCAGCGTGAAAAAACTTCGGAAATAAGTGTAAAAAAGGCCGCGTAAAAAAAGATCTCAGTGTATAAAACCATAAGTTTGAGAATTCACATGAAAAAACCACGTAACTTTGAAAATTCTCCAAAAACCGTAAAACTAAGGACAAAAGTTTTTTTTCACCAGATGTCCTGGTGTTATCACGGAAAACAATTTTGTTGACGTCATATTAGAAAAATTTAGCAATTTCCGAAATCGAGTTTTCTTTTCAGCCAAATGTTCTAGAATTGCATGACACATCTGATGTTGTCTCGAAGAAAACATTTCTTAAATGTTTTATTCTAATTTCCAGAGACACAGAGTAACACTGCATCTCGACGTTTCGTGTATTTTTAAGGCGAACCAAGAAACTTCGAAAATTCGCATGAAAAATCCACATAACCTCAACAAAACCGCGCCACTTTTTGAATTCGCCTAAAAATCCGCATATCTTCGAAAAATTGACACAAAAAACCGTATAAAAAACCGCATAAAAAGACATTCAGTCTTGAAATTGTTCCAAAATAGACTCAATGGTTTCAATAGGGGTCATAATTCGAAAAATCACCCAGAAAACAATCACAATTTTTATTTTTTGTTCATGCGTTCTATCTAATTAAAATGACTTTCCAAAAGAAAAGCATTTGTTTTTAGGTTATCGTAAAAGAAATTTTTCTTTAAATTTTCAACAAAATCATGCCATTTCTTAACAAATAAACATATTGGAATAAACCTTTCACAGAACGCAGATAAAACAGTGAATTAAGTTAACTCTAAGCTTTAAATTATACCACTGGAGTATTGTAAATCTGTTGGTATAAAGAATGAGGAGGTTCTACGCCTTTTGGAAAAGGAGATTATAAATTTCATCTCCATAAGGCATTTCTCTGCTCCCTAAATACAACTTATTGTGAAAAAAATGCAAAAAAAGTAATAATTTATCAAAATTTCTTTCCTTCTACAATACAATGAAACATCGTAGAATCTAAGTCCGTTGAAAAATTCGAGGACCAGCAAGTATTTAAAAACTTACGACGAATAATAAGATTATCGGCATGGTTTTTTCATACGCGCCGGGTGTTACGAAGCGCGCGTTTCTAGCTATCTATCGGATTTATACTCTATGGTGCTTTATTGTATAATAATTTTTCAAAGGTTCACAAAATTTAAAAAAAATTAAGAAATTTTTTAAAAATATTAAAAAAATAAAAATAAAATATTTTTTTGACGTTTTTATACAATTAGCTTAAGTTTGTTTTACTATCTGCGATCTGTAAAAGCTTCATTTGAATATGTTCATTTGTTTAAAAATAGCAAGATTTTGTAGTAAAAATTGCGAAAAATTTATTTTACAATAACTTTCAGAATATAAAATCACGAATTACGAGTTCTGACCCAAATGGTTTCGAATTTGTCTCTAAACTGTTCCGAAAATTTTTTGAAACCGTCTAAAAATTGTTTCAAAATTATCTTCAAATTCTTTCAAAAATGCTTCAAAGTTCAACACAGCTTTGAAACAGGCAACTTTCAACATAAACTGCTACGCAGTGATGAGTCTAAGACGAAGTGAAAATGGTTATGTGCACCTAGCATAAACTACCCTTTTCCCCTTAAACTTACCAACTTTGAGATAATTTAATTTTCAAAAAGTAGATAATTTAATGTTGAAAAAACTACAAGCGATAGCCCCGCGGAGACGTTCGAACTTTTGACGCAGGACTAAACAACTACTTGTCAAAATCACTGCTAAAATTTGGTTTGAATATTCCGGTATCAGTGTTTATTGTGTTCCATATAAACTTTTTTGAGTCTATGTGAAATATTTTTTTCAATATTTTTTTAAGAATTTTGAATGGCCTGAAAAGGACGATCATCGCGCACTCCATGATTGTAATTTCAACGAAAGTACCTCACGCGCGAGACAAATTCACAAACACTTTTGCTGATATGCAAAGCAATCTTCTCTAAGGCATTAATGAAACACACAGAGTGTAAGTCGGTTCGATAGTGATTCTTGTTTTAGGGAAGGGGCTCTGTTTGAATGCGAACACCCACACATTGAAGAGTGAAGTTCCTATGAAAACCATCAATTTAGGTATACGAATCTGTCGTATCCTCTTTGTTCCAACAGGCTTCGCAGCCGATTTGTAGCGTTCAGATTCATTGCATGGCTAGTACTACGATCCTACTGACACTAGGAGTCCTTCCAGGTCGGGGCTCGTACATACGACTGCAGGCTTGTAAGACCAGCGCCCAATGCATTGAACCGTCAACCCGGGCTACTAATATCAATGACGCAGTTGAATATTTTTGCGATTCTGTAGAAAGTTGTTGTTTCTCGTGCTGTTCCAGTTAGTCGTACTCTGCAAAACCGCCGTGGTCTAATGCACGTTTACGTGTTCTCAAGCGAACATGTTCTACTATCTTCTGGAAGTATTGTAGTTCTCGTCCGTAGTACTTCAAATAACAAATTAAATATAGCAACTATCGTTGCTACATAAAACGCTTTGGAATGAATCTCCGCCGAAACTCCAACAACTTTTTGTCAACACAAAAATAAGTGAGGCTGGATTTCCGTAACGAAAGGGAAAAGTTTAATATTTTTACCCATTACTATGAGCTTACACTTAACTAAAACTCTTCTACGTTGACTCGAATAGACGATTTCAATATTCTTATAACAGAACAGATGGTTGTAGTAGCATTGTACAAATTGAATCTGTCGTTCGCGGCTGGATCGAACGGTATTCCCTCATCTGTGCTGAAGCATTGCATAGATTCACTCAGTTATCCACTAGCGAAACTTTTGAACCTTTCCAATTAACAATGTTGAAGCTCTATCTTTTCCTAGTTCCCAAAAATGTGATAAACGGAATAACGTCTATGAGTGCTTGCTCGAAATTATTGTTAATGATTCTCGGTATGCCAGCTGTAATAGCCTATATAGACAACGAGTAGCATGGATTATATCCGAAACGCTCGGTATCCTCGAATCGTATGCTATTCACTTCTAAATGTGTGCAAAGTATAAATTCTGGATAGTAAATCGAAGCAGCGTATGTGGATCTTAAAGTAGCATTCGACCGAACGAATCACTCTACTGCAGGAGCTTTCTTAAACCTGTTTGAAGCTCCGTAAGGCAGCATTCTTGGTCCGTTGATTCTTCATGATTTTCATCAACGTCTTCTGCTTGCTGTTATCATCGGAATGCAGATTCTCCTATGTTCAACGAAAATTTGTGATGATACGCTCTGCGTCTGCTACCGTGACGAGACCTTGTGAATCTACCCCCATATGCAGATCGCTGTCGTTTATTGAATCTTGAGCCGTTGGAAACACGACACTTTAACTGCTGCTAAACTGCTTCTGGAGGACGAGCCTTTTTGTTCAATTTGTATGCGATTAAATGTGTTATTACAGTACTTTGCTTTTTTAAAAGTCGTCCCGTGTGTTGCCTCAATGTCTACTTGACCATTTTGGTATTATGGATCGTGATTAGTTTTAATAATTGCATCTAAATAATCAAATAAAAATTCCGAAGATCTTTGGACACAGGCCTATACGCCAGCAACATTTTCATCTAGTTTTGGTTAATTGGAAACCCAGGCATTTCTAAGATCGCCATTCGACATACATTTCTTTATACAGACGCTTTGTCGTGTTTTTTTTTTCGTCGGAGCTCTTCTGGTTAAATTTTGTTTGAATGAGTCGCTTGTTGAGTAGCCACGATTGAGGAACTTTGTTTCGATGTATAGCTGAACAATTACGGCGCACGATCCGGTGTGGTTATCTATGATGAACACCATAGACTGCCGGTAGGACGTCCGTCAATTTGACATGTATATGTTGAAGTAGTTACGAGTTCACATGGCCCTCCCTGTAGATGGAAAATGGAGCACTGGGTTGAACATGTAGCGCAAATATCGGAAGAACAAATTGCCAAGATGATGTTCGCACTAGCTGCAACTGAAGAATGATAGCTCCCGATCGAGTTCACAGCATGGAAGATCACTGTTAAAGTAGAATATGTTGGTTAAGAAATTAATTGTGTACATGCATTACTTTTTTTCTTTTTAAGTACTGTTTCTATTATTTTGTATACGTAAGGAGGTAATCGCTCCAAAACTCCAGTAGTCAAATCCGACTGCGTATGAATTTACTGTGGAAAATCAATATCATTAGAACAATTCCATTTCAAACGTAACTCAATTGCAATTGTAGCAGGCAGAATCGTAATAATTAGTAAGATTAATTTCATTTTGTTACTTACCGTATCGAAGAACTCGGTGAACTTCGAAAAGTAGTACCACCAACATGCGTGCACCATCTACGTGACGACATCACAGACGTTCCGGAGCAAAATTCAGCCGTGTGTTGTGATATTGGGGTTTCACAATGTTTTCGTATTTGCATTGAAACAAATAGGTAGAGTAGGGAAAAAAAGAAAAAAAAATACATTATTAGTAAAAAAGGTCCGGTTTCGTTTCCGCACGCGACTAGAATGCCTATCACTGGAATACTATTCTATAGGAAGAGACGCTACGAATACAGACACACACACAAAAAAAGACATTTCTAAACTTAACACGCGAAATGCTTGAACAACTGACAGATGGGGCCTTGGTAGCTTTTATCTGCTTTTACTGATTGAGTAAGAGAGAGAGAATTCGATATATAGTAGGCGTTTTTTTCTTGTTCAAGGAAATTTGGACTGACTACGAAAAAAAAGGGCACAAGAAAACACTTTTTTTCACAGACACGGGAAACATGAAGTGTAGGTTATTGAATGAGGATTGAGGCAGTACGAACTAGTGATGGGACAGGATGACCGTAAAAGTAATTAATTTAGGTACATAGAACACATAGAGACAGAACACTTGAAGTAGACTTGTTTGGGCAAGGGTAAGAACTAGGAGATCGCTTTCAAAACCACATAAGAAGGCGTAATTTACTCGTTGTTAGTTCTCAAATCGAGGTTAGTGTCAAGTATCGTTTAATCTAAGGTTAATTAGTTGTCCAGTTACCAGTATAAGGATTAGTAAAAATGATAGATGAGGGTGATTGGATGTGATGAACTTTTGTTTCTGAACCAAGATGTGATAAAGCCAGCCCCACCTTTCAATTAGCTAACCCTTGCGCATTACATTAATTATAATAAATGGCCATTAGGATCGGATCTTTGATAGTGACCACAGGCCGAGTGTTTTCGTTTTTTTTTTGTTCTTTAGCACAGATGGGTGTGGTTTGGCATTTGTACAAGCACAACTATTCTAAGTTATACACATACAGAAAAGAACTAATTTTGCGACAGAAATCAAGCAGACAGTGGATAGACAATCGTTTTTTTTTTTTTGTTTGGACACGTGCATTTCGGAATACTTAACCTACCCTTAACGTTTTAGGGTGGTTACTATAGTCGACCGGCTGACATCGGAAGTTATAATGTCCCGTTAGCCAACCCGATGAACCAATCTGTGGATTGCAATAGAAAGAGAATACAGTTCCGAGTTAGTACCGTCCAGGAATTTCAACACTTTCGTACGCGGGCACTTCAAGTACTTTTGTTCAGTCGTCTGATATCGGATGGATGGTTGGAGGTTAGGTTCTATCCGGGCACAGAAAGGAAAGACATTTCCATCCGTTGTGTGCCCCATGGACTTGGAAGAGCGTCGTCCAATCAGGAGTCGTGCGTTAGAAGTTTTTCTCGTCCGGGTCAGTCGTTACACGTTCAGACCGTTTAACTTTCCGGCTCTGATTCTGATGATTTTCGGGTGTGCACTATTCTTACCAAATCTTTTTATTAGGTCGTAAATCAGAACTAAGTTTACTGCCAAATATATGTTTGTCATGCACCAAAGAAACAGAACACCTTGGAGTCATTCCCGACTGCGACTGTTTGTGTACAGGCTTCTATCGCAGGGACAATGGACAGTTCACAGTCCAGTAACTTTCTGTGCTAGAAATACTCACCTATTCATGAATATACAGGTAGAACGGAATTTTTGTCAAACCCCAAGTAAGTTTTGATACAATTTTAAGAGACAAGTTTGCAACTGTTATGTATTCACATGAAGCAGTTTAATGAATAGACTTTAATCATTTGCTTTAATATCTCCGGTTGGAATCCAATCAATTTAAAACAAATTTTATTCTCTGATATTGAAGAGTCAACATTTATGATTCCACCGCTAGAAGTGTTAATGCCCACTACATCCCACATACTCTTTTTTACAAATGATTGACTTTCAAGCTCAAATAAACAAGAGGAAACTCTGCTGAACGAATTGAAAAATGTAACCCATTTGAAAACAATACATAGGTCCATAGTTCCAACTAATTGATTCGAAAGTATCAGTTTCCAACATCCACAACTACAGATTGCTTGCTAAACTCTGAGATCCTTTCTTAGGATACAGGTAGAAAACTCGTGAACAACGACTATTTCAATGTTGATAAAACGATTATTTATGTTGAGTTTTCAAGTGGTTGAAAAGTTACACGCGTTAAAATATGTGTTTGACACGCTCAACTTTTGAGTGAGTTTTTTTTTTTTCAAAAATTTATATTTCAAAAACTATTCGATTTTCTTTGCGTAAATTTTTACAGCATCTTCGCGCCTATTTTACAACTTCAAATTGAACTAATAGAATTGATATTGATTCGTTAGTTTTT
Source organism: Malaya genurostris (assembly GCF_030247185.1). Taxonomy (NCBI): domain Eukaryota; kingdom Metazoa; phylum Arthropoda; class Insecta; order Diptera; family Culicidae; genus Malaya; species Malaya genurostris. The sequence continues at coordinate 22,202,256 of NC_080570.1, forward strand.
GTTTTGGGACTTTGTAGATTCCCCAAAAAAAGAGAAAAACATTTATTTCAATTTTTTTTACTTTAGTTCCTAACATTTTTCAAAGAAAAAATTGTGTATGGTTATTTGGTTCCAGATAGACAGAGGAGCATATTTTTTATATATGTTTTGAAAATAATCTGTGTGATGACTTCGGAAAATTTGTTTAAATTTGTTCCAAACATATTTTGTTTGGACGATTTCTCGAGGAAAAAAACGCCAGAAAAGAACAGTCAACATCACACTAAATTGTTGACAAATAAAGGGTGATTTTTTCGCTGGTATCTTTTCGGTAAAACTGTTTTTGATTGATTACGCGTAAATCGTGTCTTTTTTCATCGTCAAACTTGTTCAGTTTGGTCTATAATTGAATCTTGAATCGACTTACAACGTCTAACATTTGATGAATTGCCGCCGGCAAAGTTGAAGGAAGATCCACATTTTTTTTATCGAAAAATTGTGTTCAGCGACGAAGATCATTTCTCGTTGAATGGATACGCTAACAAGCAAAATTGCCGCATCTGGAGTGAAGACCAGCCAGAAACAATTGCCATAGCTACCAATGCATCCCAAAAAAGTCACTGTTTGGTGTGGATTATGGATCGGTGGCACCATCGGGTCATACTTTTTTGTTCTAAATGGAAGAATTAGACATGCCTGACATGTGGTTTCAACAAGACGGCGCCACATCCCACACGGCGCGCGAATCAATGACCGAATTGAGAGCCACCTTCTGTGAACAGGTTATCTCACGTTTTGGGGCCCGTCAATTGGCCGCCTAGATCGTGTGATTTTACGCTTTTGGACTATTTCTGTGAGGCTCATGGTCTACAAGAATCATCCAGCAACAACTGACGCACTGGAAGCCAATATTGAAGCAATTATTTGTGAAATATCGGCCCAATATGTTGGAGAAAGTGTGCCAAATTGGACCTGGCGCATGGGTCATCTAAAGCGGAACCACGGCCAACATTTGCATGAAATCAAATCATCGTTATATAGATTCCAATAAAGATTTTATCAGTTTTCTCAAATTTAAAAAAATCACCCCTTAGTTGCTAAGATTCTACGAAAGCAGTTTTTTTCTTACGTTCTACGTTCTTACGTTCTACGTTCTTACGTTCTACGTTCGGGTTTTTAGTACAGAAATTTCCAAAAAAATGGATACAACAAAGCCTGAAAGAGATCTATAAAACCTTACAAAGACAGATGGCAACACTGCCAAATCTTTTTTCAACCGATTTTATCCCATTTTTTCCATAATTTAAGATTTTAGTTTTTTGTAGCGAAAGATCCGAAATTTACAACCAAACTTGAAAAAGATGTTTAAAAGATTATGTGAAAAAATCTTACACTTGCAAAAAAGACAGTTGGCAACACTGCCTCCAATACTAAAGTAGTTTGAGCACAAGAAAAACCGGCAAAAGCTTTAATAGGGTAATGGTGATATATTGGCCACTCTAATATATTTTGATCAAGCGCTTAAATTTTTTGTTGTAATCAAAATGAACATTTTCATAGCTTCTAAAACACGAGGTACTTCATTTTGATTACATCCAGAAACCTGTGCGCTGGACCAAAATATATTAGAAAGGTCAAAACACTTCCGTAACCGTAGTGAGGTTCTGAAAAAGGCCATTCGATGAGAAATCATTAGTCTTCAACACTACAGATGTGTTAGAAATTCCGTATCATTGCAATGTACTTCAGTATGCCAATAAAAAGCGAACATCTCTAATTTGGTAAAGTTGCATCTCCGGAGAAATTCTGCCCTGGGAAAAGTTTTGATTTTAGCCCCTTTGAATCTTTACACGTGTAGTTTGCAAACAGTCCTACTTCAATTTATCTCTGATATTATCTACCCATAATGTTTTACAGACTCTTGAATATTCTTAGAAACAATCACTAGGATTTAAATTTGTCTGTTGATTGAATACATAAATTATGGAAAAATAGTAATGAAACATTTCGGTTAAAGGCATAAAAACTACAGGGTTGTGTACGAAACACGACCGCCGATCACGATGACAGTGAAAATACACAAACGACTTTCTCTGCCGCATCGCAAACCGAACCGTTGACTATTCATGGAGCTGGTGACAAAGAGAAAATTTCCTCAATTTCGCTATGCATGAAGGCAGGTGTTGACTGTGCAGAAAAATGTGACAAAGCCTATATTTATAGATCGTATTTAAAATTAAATCATTGTATGTAGAAAAATCACGTGCAATCGCGATGCAATGCAATTGCAAAGAACAATGACTATTCAGGGAAAAAACTGTCCTTGGATAAGATCATTTCAACCAGCCGAAATGTTTTTTTTTGCTTGCATGAAGGCAGGTGTTGACTGAACAGAAAAATTTGACAAAGTCTATTTTTAATAGATTCTACTTTCTCCATTTATGTAGAAAAATCCCGAGCTATTGCGGTGTTATGCAATTGCAAAGAACAAGGACTGTTTGGGGAGAAAATCCCTCGAAAATGATCATTTAAAACAGCCGAAACGTTATTTTTGGCTTGCATGAAGGCAGGTGTTAACTGTGCAGAAAAATGTGACAGAGTCTGTATTTATAGATTCTGTTTTGTGTGAAAGTTCATACTGTGCAAAACAGTGGGGTATTTTTTGTCATGCCTAACGCGAAGCCAAGCGAATGACATCATTATGGCATACTCGAGAATTGACTACTGAAAACCTAGGTCAATTCAAAGCGTTTTTTCAAAGGTGTACTTATTAAATAGCAAAACGATGTTGCACTACATGTTTAAGTTAGATTTTCCGAATCCGAAATGATGGTTAGACTATATAAATCCATCCACAAATCACTGAGCTATTTTTAATTGACACTAAGCTTCATTTGGTGAAGAGTAATGCATTTTAAATGCTCTAAAAGAAGTCATCGATTGAGTTCTTGTTTGTAATGTTTCAAATAATTTATTGTAACACATTTCTAGAAATATTTTTTTACCACTGGTAGCCGCTTTGTAACACGAAACGGACACTGTCAGCCAGAGTTCGACTGGAAAGTTCTCGTAGACAAATTTATTCAGTGATCGCGTTTTTTTTTCGCTAGAAACCAAACTGAATCGGGTTTTCTCACACGGTTTCTCTCATTAGCCCCGGGTAATTAAAATACAATTAGCAAATATGCGCAGCGTTCCAGCCTCCTATACGATTCTTATCTCGAACCTAAGAATGTTTTAAGCATTTGCGTAGCTTGTTATTCATTCGGTACGGGAATGGGGTGCAGTTGTGGGTAAAATGAGCAGTCAGTGTCATTCGAAAACTACTATTTTTCCGATTGAAAATGTACCAGGGAAAAAAGGCAGAATGTACGGTTTTTCTGGGTAAAGAACTGCGACATACGCGCTTTGTTTTTCCCGAATATGGATCGTTGGAAGTTGGAACCGATCAGCGGTCCTAGATGGCTTCCTTGAGGGACACTAGAACGCGAACGGATGTGGTTCACTGAATGACGCATTTTTTTCGATTGATTGAGCGATTTCTTCACCAAATTACCTTTTCGTTTCGGAAAAGAACCTGTAAATGTTAAACGTTTAAAAAAAATCTATAACTACAAAAACTACTACCAAAAAGGTATTCAAACCGCTACGATTTTAAATCATTCTATTCATAAAAACAATCTGAAAAAATTAACCGGAACAAAATCGATGGACCGAAACAAATGTTTTTCCATTGAACAGTAATTTTACATCAATTTCTTGAAAATATCAAACATTTATTGAAGAAGATAATCATCTTACAGTCTTACAAGTGAGGGTGGATAAAACATTTGTGTGTTTTTTTGTTGTTGTTACAGTTAGTAGTAGTACTAGATGTAGTAGTAGTAGTAGTAGTAATAATAACTCTACGTGCACTGATATTCCACTACAACTACGCACGCGGTCCGTGTATCCTTCATCATGCCCCTGAAACAATAAAATACAAAGAGAGGAGCAGATGAGACTCGTGCACTGGCGGCAAACTTCCGTCGGTAGGAGGACCACCTTCAGTTCAGGGCCTAGTTTTTAGTACTAGGATTCGCTGGTTTGCTGTGTGTGAGTGGCGAGTGGCTCTTACCTCTGCAACCAATCTCCCCACCGTGCTCTAGTGTCTAGATATTAGTAACCATTGGCTAAATTGTTGCAGTGACAGCACTAATGGTGGTAGTAGAAGTAGTACTAGCATTACCAAACTACGGTCCCGGTTGTACTGCGGGAGTTCTACGTAGCGCAATGTCATCTACGAATGACTTGGACTCGGTGACACCGACCGTCCTCTACTACTTCCGGGTGCCGGATATGGGGGGGTTGTTGTTGTTGTTAGAGCTACTTGCAAATCTGCGCCCCTCGGGTCATAGGTTCGAGGGTTGTGGTTGAAGGTTTCAGCAGGTGGCGGCACCGCCCCGCCCCCCCAGCAGCCGATCTCATTGCTTTTTTTTGCTAGTCTAGCAGTTAAAATTTGTTTTGTTTTTACGGAGATCGATGTGTGTATTTGGGTGGTGTACGTGTGATGCGCGTGGGTGTATGTTTGTGTGTGGAAGACAGATAGAGACAGCCGGGCTATGGAAGGAAGGATCAGAAAAAAACAACGTTTATCAAAAAACAGATTCTCTTGGCAGAAATGGCGGCGGTGAGTCTCGGAACGAAACGATGGGGACATTTTCTTAACTGCTGCGCGTTTTATTTCTTCTTTGTTGTTAGGAGGAAGAGCTCGGCGGCTCGAACTTACTCTCATCGGTTGACCGGTTGTGCCGTGATCCACTGGTTGACACCGGAAGCTGTACGTATCCCACCAGCCGCCCATCAAACACTGCGCGGGACGACACCGGGGGTAGGAAAATTGCCAATGCGGAAACAGTTGCGTTATTTTGTCATGCGGTCAGTGATAAAAAGAAACAAACAAAAAAAGAGAAAGAACAATGCAAACGCTTTAATATTACTCTACTCTTGGGGCGGATTTTGTTTCCGGATTCTAGCTGCTGCAACGGCTGCTGGCGATGGCTGTCAATAAAGTTCCTGATGTTGTTACCGTTCTGAACGATGATGATAGGAATGATGAGGGGTTTTAATTTAATGGTCTGTGTACAAAGAAGGTCGGCTGTTGATCCTAACTTAATGCAGAGTGGTGAGCAGTTCAATGTGCCTCCCTACCATTATTTCGCATTCCGACTGCAGCAACAGGAGAATGCTGCGCTAGTATAGTAACATTCACAAAATGAATCCGGTCGAAAAGTGAAAGGAAGGTCATCAGGCTGCAAATTTTGTACTTCGCTCTCTCAACCACCACCGCCGTCGGGCATCGACGACGGCCAGAAAGGCCTCGGGAGGTCACATACGTAGAGTATTGATCTTTACCCTTTCTGATTTTGTCCGTTCTGCAAAAATATCGGCCCGAGGAACATAAAGCTCAGTACACACACACACACATATATGGAGAATTCTAGCGAATCTAGGGCTGTACTACTTCCGGACTAGGCTTTTCTGCAAACAATCTTTTCGATCCGGTCCGGTACGGGGGTGGTTAGTCACTCGAATTTATGCACTTGAAAGTGACAGTAGAAGCAGCAGCGAAAATTTTTCGTTTATTCATTTGTTGTTTGTTTGGGGTTCACTTGGAGAGGAGGCAACCGAAAATTAAAACCGGTGCCTACTTCGATCCGAGTTTAAACAATTGACGCTTGAAAGGTGAATCATTGCGTCATAATTCGTTTTAACTTGGAAGCAAAGTAGAAAAAAATACATTAGGGCAATAGAAGCTACAGAACACGGACCAAAAAACAAGGAGAATAGTCTAGGAAAATTGCAATCGATTGGTCGTGAATATGTACAAATCTATAAAACAACTACAGGACAGAAGAGCAATTCCAGAAAAAAGGAGAACAAAAATCATCAATTTTCACACGATTTGGATGAAACTTTGCATACATTTTCAGTTTAGCCTGCAATGCATTTGTTTTGCACGGATGGAGAGACCGATTCGAATCAAGACTGATTTTCAGAAAAAAAGGCACGCACTTTCTCGGAAATCATTGTTACTCAAAAACATATAAGCATTTTACTTTTTAGTTAAAATTTGACAGTCGAGCAGTTATTGGGACGTCAAATTTAACCCTGCTCGAAAGCATGGTTATTTTTGACAGTTCAATAGTTATTTTACGACACCGAAAAAATCCGACAAAGAAATTATAATTTATACTATTTGATAAGCTGCCCTTACACGATCATTAAAAGTGTCATTACTACAAAGTAATGACACTTTTAATGATCGTGTAAGGTTTACGAGTTCAGTAATGACACGAGTAATGATGGAATTCCGGATGTTCCTTCATTACCAACATTATTTCTTCTTCTTATTTTTTTTTGTGGAGGTCCTGAATATCTTTAGAACTATACGCGAAAAAATGACAAAGTATAGATTTAAATTATTAATATTTCATTAACCTTAACGTTTCAAAGGCAAATCAAATTTATTTTCAGCTAAACGAAAATAAAAATATTGCTATTGCTATTGCTGGAGTAGTTACAAATACTCATCATTAATAATGAACGTGTAATGCTAAAAAGTAATGATGTACAGTAATGCAGTAATGACGAGCGTTTGAGCAGAAGTGTCAATACTTAGTAATGACACTTTTAATGATCGTGTTAGGGCTATACGATCAGTCAAAGTCGTGAGATTCATGAAAATTCCACTTACCTTCTAAAATAAGTTTCAAAACTGTAGATTATTAATGATAATCATGTTACATTTATTTGAAATTCACATCAAAAACGATGAAATATATCGTTGACACAAGATTTTGAATGAATTTTATTTGAATTCAAAGGAATAATAAACCGGGGCCAAGTAAAAATAAAAACTAAACTTGCATATACGTGAATTTGCACATGAAATCTTTGAACGAATCGTTTTGTTTTCAAATGATAAGAAAAAAGCATATTAAATTGAAGTACTATTTACATATGAATCGATCGTACCTTTTTTATCAGTGTAAAATTAGCATACACTGAAAACAAAATTGGGCTATGATTTTTTTTCGGATTTAGATAATTACCAAAAAATAAGTATTTTTTTATTGTTTCATATGTAGAGGATTTAACCTTAAGATCATTCGCTTCTTCAGGCCAGAAAAACTTTCTTGCCGCTATGTGTGCGATTGGGAATCGGTGGTGGGCTACATGAAAGACATCAACTAACTCACCACGCTATACCCGTCTTCTAGAGAAAAATAAATCATTCAAATAAAGGTATCTTCAATTTTTTTCAAATCTGATATTAAAACCAACATTCGATGTTTGATTTGCTTAATGCCTTTTGAAAATTGAATAAGTTGCAACTGAAACAATTCTTTACTACACGCAAAAAGGAATCCGTTACCGCTGACAGGATAAAAAAAATCATGAAACTAATAATTTTATTTTCTCATGAAGTCATGACAATCATTCATGATTTTATGATCCAAATGATCAAATTTATGAATTTTTTTTATATCTAATTTAGCATCTTTCCGAGCGTATATTGAAGAAAAAACTATGGGTTGCTTAAAATTCAATTTTTATGTTTTTATTATTCGTTATTATAGACTACTACTACTACAGTGCAAATTTCATGTAAAAATATCGAGTCGTTCTTGAGAGATATGTTTGCTCAAAGTAAGAACGTCGGAATCTGATCTTAATTCCGCTAGCGTTGACGTGATGGAAAAAAACTCACATACAGACATTTTCCGATCTCGATAATCTAAGTCGAATGGTATACAACACTCCGAGGGTCTCCGAGGCTCCGATTTAGAGTCGGGTTTACCCGAAATTCTATTACCTTTCTAGAGAGAAAGTTAAAAATTATGAAACCAATAATTTTATCTTTTTTTGAAATCATGACAATTGTTCATGATTTCATGTTCCAAATGAGTCAATTCATGAATGTATTTCTTATACATCTAATTTTGCTGTTGTTCTTGGAATTCCGTCCATTCCGAGAGCTAGCATAAACAGAAGAATCAATTCGATTGTAAAAATAGAAAAAAATGAAGGATTGTCATAGAAATTTCATTCTACCACTCTGCAGTTTTTTTACTTCCTACAGTAATCAACAGATTGGGATTCTTTTCTCGAGCCGGAAAGTAAAGCTTGGAGGTCTAATGTTGTCTCGAAAAAAAAAATTTTTCAGGAGAAATCGATTCTCAGGGATTTTTTTGAAAAAACTATACTTGAATTTTTAAGATTTCCGAATTTGAATTTTTTTACGGCAGATGCCATAAAAATGCGTGATCCGGTGTTACCCGGAAAAAAAATTTATGAAAATATACTCTGAGACTTACGTTGGATCTCGATGTTTCGTGCATTTCTAAGGACAAGAAAAGACGCACAACTTCGACAGTTTACATTAAAAAAATTGCATAACTTTGAGAATGGGTATAAAAAACCGCACAAAAATAAAAGTATGCGCTTTTCCTCAAATCATAACTCATTTTGCTCGTTTGTAGAGTCGGAATTTCGCAAGTAACTTTTTCGCAAATTTTCATTTCCAAATTACATTCGGCAATCTTTTTAGCAAATTTTTTTTTCGTTAGATACTGATTAGAACATAAAACCTAGCTCCAGGTGGAGTTCTTTGAGTGAAAGAAATCGTTAATACACTCATGTCTTTTTAATGCGGATGCGTATCACATCAAAAATCGCATTTGCTTCAATAATTTGTTTGAAAAAAAAAACAAGAACTTTGAAAATTGGCTTTTGGTTACCTCTGTAACCGGTTTGAGCAAATAGCAGGCAATTTTTTCCATTTTCTTCTCGTTTCGCCTTCGGCTCATCTCGTAGTTCAAATAATGTAAACTGTGTCGGTTAAGCGTTTTAAGTTGAACTGCTAAGAGGCAACGGCAGTTCAATTTGAACTTCTAAAGCACTGATGAGCCGAAGACGAAACATGAAGAAAATACATTCTAACTGTTTTAGTTGTTATTTCTTAAATTATACAAAGTTACCAACAAAATTATCACCAAATGTTACTTTCGATATCACGTTTGAAATAAAAAAATTCAAACAAATTAAATTTATTTTAATTTTTAAACATTTTTTTATAGTTTTTTAGGGCCCACCTAATCTCCTGTAATTGCTTCTTACACCTAATTTTTGTAAGATTCATATACACAAAAAGGTGAATTTCATTTTATCTAATCCTATATAAAGTCAAATAAAAGAAAAAAGATTGCATTTGTATTAACTTAAATTTTACTGATTACGACTGTAATTTGCATTCGGCCAGTAAGTAGGCAACTGCATGAATTTTTATGCATCATTTCACACAATATTACATGTTCTTGCACGTAAATTTGCGTCAACTGCGACGCTCCGTTTATGTGCATCTCGTGAGATGTAAAATCACAGGGTTTTTTTTCGAAGTGTGTAGGCTTCGTGAGGAAAAATGGTACAATTCTACAAAACCTAGGGTCCAATATCTGAGCCACGGCTTCGTCTAAGGAGAAAGATCACTGTGAGACAAATTGATTTCCTTTAATCTGTAAAATCATTTCTTTTATTTCAATTATAGAGGTTTCAGCCTTAAGGTCATTCGCTTCTTCGGGCTAGAAAAGCTTTGTGACCCTATGTGCTGGGTTGGGGATCGAAGCCAGGTGGGCTGCGTGAATGGCATCGAGTAACCCATCACGCTATACCCGTCCCCCTTTAAAATCATATTCTAGCAATTAAATATCAATTTTTAAATTAAACTGAACTGGTGGTTCGCCGGCGAATGCCTTTAAATTGTTTAGGCTGTTAATTTTTACAAAGGCTCTAATCAAATGAATATCAAATGTTTGCCACAATAAGAAGAAAGGGGTCGGAGATCGATCACAAAACCCTGGTGTCTTTTTTAAGTGGTTTTTCTCCAAGCACTTTATTTTTACATGGCTTTCCGAAGTTACGCGGTTTTCTTCCCAAGTTACGTGGTTCTGTTGTTTTGTCTTAGAAATGCATGAAACGTCGAGATCTGGTGTTATCCCGAAATTTTTTTAAGTCAAATTTTTGACACTTAGAAAACTTTCGATTTTTTTTCACAAAAAAAATGTTCAGATTACACCAGATCTGGACGTTTCATGTATTTCTAAGATATTGGGCGTCAAAAAGAATTTTGTTTTAGTTTTGAGGTTTTTATGCGGATTTCCGAAGTTATGCGTTTTTTTACGCGGATTTCCGAAGTTACGCGGTACGTATTTTTCGCGTGAAAGAGACCACAGTGTAAGGGTTAAATAAACGAGTTAAGAAAAAGTTTTAAAAAAACTTTTAGGGATAAGGGAGAGGAAAGAAAAAAGGTAAACGAGTTATATCCTCCAAAAATATTTTTTTGGATAATTCAACAATTCTTGAAAAAGAATTCAACTTTTTTTTTCAGTGTATGACTTTTTTAGTGTGTCCAATCGATTTCCTACAGTTGTTTCTGTGCAACCAACGGTTTCCAAGTTACAACGATTGGCAGAAAGTTCGGCCTGTTTTTTTTTTTTTTGAAAATCAGTCTTGAATCCAATCAGTCTCTCTTGAACCGTGCAAAATTACGGGGTTTGCCATACCGCCGACGTGTACAAAGTTTCATCCAAATCGGAGCTTAAATGCGGATCATGATTTTGCCACTTTTTTCTGCTGTTAATTTTTGGAATTGCTCCAAAGGAAGTGTGCTATCTACTGTGCACGATACACAAGAGAGTGAGAGAGAGAGAGAGAGAGAGAGAGAGAGGGAGAGAAACACAAAGCTTTATCATTATCGACGTGGGCTGAAGTACTACCAAATCGGTAAAGTAGCATGCAAAGGGCATTTTGAAACGAAACACTAAAACAAATTTTTTTTTCTACGATAGAACCGCTCTTATTGGGGCAGGTTTTTTTTCTAATGTTTGAAAATGGTGAAAAATAGATATATTCTCGATGAACATGTGCAAATAACAGTTTCTCTTTGTTCACTTTCTCTTTCAATTATGACGGAGTTTTTCCTGTATTTTTCGATAATTTCTTTCAGTGCAGATTAAAAGATGGTAGTTGAAGAAGAATTGCTAAATTGAGTACTGTAATAATCGAAACAGAGGGTAAACAAAGAGAATCTGTGTTATTTTCACTTAGGACCTAATCTAATATTCATCGAGTTCATTCAATTTTAGTGAAATATACCAAATTGATAAAAAATTTGTAATAAAGTTGTAAAAACTAGTAAAAGAAAGGTATTTGCAATTTAAGCAAGCTTAACATTTTAGAGTTATAATGCGAATAAACAATCGTAGAAATGTTGTTATAAAAATTTCAGTTTTTACCCAAATTAGAGTAAAAATTAACGGAATTTCGATGGAAAATTTTCATTTCAAAATCCAGTGTTGCTCACTTGCTTGCTAGTGGATCTGATTGTTGTATATCAAGCGATAAAACTAGTATTTACTCAAACTCGGTTAGTTTTTACCCAAATTTGAGTAGAAATTCATCACGAATAACGGTGGACCGACAGGTTATTCTTTTTTTTTTTTTCATCGTAAACAAAAGAAATTGTAGTTCGGGAATATTTCAACGTTAACTCACTAGCGAATCAAGTAGAACTGCTAGGTTGCTAGGTTGATTCGATTGGAACTGCTAAACAGTGACGAGTCGAGAAAGAAGCATGTTTAAATACATTGTTCAAATGTTCCCTCGGTACAAACATGGTTTTCTCGGTGATTTTTCTTGGCACTAGCCCCACCGTTAACGGTGGTTCTATCCGATTCGAATGTATTTAACAAAACCGTTGTTGTTGTTGTTGTTTTGGCTTCTGGTTGCTGTTCGGCTGGTGCAAAAACGTCTTCTGTCAATTGGGAAAAAAGGTTGTTGTCTCGGGGTTGTGTTTTTTTTTTGTTTTCATAGGTCACGCTGGTTTGTTTTTTGTTTTTTTTTTTTTTGGTGAACGAACAGTGAGTCAATTGAATCGATTAGTTTAGCGAAATTAGTTTGGGTTAGACGGCGAAACGTGCAACGTACCTCATAGAACAGCCAGGCACTGAATACGACTTGGATGAAATTGTACGCTATGAGGGTGTGTCTTAACTGGAATGGTTTGCGATTCTCCATGAGCCTCGGACCCAGGACCTGTGGGGGAAAATAGGAAGAGATAAAAAAAACAAAGTAATAAAACTCACATAACATCACATCACGGTTGTTAGATCAGTTGTCATAAAGCAGCATAACCCTCGTGTAAAAAAAAATTCAATACCATCAATACACATTTGCGACCCCTCAACTTGGAGAAAATCCTCGGTTCAATAAATTGGCATTCCGAGCACCATCCGCGCGATGGCACAACCGGCTCAGTGTGCGCACTTCAAATGTAGTTCAGTCGTCAGCCGTGCACCACATGCTCGCTGGCTGCTCTTCTGGTTACCCCGGTGGTAGGTGGGAAGGTAGGTGCTCGCCAGTTATCTAAGCCTACTGTGAGCGACCTTGAACTACTTCAGGCAGTCTACAACTACTACTACTACTACGACTACTGCCACCACCGCGATTCACCGGCTTAGATATGGCAACTCTCACCCATTCCGACGAAACTCTCTCAATCTTTCTCTTTCATCCATGTGCGAAGTTGGTTTTGTGTCTTCGCTTCGACACCAGAAAAAAATACCTGGGGTGGAAAAAGTGACGGCACATGCCGTATGCCGTCAATGCCCATGCGGTCCGGTCGGAGGAATTAACGATTGCATAATGCCGCCGTCTCGCTCCTCTCCGAAACCAGTCCGCTACTGATAGCACTCCACCACCTTCTGTCGAAGGTGCGTGAAAATACTTCACATTCGGTTTCGGTTGGGCGTTTTTCCTCTCAAGGTGAACAGCGAAAGCGTGATTTAATTTACTTTTTGATCACCGTTTGAACAGCAGTAGGCTATTATGTGAGCTAGGTTAATGCTGGCACGATCATAGCAACCGGTTTTTCGGTCCGGCAGATTTTTTTCTTCCATCAAATCAGATTACTTTGATGATACTTTTACTAATGAAATCTTTGGTGAAACAATTGGATTAAAAGCCTGCAGCTGAAGTTGCATTGCTGCGCGGCCCTACTAGTTCAATTTCGAAGTGCCAGGCATCGACTAGTCGAAGGCGAAACGTAAATATAAATCAAAATCGACTTGGGAGAACCAATCTATTGCACAGTGGGGTAAAATGGGTGGAATTTTTGTACTGGATTACATTATTTCGCACTCCGAAAGGAGGCTGATTGCGATTGATGAAAATTAATTGATACTACGAAGAAAACCCCGAAAAGTAGAGTAAAAACCAATTTTTAGTCCACCTAGTGGTGTAATGATACCTTTCTCATATTACTTATATTTTCAAATATAACGCAAGAATTTTTCTTCAATCTTGAATAAAATAAGAAACTTAACCTTTTCAACTTGTAAACAGTTATGTCAAGTTAATAAGAATTTTTTAAATGATTAAACATACTTTACCCTATAGTTCTGGAACCGGAAGTCGGACCCGGATGAAATTAAACGGCAACCTATGAGATTATAGGAACTTTTATTTGAGCCTGTTTGTGGAATTTGATCAAATTATTTCTGAGAAAATTGAGTGAGTCTCGTTTTAGACTTTTTGAACACTATTTCCGTTACTTCTGGAACCGGAAACTTGGAACCAGTGTAGCCAAAGTTGAATCGCTAAGTAAGTAAGAATCAGTTTTAAGACAAATTTAGAAGAATTTTACCTTTCTGAATGACGATGTGAAATTCAAATTCATTCAAATTCTATGGGACAACGAGATTTTTTTATTTTATGAGTGACATTATTTGACACATACTCACATGCATACACGCACACACAGACACAGACACAGTATTGTATCGAATGATATAGAACTCCTAATCTTCTGGGCTAATTTTCATTAGTTAATTTTTCAAGTGATTGCATAAACTGTGTACTTTTATAGAAAAGCATCATGTTATCATGATTTTGTAATAACACTAACGAGTAGGTAGAAATTGAATAAAAGATTTACAAATTTACATAATTTACATTTTTTCAGCCTGAAAAATATTGATTTAAATGTGGCAACCATGCACGCTTTAAGAAATTGAACAAAGCAAGCTGCGAACAGTTCAAAGCCGGTGGTGTTTTCTTCTTTTTTTGGTACTACCACGTATCGACGTGTACCGGTTTTGCATCGTCATTTTGAATGACGATTTGCATGTTTTGACACTCCTCACCCTCATCAATTTCGAAACCGAAAGTCAGATCTGGATGAAATTGCACAGTATATTTGAAGACAATGAGAGCTTTAATTTGAATCGTGATTCGTGCAAATCGGTTTGACCGTTGCTGAGAAATCGAAGTAAGTTCCGTTTTTTTGGAGATTTTTTTCACTATTATCGGTACTGTTGGAAACGAAAATCGGGAACTAGCAATCCCAAAGTAGTTTTATATATCTGCCTACTAGATGAATTTAGCAGTAAGTTTTATAAAAATGTTCACCTCGTTTCGCCATCGCTTGTAAAAAAATGCTCATAAAATTCAACATTTTCACTAATCGCACTGTAATACCGGAACCGGAAGTTGGATTTGGATCAACTTTTCGGGGGCTAATTTTAAGATTTTTTATTTGCTTCTTAGTTTGGGAAAATCGGTTGAGAAATTTCCGAGAAAAATTAGGTGCGCATTTTTTAATAAATTTGCACATATTTCCTTGTAATTCCGGAACTGGAAGTCGGATCTAAATTAAATTCATGAAAATTGTATGAGGCCAGCAGACCTTTCATTTGAATCTAAGTTTGTGAAAATCGGCTCAGCCATCTTTGAGAAAATTGAATGATATTATTTGTCACATACACACACACACACACACACACACACACACACACACACACACACACACACACACACACACACACACACACAGTCATTTTGTGATCTCGAAGAACTGAGTCGAATGGTATATGACACTCGGCCCTTCCGGATCTCTGTTGTGAAGTCGGTTTTCACAACGATTGTCTAGCCTTTCTACATGAGAAAGGCAAAACAGGTTCATTGACCGCACGAATCGTGTTATGCCGTTTTACCCCAATTTATTCTTCAACTGAGTCTTTTGATAAACATTGATCGACAATATGGACGCAGCTCCCAATATGAACTATCAATATTGATCCATATTACGTAGAAAACGTCAGTGATCCAAGGACACATAATGGGAATGACAGTACTAGTCCGTTTAATCCGCTTTACCCCAATTTTCAATTTGAACAAAAAGGTTTTATACTATTTAGAGCTTTTTTTCTAATTGAACATAAAATTATGTTTGTGGGAAAATTGGGGTAAAACGATGTAGCGCGATTCATGCGATCTTGGAAACTATCTGTTAACTATTTTTTTAGGTTATATGCAAAACTTATAACTGTCTTGTTTAACCATAATTTGTCCAAACAACGATCCAAACTGAAATATTTGCTTAGGTTTTTATGAAATTATTGAGCAAAGTTACGTTTTTTGATCATTTTTTCCTCATTGTGCACTGTTTTAGCTAAATATCCTTCAAAATTCAAGAAATTTTACATTTTCCTTAATCAGCCTTCGATAAATTAAGTAAAGTGGAGTACCAGGTTTTCTGATTTTAAGCGACCGATTTTTTTTTGTTAAATGAAAAAAAATTATTCAAAGTATTGCTTTCTACACATCTTGAATACCTTCTTTCTAGCAATTTTTGGATACCACGTCAATCGAAATGCTCGTATTTTGAAAAAAAAAACAACCACCGTAGGAATCGAGTTGCTGCTCAGCCAATGCGTAGCCCACCGATTGAAAAAAAATGGTAGTCGGAAGGGGCCAAATCTGGTGAATACGGTGGGCTACCCCAGCTCTCACTCTTCGGTTCCAGAGTTACGGGATAAAGTGCAACAAAAAATAATGCAAAATAAATTTAAAAGTGCACTCGATTTTCGCACAGACCAGTCATCCTACAGTCTTACAGCACCATATAAAACCTACCGAATTTCATCCGGTTTTGGAATTACAGGCTAATAGGTATAAAAATTTCATTTTCAGGAGCATGTTTTTATACATGACCCAGAAAAAATCAAACAAAATACATTTAAATAGACGTATAGTTTTTCAATTAGGCAGGTATGGTTAGTTTATGACCAAGTACGTTGACTTTTGAGTATACCGGATCATCGTTTCTGGTTCCGTAAGTACCGGAGAGGTGCTCTTGTGTAAATGCAATTATCTCGAACGAGCCTAAAATTATTGGTATCGGTTAATCCATATACAAGAAATGAGTTTTGACGTGTATGTCACTTATGCCATTATACCACCGGACCATAAGTGACAACCATTCTAACTTCAACCCTGTTTAATGAACCAATAGTAGTTTTGCAAACGAGCCTAAGTTTGTTGAAATCGGTTCAGTCATCTTCAAGAAAATGGAGAAGGGTAAAAAAACGCATTTAGTTGGTTACGCACCTATACCACTATATCTCCGCAACAAAAAAATTACATCGATTCTTATACCATGATATCTCCGGAACCAGAAGTCACAGCCATTTGATCTTCGAACTTGATCAATGGCCCAATAGTAGCTTTCAAGTGAGCCTAGACTTGTTGAAATTGGCTCAGCCATCTGGGGAAATTGAAAGAGAAAAAAATTGGTTGACAGGCGATCTCGTCGAACTGAGTAACACTTTGGGTCTCCAAGGCTCCGCTCAAAAGTCGGTTTTCGCAGCAATTCTAATACTTTTCTATGGAGAAAGGCAAACATTTTGGTTCAAAACTGTTTCAATTTATAGGTGTCGCTAGTTACTTGCCAAACGAACCGATCTCAGCTATACCGGCTCCCAGTTCCCACATTTTCACAAACTTAGGATCAAATAAAAGGTCCGTCTGTGAAAATAGACTACCTTTGTTCGGATCTCACGTACGGTTCCGGAACAACAAAGTGAGAATTCCTATTCATTTGGTTCAAAACTTTTGAAGAATTGAAAAGTTTATGCTAATGTATGCCCAAACAAACTTTGTTGCTCTTGTTCAGTTGTCAAAGAAAAGATTTTTGAAGAATTCAGAATGGCTTTTTGTTTGTTTTTAAATTCTCTATAGAACTCCGCTTTTGTTTTTTAAATGATTTATAACAACATTTTGTTTAAAATGAGTTAGAATTTTTTGTTTATAATTTTCCCAACGAGTTTTTTTAAACCGACACAATTCAATTTAATCGGTCGCACTGTTCTTTAGTTATCCCGCACAGCAGTTTAAAAACATGCCTCACTTTTAGCAACCATATCTCAGGAACAGCTTGATGTTTTTACATAAAATTTACACTGCAGCAGTTTCTAATAAAGAAAATAACTACATACAAATTGAAGATTACGTAACTCAGGGTTTTTTACAATCCACATTCGGAATGAAAGCTCCCTTCAAAATTGACATTTGACAATAGTTTTTCAATGTGAGGGTAAGACTACTAGAGTAAATTGTAGAACGTGTCATCTCAATGGCACCCATCTGATGGTAATAATTTTCGTTGAGCTACCGAGAACATGAGAGCGTCTTCGTCATTACTAACTTACATAATTATTCACTAAGCTTATGCGAATACGAAATTATATGGTGTATTATCTTGACATTTTAACGTTTTATTAAATGTCATAACAACTGAAATTGGAACTATGCCAATTCAATTTTCGTGCGGCTCTGTTCCAATTCATCAGAATCTTCTCCACCCGCCTTGGTTGCCAGTTTTATGTTAGTGATCATCTCGCTCAGCTTAGTCGATGTGCTTCGTAATACACCTTCCTCGTTGTTTCACATATCACATACACACACAGCCAAACTCATAATAATCGGAAAACCATGAGGAATATACACCGCTCATCATTGTTCATCAAGGGTTTTCGTTCAACGAAAACAATCACTCGCGTGGCAGCCTACTTAGAGATGGGATGAATTATCATCATTTCAGCTGCAATGAGTAGGTAATCTCACGACGAAATCTGCTTTGCAGCTCAGTAGGCGTAGCAACCAACCGTCAAACAACGAGTCGCGTCTCGCGTACCGTTGATTCGAAAGGGATCCGGCCGGAGGGGCGCGGAGGTCACCTTCTCAGCTCAGGGTACTCGAAGTAAATACTACTAGTCTAGTGGGTACTGTGCATACTTATGGCGTTTTCGTTTTTAATTTGCACTACACCGGTGCAGTGCTACACTGAGGCATGCATAAACGAACAAAACTGACGAAAACATAAACAGTAACCATTGACTACAATAAACGATTCCATTGCACAGAGCTACACCAAACTTTTGATGAGTGCTACACCAGTGGTATCGGTGCAGAAAAAGTGTAGCACTGGTGTAGTGCAATTGGCAAAAACGAACGGTTTCAGTGCAGCTTTCGCTACACCGGTGTAGTGCAATTTAAAAACGAAAACGACATTAGATTAATTGTTTGTGCGGCACCCCAGCGTCGTGTTTTTCCACTGATACGTTCGCAGCGGAAAATTTGCCTACAAACAGTAATAATTAGTAGTTCTCCTCGCGTTCTGCTCACCGCCAGATATGTATGTATAGCCGAACGTGTCAAACAAGATATGAACGGCAATTAATGCCACCGATGGTGCACAAGATGATGAATTAGTGAGTTGCCAGTTCTGCGGGATCGGAATTCCGGGAGTTTCGGAATAATCAACCACAATTAAGTCATTCGAGCTGTAATCGGGGGTCTCTCGGCTCCAGCACAAACGATGATGCTCGAAGAATTGCCACAGTCAACCTTGAACAAGTTTCACATTCCAACTCCGTAGCGGAACACACACAGACACATTATGACATTCCTTAGTCTACTGACCGATCGGGAAAAAAATCTCATTAGGGACCACAATCATCAGTGCACGGCTTGGACCTTTCGAAACCCTCCTGCAGTGGCATCGGCGAGGAATTGACGAAGGTCCCCATCCATAAATTGTTATAAGAATCGTGATCGAGTCATCGATCACCGATAAACAATAAGTTTCAGACTGGAGAACAGTGGGAAGATGATCACCAGACCGACAAATATGTGCAAAAGCTGATGACTAATTCTTTGATTATAGTGATTAGCATGGCTTCTGATGGCAACCAACGCCAATCATATTTACTAGCGAATCAACGAAACTGTCCCGCGCAAGATCACCAACGGACTAGTACAGTACAAACCCTTGTCGAATATCAGAAGCGATCATACAGTGTACCCAGTTACTCACTAATGGTCTCATGCTCAATTAGATCAACTTGGGCAATTTCCGACAGATCCAGTTCTAACTTTTTGATTGACACAGAATGAATGACATTTACCATACCTACTTTACTCGATCATCTTGGAGCTCTCAACGGTTGCCAACCCACCTGACCCTTCTAATGACTTTCGAATCGCGATGAGAGTTTTGCAACTTCACGGAACGACCGAAATCAGCATTTTCGCGAAAAATTTAGTTGATTTGCTGATTTTAGTTAGTTATTTTTTGAGACAACTAAAAAAATCTTACTTTTGCTGATTTAGATTTTTTATTCTCATTCCCTTAATAATAATAAAATATTTGTTGAAATGACTATTTTTTTTAGTTGAATTCACAAATTAAACGCACTGTCATTTCTTAGCTAAGGCACACTTCATATCCAGTCAACTAATTTTTTAGTTGAATTAAAGAAATATAATGTTATTTTCAACCAATATGAATGGTTGAATTGGCTTCTGCAATCTGCAGCTATATGGCGCACTGTCACCGAAACGGTAACACCTTAATGACTACTAGCCACTAGATGGCACACTACTGCCGAAAAAAATTCAGACGCGGTTGTCTTTTCTATATTGGCAGGTATAAATACGATGTTGTGTTGGAGAAAAAGACATAAACGAAACGTAAACATCTTTTTGAATTTTTTTTCTTCTAAATCACTGTTTTCTTCATTCTCACTGAAAACTTTGAGCACTCGGAAAACAAAAACCGGATACAAATAGTACACCGGACGGCGCAGCTCGGAAGGTTTGAAGATACAAAAAAACTTCATCACAATTAGAGTGAAACATTCGAAATTCACTTCACTGTTCCGCGTAAAAACATTATTACGCACAATCGCTTCAAGTGCGCACAAATTCTGAATAAATACGATTTCCACTAACAGTTTACGACATTTTTACATATCGGTTTAGAAATTTAAATAAAGATATATCGAACACATACGAAAAACATCAAAACAATGTTCAAGCAGTTTCAATAAGACTGTCCTTTTTAGCTTTTTAATGGATTGTTTTGCTTTGACACTTCTCATGAGTTTTTGGCTAATAAACTTGTTAATAATACCCATTTCAGTTTTAGTTTTTTTGTGCTGTCCTTCAGTAATGATGGTAATAGATAAATAGAAACAAAATTAGTTGTCAATGAGAATTTCGTGTTGGATTGAAATATTGCTGGTTTATGTCCAGGATATTCGCCAACTAAACACATTCTCTAAAAATAAGAGTTTTTTCAGCAAAGTAAATTCTCAATTTTAACTAATTTTATAGTTATTTTGAAAATGTTGTTGTTAAAATCAACTAATTCAAAAACAGTAATACGAATTAGGCGCAGAGCTAATTTCGGTCGTTCCGTGTTGTTTATATTTTTGAATATATGCTGCGATATCAACCGATTCACGGCGGAATTAGTCGTGTCAAAACCAGTGGACACAAGTTTGTATTAGAAACCTTTTCTTGAGTTTATATTCACATGATTGCATCGACGGACTAAGATAGTGGATTTAAAAAGACGAATAAACCTAGACAGATGTGATTTCAACCATGGGGTTAGTTCCTCATTTGCCATAACCGGTGCTACCAGGTAACGGTGGTTCAACTCGCGACAATCGCGGCTCTGAATCGTCTATCAGGAACCGGTAAATCGAAAGTAAACATTATTGATGTTTCCGAAAGATTTGAATGAAGCTTACAATAGTATTAGCAACATTATAATTTCGACAGAAGAAGGAACCCGATTCGGTTGAATAACTCATTCGCCGAATAATTTTCGGAAGAACAAGTGTAAATAAAATTTAAGTACAAGCTAAAATTCAAATTCACGTCAAGGTTTAAGCTAAAGTCAAAGAGCAAGTCGAAGTCCAAGACCAAACTCAAATTACAGCCAAAACTCGTCCTCGTTGAACTCGTCCAAATCCAAGTCCATATCTACGTCCAAGCCCAAACTCAAGTCCAGACCAAAGACCAAATCGAATAAATCCAGAGTAAAATTCAAATCCAAATCAAAGTCTAAGTTCACATCGACGTCCAAGTCCAGGTCTAGGTCCAGGTCCAGGTCCAGATGACAATCCAGGTGCACATCTAGGTCAAGATCAAGTCCAAATCTAGTACCAAGTTCAGATTCAATTCCACATCGAAATCCTAGTCTAAGTACATGTCTAGGTCTCGGTCTAGGTCCAGAAATCGACCCCGGCCCAGGTCCAGATCCAGGCTCAGGATCAGGGCTAGATCCTGACCCAGGTTAAGATTCTGGTCCAGGGCCATACCCCAGATCCATGTCAGAGTTCAAGTTCATGGCCAAGGTCAAGGTCAAGTCCAAATACAGCATTCAAGTCCAAATCCACGTACAAGCCAATTTCAATTCCCATGAAATTCCAAATTCAGGTCCAGGTCCAAGTTCGAATCTATGTCCGAGTCCAAGTTCACATTCAAGCCCAAGATAAAGTTAAAGTTTAGCATAAAGTCCACATCCAAGCCCAAGTTCAGATTCAGAACTTGTTCCAGGTCGTTCGCACGTTTGGCTCAGGTCCTGGTTCAAATCCAGGTCCAGGTCCAACTTCACGTCCAAGCCCAAGATCAAGTTCAAGTCTAACATAGAGTCCAAATCCAAGCCCAAGTCTCGATCCAGATGTGAGTCCCGGGGCACGTCTAGGTTCAGGCCCCAAATCCATGTCTAAGTCCAAGCTCAAGATCAAGTCCAAATCTAGTATCAAGACCAAATCCACGTCCAAGCCCAAATTCAATTCCACATCAAAGTTCAAGTTCAAATCCATGTCGAGGTCTCGGTCCAGACCGCGGACCAGGTCCAGATTCGAGTTCATATTAAGGTTCTGATCTAAGTCCTGGTCCTGTTCCAGGCCCAGGTCCAAGTCTAGGTCCAGGTCCAGGTCCAGGTCCAGGTCCAGGTCCAGGTCCAGGTCCAGGTCCAGGTCCAGGTCCAGGTCCAGGTCCAGGTCCAGGTCCAGGTCCAGGTCCAGGTCCAGGTCCAGGTCCAGGTCCAGGTCCAGGTCCAGGTCCAGGTCCAGGTCCAGGTCCAGGTCCAGGTCCAGGTCCAGGTCCAGGTCCAGGTCCAGGTCCAGGTCCAGGTCCAGGTCCAGGTCCAGGTCCAGGTCCAGGTCCAGGTCCAGGTCCAGGTCCAGGTCCAGGTCCAGGTCCAGGTCCAGGTCCAGGTCCAGGTCCAGGTCCAGGTCCAGGTCCAGGTCCAGGTCCAGGTCCAGGTCCAGGTCCAGGTCCAGGTCCAGGTCCAGGTCCAGGTTCAGGTCCAGGTCCAGATCCAGGTCCAGGTCCCAAATCCATGTCCAAGTCCAAGCTCAAGATCAAGTCCGAATCTAGTATCAAGTCCAAATCCACGTGCAAGCCCAAATTCAATTCCACATCAAAGTTCAAGTCCAAACCCATGTCCAGGCCTCGGTCCAGATCCCGGACCAGGTCCAGGCCCATGACCAGGTAGGTCCAGGATCAATTCCAAATCCAGGTTCAGGTCCAATACTAAGTCCTCATCCACGTCAACGTCCAAGACATATTCAAGTCCAGGTTCTAGTCAAAATCCAAGTTCAAGTTGAATAAGTTCTGATCAATTTTGACACTAAGTCCACGGCGACGTTCATGTCCCAAATCCCTGTCCAAGTACAAATCATAGTTCAAGTCCGTGGACTTCGACTTGAACTAAGATTTGTACTTGGACAGTGATTGGGGTCTAAGCCCAAATCCGACTCCAAATCCAAGTTCAAGTCCAATGCCAAATCCAAGTCTACATCGAAGCCAAAGTCGAGTGAAATATTTCCGATAGCATGGAGAGAAATTTATGTTGTTGGGTTAAGTACAATAAGTGATTTTCACGATTAAGTTCTACTTATTCTTGTACTCGGTAAATTTTGAAAGGCGCCCCATACTAAAGTGAAGTAAAGTAATAGCTTGGAGCCGGTGTAGAAGAATTTACATTGCAAACAGTAGCGAATAGTTGTCAGATAATTTTGACACATCTCCAGTCGATTTGCGTATGTAACCAACTCTTAATGTCGGAATAGCTTGTGTTCGGACCAAAGACCACGCAAAAAGGAATCGGTTTCTTCACGTGCTTACGCAACACACATACGTCATTTCGGACATCGGGAAAATTATGTATTCGTACTACATGAAATGGAAAGTCCCGGGCCTCTCACAGAAAAGACGTGAATAGTTTCGAACCGTGTAAATAGATGACCCAATAGAGTAAAAATTTCTGAAGTGGCCCCCCCATTTTTCACGAGGTAACCGATTTTACAATAAGTGTTATTGTTTTGTAGTATTAGTATCTACGAACATGTTCGTGAAATATTTCGTCGATATTCGAATTTTTTATACTATTTTTAGTTACATTAACATTTATATATCTTTTCATTGTAATGCTTCCTAAAACTCAAGTTCTCTTTCGAATTATACGAATTTTTGCAACTGGATAAACAACTATTTTTGGCATAGAATGAAGAAAAAATTGTTTAAAAATGTTCAATTTTACTAAACTTTCTACTTAAATTTTCCAAAGAAATCGATATTAAAGTACCTTCTTCACGCGATTTTTGTCTCTGTTAAATGCTAAAATGTTGCATATGTTATTGGTTTTCATAATCAACAAAAAAAAATTTGTGCTCAAACAGGGTTTTTGAAATATTTGATATTTTGTATACGCGCGCTGTATGCAAAGTGCACCGCGCGAGCGAATCGGTATGGTGCGGCAGGGTTCGGTAGGGTGCGATGTCGTTGAAGCGAGCTGCGACAGGTTTGGACAAGTAAGCATAGAAAATGAATTTTTGCCTTTCTCATCTCAACTTTTTTAAATTGTAGTATTTCGATGAATTTTTGCTATAATATATAAGAGAAAATGAATAATATGAAAAGGGCATCATTACAGTACTAGGTACATTTAAACAGGTTTCTCCATTAAATGTACGTCAGGTAATTTATTGATCACATATTATTTTACAATTTTTTTTCATTTTTTCGTGTGGTTTGGATGCGAAAATAGTCAAGGAAAACACAAAAGTTTGTGATCATTCCGGAAAAAAGATTAACGGTACAAGTTCAGTGCATTTACTGCACTTCACGAGAAAGATTATAAAATTAGGACCGAGTGGAATTCTTTCGCAGCCTCACATGGGAAAAAAGACACGCGTATAAAGTTAATTTGCATCAAATCAAAACCAATCGAATTCCAACTGCGCATAGTCTATTGAATTGAGTAAAGGATTCATTCAAAAATATAAACTTTGATTTTTGCATGATAAACGAACCAGACATTCAGGATAGACAACAGCAACATCGATTTAAAAACGTAATGACGATTCAAACTACACGCGAATGTAAGATTTTTACCGACAACGAAGAATTTGTAGTAAATGTTCTGTTCAAACCACCAGAAAATATAAAATAATCTAGAGTCAAACTTGTGAAATAATATGTGATGAATAAATTTCCTGACGTACATTTAATGGAGAAACCTGTTTAAATGTACCTAGTACTGTAATGATGCCCTTTTCATATTATTCATTTTCTCTTATATATTATAGCAAAAATTCATCGAAATACTACAATTTAAAAAAGTTGAGATGAGAAAGGCAAAAATTCATTTTCTATGCTTACTTGTCCAAACCTGTCGCAGCTCGCTTCAACGACATCGCACCCTACCGAACCCTGCCGCACCATACCGATTCGCTCGCGCGGTGCACTTTGCATACAGCGCGCGTATACAAAATATCAAATATTTCAAAAACCCTATTTGAGCACAAAAATTTTTTTGTTGATTATGAAAACCAATAACATATGCAACATTTTAGCATTTAACAGAGACAAAAATCGCGTGAGGAAGGTACTTTAATATCGATTTCTTTGGAAAATTTAAGTAGAAAGTTTAGTAAAATTGAACATTTTTAAACAATTTTTTCTTCATTCTATGCCAAAAATAGTTGTTTATCCAGTTGCAAAGTTTCGTATAATTCGAAAAAGAACTTGAGTTTCAGGAAGCATTACAATAAAAAGGTATATAAATGTTAATGTAACTAAAAATAGTATAAAAAATTCGAATATCGACGAAATATTTCACGAACATGTTCGTAGATACTAATACTACAAAACAATAACACTTATTGTAAAATCGGTTACCTCGTGAAAAATGGGGGGGCCACTTCAGAAATTTTTACTCAATAGCAAAATTTCATGACAATCTATCCACTAGTGTTCAAATAACAGCTGATCGTCGTGTCAGACTAGTTCTAGTTTTCATCAAGCTATGGAAATAGACGAGTTTCGTGTCTTGATAAACGATGCAACGGTGAAATTGAATGATTTGCGGTACGGATTGGTCCACCATCCCCCGTATTCTCCAGACCTGGCTCCCAGCGACTATCTATTATCTATTTCCAAACCAGAAAAGGTTTCTCCAAAAATCGACTTTTTCTTTGTTACGCCCGGGACTTCTCATTCCATGTAGTACATTACGATGCGAAACAACAATCAGAACAAATTGGCTCAAGTGGCACGTTCCACCGGTTATTTGACGATTTGTACCTTACTCATGCAAGAAAAAAAAGACTCATTCACGGTAGTGTACTTTTTAGAAAAGAATTCTATTCGAAATAATTAACAGAGTTCTGGCGAATCGATGATGCCCAGATCTAAGCATATTTCGTTCCGTATGCTTTGGCTATCACACACCGCATCGTTATTTCCGCCCTTGGCAGAGCTAATAGTTTGCTCATAAATATAAATTGAACTTCGTCGAATCTCCCCCTACGGTTTGTCTCACTCACCAAACCAACAAGCTCCGAAACGTTCAGGCAGTCAAAACCCCGTTCGATTTCGACACACGCCAACTGGCCAAGTGGCGATTCGACGGATCAATTCGTCATTGGCCAACTGTACCGCAAATTACCTATTCGCTAACGCTCAGGCGGTCAGTTCAGTCGATGTATGCAAATTGCGAACCGCTTGGTGGCGACGGCATAAAATGGCTGATCAGCTGATTGGAGCAGGTGGTTGTGGAGGGCGGTAGTGGCGCTGGTGGTCATCGGGTGGAAGCCGGCCCTAGGTCAGCTGGGGGCCTTCTCCATCAACTACGGCGGTTATCACGGCCGCGCTGATTGACTGGACTGGACTGACTGATGATGATGAGGTGTGATGCAATGAGACACCACCAACATCGCCTTTAATATCGGACTTCCCATTGAAAACTATGCTGCGCGCACCGCAACGACGGGGGGAAAAGCAAGTACATGCAATTTGCGGACCGAAGTGTAAGTTTTATTTTTTTTTTTCGGTGAAGTTTACCAGCGGAGAATTGGCATGCGAAAGGGGGCGATGCGCACGCGAAGGTTACGCGCAACATTAAAGCGACGGTGAACTTTTAAGCCGGGACGTGCCGTCCGTCGTGGCTGGAAGCGAAGCGTGCGATACAAAACAAAAATTTTCAAGGTCAAGGTCACTCGCAATTTTTTTTTCGGAATTGGGAAAGGAATTCGCCACACGCATTCACTTTTCGGATGCCAACACACATCGGAGGAGTCGCACAAATGTGTTTTTTTTTCGGACGATTGAGGGTTATATGGCCGGTACGGTACTCACTTTGACTAAGTAAACATATCCTAAACATAGTGCTAATGTGGGGAAGGGAGATGACATCAGGGGCCAATCCTTTGTCCGGGGATCTGTAAAGTGGGAAGAAGAAAACACATAAATGTTATCAAAATTTAAAGTTATTTGATGAGACAGCTGAAAGTTTGAAAAATTGTCTGCTAAACAATGTTATTATAATACGTAGTAGGCCTTGCGATCTTCGTAGCAACGATTGCAACAGTTAACACCTAAACAAAGTGAGTGTGAGTGAGCAGGCGTGCGATAATTTCTCATATGATTAGATCAAACGTTACTAATTCAACTGTCCGAATAATTAAGCTGGAATCACTTCGCCTGGTCAACGATGACCACAGAGAACACCGACTTGGGGAAGCAAATCTTTTTATTTCAATTTCACGGTGACTAGAGAGAATGAGTTTTTGTTTATTACTTTTCAGTACAAACAGGAAAAAAAAGCAAAATCATCAAATTATCGGATCGCGCAGTGAGTGTTTATCGCACCATTTGATGAGATCACATTAATGAGACACTATTATCAACTTGATATCAAAATTGTTTACTTCTCATACTGCATATCGATATCCCGCTGATTGTGAATCAATTGGAATGAGAAGCAAGATTCCCCGTTGGAAAAAGAATGATAACCATATTTTGACTCGCTTCAAACGTTGGGATGGCAGCTAAAAATTTGAATATACATATCTGCGAACAGGATTTAGAAAAAAAAACTACTTCTGACGTTGAAAATCAGTAAATTCACAGACAAATCTGTAAAACTGGCATTACTGATCGCAACATGACAGACAAAGGTCCGCGGCCGCGTCCGCGGCCGGATAAATGCAAAAGTCGAAACAGTTTGTGAGTAAGTGGGTGAATCGTTTTAAAGAGGTGAAAAATGTCGACGACTTTCCAAATCGCGTCGGTGTCGGTGTATTGACGGAAAAAGAAGCAAAAAGTGCGGTTTTTTTGTGCGTTTTTTTTACGCGGTACGTATCCCCCGCGTAAAAAACAACCTCTCTGTATGATGAAATTTTCAGTAGTATGAGATAACCACAACTATCTCAACATTGAAATTTCCAAAAATGTTTGGTATGAACGAGCACAAGGGTAAAATTCAGTACCCAAAAAAGGCGCGCAAACATCCAACCGCATGAATTGAACGAATCATCGCACAAAGCGTGTCGCGCAAAATCGTCACATAGAAATACGAAACATTTTCAGTGGTTGAGTGCAGTGGGCTTACGCGACACGTTTTGTTCCCTATAGTAAAATACACACTAACTATGTATGCTTATAAACCATGAGTGTATTTAATTGATTAATATGAGAGAGACACATTAGTGCATGTTGTTTAAGACGGTCAATTTAGCCATTCAATTTAAAACATGGGCTGAAAAGTCACGAGTCTAACACATAGATGGCGCTAGTTTTTTTTGCAATCGCCTTTTTACCAACCTTTAAAACACAGCTTTTAAAATTTCACCATATTCTATTCATTAGTTTGTGAGTTATTGTGCTAAGAGTTACGCTACTTTTGTTATTTTCAGAACCATGGTTCAAAAACAATTTCATGTTTTAATTTTACACTGCTACTTGATAAGAAAATACCGTTCAAGCGTAGCAATGGCTTGAAAAGTGTCATGGAGACTCCGTTCCATCAGAAACAACAATAAAACGTTGATTTGCTGACTTCAAACGTGGTCGTAGAGAGAACGTGTTGGCTTTATATTGCATGAGCATTTGACTATGAGAAAACTTTGTTCAAAGTTGGTGCCGCGTTTGCTCAAAAACGAGAACGTGTTGTGTTTGGACATGCTTCAACGTAACAAACCGGAAATTTTGCATCGATATGTGGCAATGGATGAAACATGGATTCATCACTTCACTCCGGAATCAAAACGATCGTCATCTGAGTGAAAAGATTATGGTCTCGGTATTTTGGATGTGCATGGTGTAATATTTATCGACTATCTTGAAAAAAGAAATACCATTAACAGTGAATATTATACAACATTATTGAAGCGTTTGAAGGCCGAAATCGCAAATAAACGACTGCATATGGCAAAGAACAAAATTTTGTTTCGTCAAGACAACGCACTGTGTCACAAATCAATCAAAACAATGGCAAAACTACATGAATTGAGCTTCGAATTACTCCCACATCCACCTTATTCGCTAGATTTGGCTCTCAGCGACTATTGACTGTTCGCAGACCTAAAAAAAATGCTCGCCGGTAAGAAAAATCGTTGGTATTTAAATGTTACAGCGACGCTGAAATGATTGCGTTGCTCTTGATGTTGATGGAGATTACGCCGATGAATCAAGTTAATTTTGAACCAAAAAAATCGTGTTCTCTTTGTTAGGCCAGGGACCTTCCAGCCCATGTGTTATATCCAAAATACTCTTATAATTGATTTCCTCGCCTATTGCGAAATTGCTATCGTTTTATAAAAGAACTGAATAATATTACTAAATATACCTAGTTTGTGAAGTACATGTCACGTCAGTACATATTTTACTATTTCTCGTAAATTTTTTTTAAAGATGTATAGATACTTTGTCTTCACGTTTGGCGAGTGGATATCAATAATTTATATTTTAGAATTCTTAAATTTTATTTGTGGATACAATTTGTATTTTCGAGATGGGTTTGACAAGTAAGTTATTGAAATTAATGTTATATTAAGTCCCAACTTAAATTTAGAAATCGTAGTGCTAAAAACGATTTGTTGTGAATTTTTTAATTTATGAATGAATTTGTACTAATCGGTCTTGTTCCCTACAAGACCCCGTAATTTTTTGCTCTCTTCCGCCATATAATTGTACCGTTACAATTATAAAAGTGACACATGTGGAAAAAGCATGTCAGTTTCATTCGTATTCACGTCATCCAGTTATGTCTCTGACATTACCCTTCTGCCTTTTTTTTTTTTGCATTGGATGAAGTTTCCGGCGAATATGTTGGGTTCATATCTTTTGACACAACAACTCCAATGCAGTTTAAATGTAGTGGCAGGATACAAAATCAGACTAAAACAGAGTTGATTCTTTGTACTTTATGTTCTGAATAGCGAGAGACACTTCTTAAGGAACTTTTCCGTTTAAATCTCTCATTTAATTGTCCCGAAAGAGGCTTATTTTACTACAGCTACTTTTTCAATTCCAAAAAGTCGTTTTTAAAAAAAAAATTTTTCTTGATAACACTAAATCTCGACGTTTCATGCAAATTTAAGACTTTTGGCATCAAAAATAGTTTTCGATTTCGAAAATTTCATGATGATCACACACTGTTCATTAATATCACACTGTTATTAATAACGTTTACAAAACCAAAAATCGCATAAGAGTCCTGTTGACAAAGGATGCATGTCTCTTAACGCCAAATCCGAGAGAGCTTCCGCATATTGGGAGAGTGCATCACACTGCTTTTGCTTGGCAGACATATTTCCAGCGTACTTCGATTTTGTTCGATTTACTGAATCTTACACTGCTTTGCACTCCACGAACATATGATTTCGCGGGCTTCATCGTTCGTTTTGACAGCATATTTGGAGAGTGCATCACACTGCTTCGATACGAATTCATTTAGCTTTGCTTGGCAGACATACTTAAAGCGTAGTTTGTTACATTTTATTTGTTCGATTTATTGAATATTACGCTGCTTTGCACTCCACAAAAAGATGATTTCGCGCGTTTCGTTCGTCATTTGTTTTGACAGCATATTAGGAGAGTGCATCATACTGCTTCAATCCGAATTCAATTGGCTTTGCATGGTAGACATACTTCTAGTGTAGTTTGTTTGTTCGATTTACTGAATCTTACGCTGCTTTGTACTCCACGAACATATGATTTCGCGGGTTTCATCGTTCGTTTTGACAGCATATTTGGAGAGTGCATCACACTGCTTCAATCCGAATTCATTTAGCTTTGCTTGGCAGACATATTTAAGGCCATCGTCCAAGTACCATGCGCGCGGGTGGTTTTAGGAAATTTGCGATGGAAATTTTGAAAAATTTGCCAAAACCAAAAACATACAGACCTTTGAAATACTTTTATCTATCTACAGGGTGAAAATGGCTGGAAAATTCGGAGGATTTTCCGAGTCTTATCAAAAATAGCTCTAAAAAATGAGTGTTTTTGTGATCTTTCACAATTATCTGGAAAAATAATGCGATGACAAATTTTTTTTTTTCAAATAAACCTTATGGTGGATACAAAGATTACATTCGGACACATTTTTGGAAAACCTTTTCACGCTTTTCATAGAAAATCCACGAATTTAAAAAATTTCCACGAAATCGGTTATATGAAATTCATTGATTTTCCATGAAAAGCGTGAAAAGGTTTTCCAAAAATGTTTCCGAATGTGATCCTTGTTGCCAGCATAAGGTTGTCTTGAAAAAAAAAAATTTCATTCCAACGAATTATTTTTTCAAATAATTTTGAAAAATTACTAAAAAAGCTCATTTTTTCAGTGCTATTTTTGATAAAACTCGGAAAATCCTCCGAATTTTCCAGCCATTTTCACCCTGTAGATAGATAAGAGTATTTCAAAGGTCTGTATGTTTTTGGTTTTATTAAATTTTTCAAAATTTCCATCGAAAATTTCCTAAAACCACCCGCGCGCATGGTACTTGGACGATGGCCTTAAAGCGTAGTTTGTTACAGTTTATTTGTTCGATTTACTGAATATTACGCTGCTTTGCACTCCACAAAAAGATGATTTCGCGCGTTTTGTTCGTCATTTGTTTTGACAGCATATTAGGAGAGTGCATCACACTGCTTCAATCCGAATTCAATTGGCTTTGCATGGTAGACATACTTCTAGTGTAGTTTGTTTGTTCGATTTACTGAATCTTACGCTGCTTTGTACTCCACGAACATATGATTTCGCGGGTTTCATCGTTCGTTTTGACAGCATATTAGGAGAGTACATCACACTGCTTCAATCCGAATTCAATTGGCTTTGCTTGGCATTTTATTCGGTGCGTTTTACTGAGCTTTACGCTGCTCTGCCATCTACGAACAGATGATTTCGCTGGTTTCATCGTTCGATTCGTTCTGACGTAGGACTATTTGTGAGCAATATATGTAATTATTCTGTGGAATGCCAATTTGAAGGTACTTCCACTATCAAGACGGTTAGAAGAGGTTTAGAAAGGGGATCTTTTCAGAAGTGTTTAATGAAATTCTCCTTTCCACCTTAGGTTCATTTGTACTTCAATCCCTTGACAGACACACGAGACTATTCAATTACGTTACGTTATTTGTGCCAATTCCCCACGCCCATCATTCGCATCAGCACTGCTGGTGTTATCAGCTCAAAGTCAAGCAGAAAAACGATAAAAAAATGTCAGCTGAGCTGTTGCGATGGGACTCCGACTAATTTACGATTCATGATACTGTCGGCTAACATGTCAGTCGGTTTTAATCCATAGAGAATTTGTCGGCGGTCATACCATCATCGGATGATAATTACTGGCGAGTTGTTTTCCTTCCCAATACACATTCGAGGATACTTGGTTCGACGGATAATTAATCTTTAGTTCTAGTATTACCCTGATCGTGATTTGTTTGTCGATTGAATCCCGTTTCAATTCATCCACCCTGGCGGCTAATAAGCAACATTCGATCAATAGAAAAATTGCATCACCAGCCACCAGTTGCACCATTCTACGGTCTGACCTGTGTCAAGTAGTAAACGCAAAATCCGGTCACCAAGTCGCAGCAGTCGGTGCGGTGTGTCTGTGAGTGTGGGTGTGTAAGTTTCGAGGCCGTTGGCCTCTGTCCAAAGCTTGCTGGGATCGTCTCCTCTGGTGACACTGCCCCGCCCTGGTGACACTTTGCTTGACTTGTCGCACACTGTTTACGGTTGTCATGTAAAAGGGAGTAATAAATCCGCATCGAAAAACGGGAACGACGGGAAGTTGCAGTAAACAGAGTGCACAGGAACTGCAACAATGACAGCAAACAGCAATGTTGTGCTACTTGTTCGACAGACATTATTGAAATATAGTAGCCTCGGCCATTCGATTGGAATGAGCTGTACTCAGGCTGACAAATAGAAAAAAAAGGACAACCGGAGGCAAGAAAACATGCGTGAATAAAATGTCATAGGGAATGTGAGTCAGAAATTGTCCGTAAAACCGACTATTGAACCCATCCAGTTATCCGACACTTTCGGCCTATGTTGTTAATAATTATAAGGTAGCGTCAAAATGAATTATCAAATTCATCCATCATTCCGCATTATCAGTGATTTGTTTCGAGTCTCAAACCCGACGACGACGCCAAGCGGAAAAGATAGACTGGGGAAGGTACCTCCTCGAAATTGTGAAACAGTAACTGATAAGTTCCAATAAGAGTACTTGACGGAACATGAAAAAATCAACGATAACGCAACTTCTGGTTTTAGAAAAAAAACTCGAACCTTTGACCAGGCTTCCCAGCAGTACTGCTTTTCAATGACATCCGCCACGAGATAGCATGAACTGTCTGAGTGCAAAGTCGAAAGCCCAGTCTACAATATGTGTGCAGCATATGCCGAACTGTAATGGCAACAGCGCTCGCATGCCTAAATGAATGCTGTCGCTGAGATAGTTTCTACTCACCAGTTTGATGAGAGTATTCTATCCGGAGAGTAGTCAAACCGAACGGGCTGTTTGTATCCTGTTTCTTTCTGTTCGCTCATTCGCATAAAATGTTACGGGGACAGCCTTAGAAAATCGAAGACATCCTTTGATTTTTAGGGAATTACTGTTACGAAGGGCTGTCGCCAGCCGGCTGTCTCATCAATGTCTCTTGAAGCAATAAACCGGCTGTTTCTGGAGACGAGCTGTGGTTTATAGTGCGCTCGCACTATTTCAGCTGCCTCAATGAAATGGTACTAGTACATACGATTGCGTTGTTGGGATTGCCTTTGCAGGAAATTTAAGGGTTTCATTACATTACCATTGTGGAATAAAGAAATTGTTTTAGATTTATATATACTGTCGGCGAAAGCAATGAATTTTAATAACTAACGAATATAAAAAGATAAACACAGAGTTTTGTGTAACGGCTCATATATCTGAATTACTGAAGTATTCATCCTTAGTGCTTCCTTCATATTCCTAAAGAAACAGATACACTAGCATTCATTGATAATACTCCGGAAATATCTTATGCACCCTTATTCTGAATAACGACGTTTTGATTTTTTTGTTTCTCCTAACTAAACCAATGAATTTTTTAGGATCGGAAATGACAGCCACAATATTATCATTATTATTATTATTATTATTATTATCATTATTTGATAAGTTGGCTAGAGCTGGTGCAACGAATGATTTCGTTGGTCCTGAACCAGCTTTACCACTTTCAACTAGTTGGATAAAGCACAAGATTCGTTCTTGGGCTGCATCCAAACGTGACAGCTGCTGGCGCAGCTTGCAAACTTGCGCTCAGACAATCTTTTCAGAAAGAAAACTGTTAAATATATGCAATGAACTCGGCTCTCAGAATGTTTCACTATTCATTTACAATATTTAAAGTTCCAAACGTTTAATTTTTTTAAATGCGGACACAAGCTACTTAGCCAATTAGACGGTAGAAAATTTTCGACATTCTTAGACTTGTAACTGCGGAAGTAGGATCCGAATTAAATTCAATAGTAACCTATGCAGTCATGCCTGATTTGGGAAAATAGGTGCAGGTGGGTCATTTCAGCCTGATTTGGGAAAATAGGTGCATTCATGCCTGAGAAATTGAGTGACGTTGTTTGACACATACAATACACATACATACACACGGAGGAATTGATTAACTTATCTTAGTCGAATGTCAACTTTCACTAGTCGAATTTTCAAGTAATTTCAAAACCTTTTTTATGACAAAATCAAAATCTATGTATAGACACTATGAAATTTTTATAATTCCAATGGCAGATATAAGATTCTTCAAAACCAAATTGAGCTTGAATTCATGTTTAGGTAGTTTTTGTTACTTACCATTTTTGGAAATATAAGTGTACTTTATAGGTAATCGTACTCCCCAAATTTCCCAACCAGAACCGGCAATGAAATTCAATACGATGAATCTATAGTGATTTTGAAACCGCAAATGATAAGATTTTAGCTCTAAATTAATCAAAAATATTTTTTTATTCATTTTTTCCCATCGATTTGTAGTCTTTCCAATTGTACATGTGTGGAATAATATGATGGAGTAGGTCTTGGTTTAATTTTACTATTAAAATGTTCGACAGGTTTTGTACGCACAATTTTGTCCGAGCTGGCGACAACACTAACGCCAGAGCGCTAAACGCTCTTTCAAAAGAAACTTGCGTTGCAGGCACAGTCATGAGGGTTGAAGCAACTTCCGAAATTTCTGGATGGGAGTCTTTTCGGTTTTCCCAATGCTTCCAAACGTCGAACATGTGACAGTTTCAACGTGTGTAAAAGTCGCGAACTTCTGGTAGCTATGACCAAAATAATATAATAGTTAATATGCCGTTTCTAGAGATAAGATGATTCAATGCTTAACAGGAAGAAAATGCATTCCAGATTATCAGCACATATGTATTTTGGAATATATTCCAGGTTAATAGAAACACTATACTATTCATATATATAAGATAACTTGATATGTCTGGAAAGCTTGAGACCATATTACTCACGAAAGACATTATGAAATAACTTGGTGAACTAAAACTTTTTTTTCTAAATAAAACGAAATAAACATTCGAACCTGTTACGGGCAACCATGCTGCATTCCACGCTTGGAAACATGTTTTTTGGAAGAACCGGAATTTTTCATTCAGTTTTTGCATTCAAAGCTTTGTTGTACGGTACCTGCCAATAAGTTTCTACATGATTTTTGCATTGCTAATTCCGACTCCAAATTTTGCACTCAAGGTTTTTATTCGATTGGTGGTTCAATGTACATATAACGAACTGAACGAGCCAGATTTTGTATGTTTCAGTTCTGACTTGGAAAGATTCTTAGTGTCCGTAGTATTGCAACACTGACTGCAATAGTCCCGTAGACTTACAAGTCGACTGCAAAGTTGAATGCTATTCAGAATCACGCTAACTAGTATCGAATACAGAATCTTTAATTTGAATATATCTTTTGCTACAAACATTCATTCACCGTTTACATCTAAAATCTGATTCAATTGACTTATTCACTCTTGTATAAGAAACGATTGCGCCTTTGATATCCTGAAGGAAGAGATAAAGAGGATGGAAATAATGCTCCACGCACATCAGTACGCGCCTACACTATGAATGTTACAACCAACAAACCGAACGTAAACTGCCTGAAACGAGCACGCCGAACTGTCTCAGCTCTTTAATTATGAATATAATTTCTTGAAAACAAACTTTTCTTTCTATAGAATTTCATTGATCGATCGATTCATAGAAGATCGATCAAAATATAAAAATTAACTATTCATTAAAACCAAAGTCCGTTCTTCAATCCGTTTCGTATATTATTAATTATCAATTATATTGTTATCAATGCCCTACCAACGGTGATTGCTATGCGCAATGATCAACCGCTTCGCAAAGCAATCACCAAAGGCAAAACTAAAACCCACATGCTTGCCTCGAATCTTCATAGCAAACCAAGAGCAACAAATTTGAACCGCACCGGCTACTGTCGCAGACCTGGTCAAGGGAGAGTAATATTTTGTTCTCGACAGAAACAACGCAGTGACTGATACCCGAAGCTTACTGTCGCAACAGCGAGAACTTCATGCTTCTTCGGCTGTCGTGGACCATGACAAAATGTCTTAAGATGGAATGAACTGTCGAACGAAGTGAATGACGGCAACGTTGGCTGTACAGAACTATTTGTCTAAGGGCTGTCGTGATGAAACCTATCACAAGGCTGTCATGGAAAGAGCAGCATGACATCCTCAATAATAATGTCGCGCGGCGGTACATTTGGGAAGCCTGCCTTTGACAGTGTCAGTGGGGACAAAAATTATCATCGGTCTAAAAGTGCGAACCGGGTAAACCTAGCCTGACGTCTGATTACGTCTATGAATGGCTATTATTCACACCTCTGTCGTAACCCAACGAAAAAATAAATAAATAACTAAATTTCAAAACAACTATGTGCTGTATTTACACACAATCATAACAGCAATTATCGTTGACAGCGGGTTGGTTGCTGCAGGATGGGGGAAGTGGGATAGATGGGGGGTCTGGTTTCCTCTGTCTGTTTCTGTTTTCGGTTGGATTTCGTCGCCTAGCTCAGGTCGGACGTTCAGCGAGGAGGGAGGAGCGCACAGTAGTCCAACAGGCAACAATCTATTACTTCATTAATCAATAACAAAACAAGGAGACATCCGTTCTGTGGAGTATTTTTTTTTTGTTTGACGTTCGAAATTAGTAGCCGTACTAATTGCGTTGAGTGTGACGGGAAAATCGAATCGGGGTTCGGGATGGAACCGGGAGATTCAGACAATTCGTTGATGCAATCTGTACCTGTGAATTCTCACATATTGTTTGGATTGATGTGAGCTGTTGAGAAGCGCTGGTGTGAAAAAAACCCCTGAGATTCGATATTGTTTGCAAACAGTTTAAAAACTTGATGCGAGAAGTAATTAATCGTAAACAAATCACCTGAGAAGGAAAGACAGAGATTTTAAATCAACAAAGGACACAAAAAGCTATGCGGTTTTTCATGCGAATTTGCAAAGTTTTTTGCCTTTCTCATATGGAAAGGTTATGCAATCACTGTGAAATTGAACAGAGGCCCGCAGAACCGAGAGTCATATCCCATTCGACTCAGTTCGTGGAGTACACAGAAGCCCCAGAAGGTCTTGTGGTCTCATAGGAAATTCTTGAATATTGTTCGTATCCGACTCCCGGTTCCGGAATTATGGGGTAAAATTTGAAAAATAAATGACAAAAAGTTCCACCAATTTTATCCAGAGATTTCTGAACCGATTTTTACAAACTTAGATTCAAATGAAAGGTCTTGTGGTCCCATACAAAAGTCCTTTATATTGTTTGGATCCGGCTTTCGGTTCCGAAACTACAGGGTGATTGTTGTAAAAAATCCAATTTCAAATTACTTTCTCGCTTTTCTCAGAGATGGTGGCGTAACCGATTCTTACAAACCTACATTCGAATATAAAAAAAAACAACGTAAAATCTCTTAGAAAATTAGTTCCGATTAATTGACTTTAGTGGTCGGGAAAGTCTTTTTTCAGAAAGATCAATTGACTTTAGCGGTCGGGAAAGTCTTTTTCTGAAGGAAGAATTGCATAGCTGAAAACGCCGTCTTTCAACTTGTTCATTGAATATCTCACCTTCAAAGGCATGCATCAAAAATCTATCCTGACAATGTCTGAATAATTTAATTTAGATGCGATTAGTGCATAAAAACATGGGTGTTGTCGCGATAAAAATAAAGTGAATGTTATTTTTGTGAAGGTAAGTCGATTTCTATGCACGCGCCATTTTTTCTGCTCCAGTTTTGAGAGAGAAATAAAATCGGCGCAGCAAGGCTGCCAAACAAGCGCTAGCTTTATTGGATGGAGACACATTTTATGCTTATATATGTCAATCCTATTCGACCGATCGATGTAGTCAAACTTGTAACCGAAAATATCGAAACTTCTCTGGCCGCACGGCTCATCGAGAGTTATTTTGCACATATGCGAGGGAGCAGAGATGGCATTTCACCAGAGTGATACACGCTAGAGTCAGATTTTTTGCAACACAGAGAATGAAAAAAACGAAGCACCGCACAAAGAGGAAAGCGCACTTCTTCTCAGTGTCGAATAGACAGCATTTGAGTGTGTGCTTGTGGTTAAAGCAGCTGGCGCGAGTGAAACACATTCTCTTCGCATGAATCGCTCACACGCGCTCTCGTCTAAATACACCCAAGTGACCACTGGCGCGTGATTTTTTTTTTTCATAAATACGTTTATTTCTTAAGGCAGTTTACATAAGTTTTTCTTCGCCGTAGCATCACTTTTACATAATATTCTTATCCTAATTTAATTCTAACATAGTCACAACGTTTTGAATTTATTAAAACATATTCTCTTATTACTTAAATATCATCTTAGGTAACTCGTCATTAATTATGAAATCTACTCGGAAATATTATTTGAACCAAACGATTAACTTCTATAAATTATAAAATAAGCTGTTATTTTCAGACATTTTGTTAATAATTTCATAAACTGTTTCGAGTTTGTTTGTATCATTACATTATTTTTATTCTAATTTAGCTATTGGTTGAACTCATGGACGCAGCTGGGATCAGAACTAAGTCTTGAAAGGGGCCTTTATTAAATTGAAACTCCAGTTTTCTTTATGAAATGATAAATAAGTTTCATGTATGAAAGGTCACGACAAGCAAGAATGTCTCGAACTGGGATATTGGATAGTCTACCTTGGGTACGCAAAGAATTTATTAGTTGAGATCTGACATCATGATACTCCACGCATGTCCAAACGACATGATCAATATCCCGATAACCTTCTCCGCAAGCACAATGATTAGTCTCGGAGAGCCCAATTCGAAGGAGATGTGCATCTAACGTGTAGTGATTGGACATGAGTCTGGACATCACACGAATGAAATCTCTACTCACATCCAGTCCCCTGAACCATGCCTTTGTCGATATTTTCGGAATAATTGAGTGCATCCACCGACCCAGATCATCTTTATCCCAAGAAGCTTGCCAGCTGGCAAGTGTTCTTTGGCGAGACGAGCTATAGAATTCGTTGAAAGCAATTGGTCTCTCATAAATTTCACCCTCAATAGCACCACGTTTGGCTAAAATATCGGCTCTTTCATTGCCAGGAATGGAGCAATGAGCCGGGACCCAGACTATAGTGATTAGATAATTATTGTTCAATATGTCGTTCAGGCACTGTTTTATTTTGCCCAGGAAAAACGGTTCAGTCTTGCCAGTCATGTTTGAGCGAATGGCTTCAATTGCACTCAGACTATCTGTGAAGAGGAAATAATGGTTTGGAATTAATGTGACGATTACACTCAAACTATAATGAACTGCTGCTAGCTCTGCTATATAAACAGATGCAGGTTCTTGAAGCCTAAATGAGGCCGAAACATTATTGTTGAACATACCAAACCCTGTCGCTTCTTCAATTCGCGATCCGTCCGTGTAAAACATTTTCTCAGAGTCAATATGCCTGAACTTACTTGAAAATATTTTTGGGATTTCCGTCGAACGTAGATGATCCGGGATTCCACGCACTTCGCGCTGCATGGATGTATCGAAAAATAAGGTTGAGTCAGGGGCATTTAGGAGGCTGACACGGATAGGAATATATCTTGAAGGGTTGATTTCCTGTGACATATGGTTAAAATATACTGTCATGAATTTTGTTTGAGATCGAAGCTCGACTAGTCGTTCGAAATTATTAATTACCATGGAATTCAGCACCTCACATCTTATTAGCAGGCGTGATGAAAGCTCCCAAAATCGATCTTTTAATGGAAGAACTCCCGCCAGAACTTCAAGACTCATTGTATGTGTCGAATGCATGCAGCCTAAGGCAATTCGCAAACAACGGTACTGAATTCGCTCAAGTTTGATAATATGAGAGTTTGCAGCGGAACGAAAACAAACGCATCCATATTCCATCACTGAAAGTATCGTTGTTTGATACAATTTTATTAGATCTTGCGGATGAGCACCCCACCAAGATCCTGTTATTGTTCGAAGAAAATTTACTCTTTGTTGGCATTTCGTTATCAGATACCTAATGTGTCCTCCCCACGTGCATTTGGAATCGAACCACACCCCGAGGTATTTGAAAGTTACAACCTGTTGGATCATTCTTCCCATCATATGGAGCTGAAGCTGCGCGGGATCATGCTTTCTTGAAAAGACGACTAACTCTGTTTTCTCCGCAGAGAATTCGATACCAAGATGAACAGCCCAATCGGACAAGTTATCTAAGGTATCTTGCAATGGTTTATGCAGATCAATAGCTTTGGGTCCAGTAATTGAAACCACGCCATCATCTGCCAATTGTCTTAGTGTACATGGGGTTACTAGACAGCTGTCAATGTCATTTACGTAAAAATTATAGAGGAGCGGACTGAGGCATGAGCCTTGCGGGAGACCCATGTAACTATTTCTGAGTGTTGCCAAATCGCCATGTGAAAAATGCATGCGTTTCTCTGACAAAAGGTTGTGCAAATAATTATTTATAACCGCTGGGAGTCCATTTTGGTGGAGCTTGTCTGAAAGAACATCAATGGAAACTGAATCAAATGCTCCTTTAATGTCTAAAAATACAGATGCCATTTGTTGCTTTTGAGCGAAGGCAATTTGGATGTCAGACGAAAGTAATGCAAGGCAATCATTCGTCCCTTTATTTCTACGGAAGCCAAACTGAGTATCTGACAACAAACCGTTCGTCTCGACCCAAGTGTCGAGACGTCGTAGAATAATTTTTTCGAACAATTTTCTGATGCAGGACAACATCGCAATGGGTCTATATGAGTTGTGATTGGAAGCTGGTTTCCCCGGTTTTTGAATGGCGATAACTTTCACTTGTCTCCAGTCAGGTGGAACAATATTTTGCTCAAGAAACTTGTTGAACAGTTCCAACAAACGTCTTTTTGCGAGGTTGGGCAGATTCTTCACCAAGTTGAATTTAATTCTGTCCAACCCTGGAGCGTTATTGTTACAAGACAAGAGTGCTATAGAAAATTCCATCATTGAAAATGGGTTATTAATAAAACCATTATTTAGAGGAGATTCCCGTATAATGCTCTGCGTAGGAACAGAATCTGGGCAAACTTTCCTAGCAAAGTCAAATATCCATCGGTTCGAGTATTCATCACTCTCATTGCCCACGTTACGATTCCTCATTCGTCTGGCCGTGTTCCAAAGAGTGCTCATTGAGGTTTCTCTTGACAAACCTTCGACAAAATGTCTCCAATAGCTACATTTTTTGGCTCGAAGTATGCTCTTGTACTTGGTTTCTAAAACCATTAGTTTTTCAAAATTCTGAGGAGTTCCTCCTCCCCGATTTAGAAACGTCTTGCAAGCATTTTGTTTTGCGAGTTTAGCCCCTGAGCACTCTTTGTCCCACCAGGGGTTGGGAGGCCTTCTGTTAGTCGTTGGCCCAGGAAAGCGTTTAGTTTGGGATTGTTCTGCTGCCTCCAGAATCGAACAAACGAGGAAGTCATATTCTTCAAGTGGAGGGAACTCTTCCATTGAATTCAAAATACTAGAGATTCTACTTTGGTATTTAATCCAGTCGATATTTTTTGTCAAATCATATGGAATACTAGCTGAATTAGCAATACATTTGTTACAGCTAATTGAGATGATGATTGGTAAATGATCGCTACCGTGTAAATCAGGCAATATTTTCCAGGTGCAATCTAGTCGAATTGATGTTGAGCAAAGAGATAGATCTAATGCACTTGGGCGTGCAGGAGGTCTTGGGATCCGTGTCATGCTACCCATATTTAATACCGTCATGCTAAAATTATCACAAATGTTTTGTATTAAAGATGATCTGCTATCATTGTAAACGGAACCCCACATAATACCGTGCGAATTTAAATCCCCCAGAATCAATCGTGGAGCAGGAAGGGCTTCAACCATTTCATTAAGCTGTTGCTGTCCAACTTGTGCTTTTGGAGGAATATAAACCGAAGCTATGCAAATATCTTTGCCTTTAATGTTTATTTGGCAAGCAACAACTTCTATACTAGAAGTTGAAGGGATGTTTAATCTATAAAAGGAATAGCATTTCTTAATTCCCAAAAGCACTCCACCATACGGAGAGTCTCTATCGAGACGTATAATGTTAAAATCATTAAAATTTAAAGCTATGTTTGAAGTAAGCCATGTTTCGCATAAAGCAAATACATCACATTTTTGACTATGCAATAATATTTTAAATGAATCAAGTTTTGGCATGATGCTTCGACAATTCCACTGCAGGACAGTGATTGTATCATTTGCGACGGGTGATAAATTATCCATCAAAAGATACAAAACCTGAGACAATTGGCCATTGAGCTGATAACTGCTTCAAAAACGTTCTAGCTATTGGAAGGAATGCCATTATGAGGGTCTTTAAGGGTTCAGATATATTGAATGCTGAGAAAATCCATTCAACAATTTCCGAAAACTTCAGTAATCCTGTTGGTGGCTGTGAAATGGAGCCCACTGGATTATTATCTTTTTCTGTACTAGATCCTGGATTGGTTTGTGAATTTGACAAACCAGGAGGCACAGTCTTTGGTTTTGACTTTTTTTGTTTAACACGGGGATCTTTTTTTGAAGATGAAATTTTAGGTGTCTTTTTTGGTAATTTGGAGGAAGACTTCTTTCTCTTAACTGACCCTTGGGTAGTGATAAACGAATTACCTTCACTATTTTCGTCAGAGTCCTCTGGTTCCTCTAGATTTGAAAACCCGTTTTCGGTTTCCAAAGGGGGGACATCAACTGGCGCGTGATGGTGAGCGAACACTTCTGTGAACTTCAATTAATAGAGAGTAGATCTGGCCTTGCTATGAAAAATTTGCAAGGAAAACCGAAAATTTTACGATAAATTGTTTTATTTTGCTGATTTTGCGTGTCCACGCTTCATCTACGAAAACCATACAGCAGAGTGCTCACCGGCGTGTACACCTCTGTGAAAGTATCTGCATCTACCTCGGAGAATTTATTAGCTAATGCTCTAGCACTTTGGTGCGATTCAGTGGAAGAGGTAAAAGGAAATAAACAAACGCACTCATGATGCGTGTACACTTTACACAACAGTGGTGTATAAATGTGAAAGAGAAGAGCTCTCGTTGAAGTTGTCAGTGCGAGGGGAGAAATTTTGCTTGCTCTTCGTCACACAGAGGAGATAGACATCTCTGCGAGGGAGCATGGAGAGAAATGTAATACACAGAGCGAGACACGTGGTTATACGCGACCTACAGGTCTCAACCTTTAAGATAAAAAAAAGTTCGAAATATTCGAAGCAGATTATAAAACTTGTATCAAACTTGTAGACTTGACTATTCAGTGGCCCTAAAAACTTACTTGCATTCATTTCTCGTGAAATGTTGATGCGAAAGGCACCATTACGCCTCTAGGAGGATTTAAACAGGTTTTTAAACAAATGTTCAATGTTAAACGTCGTTTTTCATGCGAATTTGCTAAAATATTCCGATTTTTTCGTGAGAATTTCGCGATTTTTTACGCAAAGTTTCAAAGTTATGCAGATTTTCATATGCAAATTTGTGTTACGTGATTTTTAATGGGTTTTTCGAAGATAAGAATATATTTAAGTCGTATTCTCGAAGTTATGCAAAGCTAATTTTCAAAGCTATGTAGCTTTTAAATGCCAATTTTAAAAAAATATACAGATTTTTTATGCGAGTTTGCTAAACTATGCGATTTTTCGATGCAAATTTTTCAAATTATTTACGAATTTCAAAATTATGGGGTTTTCGAGCAAAATTTTGAAGTTATGTTATTCGGTTAATGAGATTTTAATGCAAATTTTCAAAATTATGTTATTTTTCGAAGTTTTTCAATGTGAATTTCCAAAGTATGCAAAATTTTCTAATGCGAATTTTCAAAATGTTATTTTTTGTGCGAAATATCAAAGTTATGCAAGTTTCCGAAGTTATCCGTAAAAAAAACAAAGCGAATTTTCAAGTTATGAAGTTTTTGTATACAAATTTTCAAATTATACAGATTTTTTCATGCAAATTTTCAAAATTATCCAGTTTTTTATGCAAATTTTCATAGTTTTGCGATTTTTTC
Source organism: Malaya genurostris (assembly GCF_030247185.1). Taxonomy (NCBI): domain Eukaryota; kingdom Metazoa; phylum Arthropoda; class Insecta; order Diptera; family Culicidae; genus Malaya; species Malaya genurostris. The sequence continues at coordinate 22,246,897 of NC_080570.1, forward strand.
ATGCAAATTTATGTGATGCGATTTTTTCATGCAAATTTATGATTTTTTCATGCAAAGTTTTGTGTAAAAACACAAACACAAAGCATCTCTAAGTTATTCGGCCTTTTCATGCGAATTTACAAAGTTCTGCGATTTTCACATGCAAATTTTTTAAATTATAGGATATTTCACGCAAAATTCCGTAGTTATGCGATTTTTTCTAATGATTTTAAAATTTCAATTTTAAAGTTATGCGAATTTTCGAAGTTCTGTGTAAAAACACAAACACAAAAATAAATTTGCGATATTATGCGGCTTTTTAATGCGAATTTACGAAGTTTTTTTCATGGGAATTTCTAAATTTTGTGACTTTTTTGCCAAATTTCAAAGTTATGCGGTTTTTATATGCAAATTTGTGAAGTTTCGAGGTTTTTTAATGGAATTTTCAAATGTAAGAAGATTTTTTATTGAAGTTATGCAGATTTTTACATGCTAATTTTCAAAGCTATATAGCTTTTTAATGCTAACTTTTGAAGTTATGAAGATTTTTTTAATGCGAATTCGCTGAATTATGCGAGTTTTCGAAGTTATGTGATTCTTTTAATGCGAATTTTCAAAATGTTATTTTTTAAAGCAAAATTCTAAGTTATGCGAATTATCGAAGTTCTGTGTAAAACACAAAGGAAATTTTAAAAATTATGCAGTTTTTTATGTAAAATTTCATAGTTTTGCGATTTTTTTATGCGAATTTTCGACGTTATGTGTAAAACACAAACACAAAGCAACCTTTCGAAGTTATTCGGCTTTTTCATGCGAATTTACAAAGTTCTGCGATTTTTACATGCAAATTTTCAAAATTATATGATATTTTAACGCAAAATTCCGAAGCTTTGCGATTTTTTCTAATAAGAATTTCCAAAGTTACGCTTCTTTCACCGAATTTTCGAGGTTGTTTTTTTTTATGCGAGATTTCAAGGTTATGTGAATATTTTTATGCGAATTTTCGAAATTATCTGGATACTTTTATGCGCACATAACTGAAAATTTGTGTGCGTTTTTATGCAAATATTCAAAGTTATGCGATTTTTACATGCAAATTTTCAAAATTATGAGCAATATTTCAAAGTTATGCATTTTTTATAAGCAAGTTTTTAAAATTATGCGATTTTTACCTTTTTCATATATGCAATCGCTATAAAAATCAACTGATCACCATCAAAGTATCATATACCATTCGACTCAGCTCGTGTATGTGTGTATGTATGTATGTAAGTATGTATGTGTATGTGACAAATAATGTTACTCGATTCTCTCATATGACTGAACCGATTTTCACAAACTCAGATTCAAATGAAAGGTCTTATAGTCCCATATCTTGCTATTGAATTTCATTTCTATCCGACATCCGGTTCCGGTGCAAATCTATGAATTAATTCCGGAAATTTCTTAACCGATTTTCACAAGCTAAGAAGCAAAAAAAAGGTCTTAAACATCTCTAAAAAGTCATTCAGTAATAGCCGTTCAACCGAGAAGGTTGTGTATAGAAGCGTACAGTTTAACAACGCTGGTTAGTTTACACGCGTTAAATACGACAACGGTTGAACTACAGGTAGAGACCTGTTGGCAGCAGCCGTTAAAAAGTATAGTCGTGCTGCATAAGAGAGCCCTAGTGCTGGGCCAAGCTGGTGAAGGAAACAACAAAGGGCGTTTCCCAAGCTCTACCCAGGCCACAATACACAGCCACAAGTGCTGAGCAAGAGAGTTCAAAGGCACATCGAAGAAGGAGAGTGCAAAGGCACATAGAAGCAGGAGAGTGCAAAGGCACACCGGTGCGAAGGCACTTCGGTGCAGAAGCATATCGGTGCGGAGCACAAGGAAGAAGGAGACAAGACAACTCGGTCTTTCCACTGCCATACAACACGCAGGTATACACCGGTGACCTGCGCTGGTTACAGCTGGCGAAGACAAAAGTAAATCGGAAATCGAGTGGTGCTTGATGTCAGGTAGCAGTAGCATCACATCCAACAATCAGCAACCAACAAGAACATCTAGAGCAACGAGGATCTACACGGCAGTGCAACGGAGATAGACAACAATTTCAAGGTAGAAGTTTTTTCTTTTCTTTTTGATTGAGTACTGTGTAGTGTTGGTTTCATTTTTTATTTTAAAGTTTGATTAAAAATTTTAATGTGATGGATGAATCCATGGACGTAAATCCTAGCATGAATCCTATACCCCCACGAACGAAAAAATATCAGGAGAGCTCTTCTGGGCCTTGGATAGTCTTTTTTAGACGTATATCAAAGCCATTAAACATTTTACAAATTAATAAAGGTTTGACATCACGATACTCTTCAATCAAAGAGATCATAAAAGTAAATAACGATAAAATTCGTGTTGTGATAAATAATTTGAAACACGCGAATGATATTGTCTCTTCGGAACATTTCATTAAAGAGTATAAAGTTTACATACCCTCCAAAGATGTCGAAATTGAAGGTGTTGTTACCGAAGCGAGTCTTTCGGTAGATGATTTACTCAAGCATGGTGTTGGTCGTTTCAAGAACTCTATGCTTGAGGGTGTGAAAATACTGGAGTGCAAACAACTGTACTCAGTAGTTCATGAAGAGGGAAAGAAAGTTTATCGCCCATCAGACTCGTTTCGAGTGACATTTGCCGGGTCTGCGTTGCCGTCCCATGTCTATGTCGATAAAATTCGCCTCCCTGTTCGGCTTTTTGTTCCAAATGTAATGAATTGTACGAACTGCAAAAAATTCGGCCACACAGCTACTTACTGTAGTAATAAACCAAAATGTATTAAGTGTGAAGGGCCTCATAAAGATAATGATTGCAACAAGGAAATTGAAAAATGTATTTATTGTGGAGAAAGTCCTCATGAGGATATTTCAGTATGCACTGCATTTAAAGTACACAAAGACAAAATTAAGCTTTCTTTAAAAGCACGGTCTAAGCGCACATATGCAGAAATGCTTAAAACGGTCATTGATGTCCCCCCTTTGGAAACCGAAAACGGGTTTTCAAATCTAGAGGAACCAGAGGACTCTGACTCTGACGAAAATAGTGAAGGTAATTCGTTTATCACTACCCAAGGGTCAGTTAAGAGAAAGAAGTCTTCTTCCAAATTACCAAAAAGGCACCTAAAATTTCATCTTCAAAAAAAGATCCCCGTGTTAAACAAAAAAAGTCAAAACCAAAGACTGTGCCTCCTGGTTTGTCAAATTCACAAACCAATCCAGGATCTAGCACAGAAAAAGGTAATAATCCTGTGGGCTCTATTTCACAGCCACCAACAGGATTACTGAAGTTTTCGGAAATTGTTGAATGGATTTTCTCAGCATTCAATATATCTGAACCCTTAAAGACCCTCATAATGGCATTCCTTCCAATAGCTAGAAATTTTTTGAAGCAGTTATCAGCTCAATGGCCAATTGTCTCAGGTTTTGTATCTTTTGATGGATAATTTATCACCCGCCGCAAATGATACAATCACTGTCCTGCAGTGGAATTGTCGAAGTATCATGCCAAAACTTGATTCATTTAAAATTTTATTGCATAGTCAAAAATGTGATGTATTTGCTTTATGCGAAACATGGCTTACTTCAAACATAGCTTTAAATTTTAATGATTTTAACATTATACGTCTCGAAAGAGACTCTTCGTATGGTGGAGTGCTTTTGGGAATTAAGAAATGCTATTCCTTTTATAGATTAAACATCCCTTCAACTTCTAGTATAGAAGTTGTTGCTTGCCAAATAAACATTAAAGGCAAAGATATTTGCATAGCTTCGGTTTATATTCCTCCAAAAGCACAAGTTGGACAGCGACAGCTTAATGAAATGGTTGAAGCCCTTCCTGCTCCACGATTGATTCTGGGGGATTTAAATTCGCACGGAATGATGTGGGGTTCCGTTTACAATGATAGCAGATCATCTTTAATACAAAACATTTGTGACAATTTTAGCATGACGGTATTAAATATGGGTAGCATGACACGGATCCCAAGACCTCCTGCACGCCCAAGTGCATTAGATCTATCTCTTTGCTCAACATCAATTCGACTAGATTGCACCTGGAAAATATTGCCTGATTTACACGGTAGCGATCATTTACCAATCATCATCTCAATTAGCAATAGCAATTGCATTGCTACTTCAGCTAGTATTCCATATGATTTGACAAAAAATATCGACTGGATTAAATGCCAAAGTAGTATCTCTAGTATTTTGAATTCAATGGAAGAGCCCTCCACTTGAAGAATATGACTTCCTCATTTGTTCGATTCTGGAGGCAGCAGAACAATCCCAAACTAAACGCTTTCCTGGGCCAACGACTAACAGAAGGCCTCCCAACCCCTGGTGGGACAAAGAGTGCTCAGAGGCTAAACTCGCAAAACAAAATGCTTGCAAGACGTTTCTAAAACGGGGAGGAGGAACTCCTCAGAATTTTGAAAAACTTATGGCTTTAGAAACCAAGTACAAGAGCATACTTCGAGCCAAAAAATGTAGCTATTGGAGACATTTTGTCGAAGGTTTGTCAAGAGAAACCTCAATGAGCACTCTTTGGAACACGGCCAGACGAATGAGGAATCGTAACGTGGGCAATGAGAGTGATGAATACTCGAACCGATGGATATTTGACTTTGCTAGGAAAGTTTGCCCAGATTCTGTTCCTACGCAGAGCATTATAAGGGAATCTCCTCCAAATAATGGGTTTATTAATAACCCATTTTCAATGATGGAATTTTCTATAGCACTCTTGTCTTGTAACAATAACGCTCCTGGGTTGGACAGAATTAAATTCAACTTGGTGAAGAATCTGCCCGACCTCGCAAAAAGACGTTTGTTGGAATTGTTCAACAAGTTTCTTGAGCAAAATATTGTTCCACCTGACTGGAGACAAGTGAAAGTTATCGCCATTCAAAAGCCGGGGAAACCAGCTTCCAATCACAACTCATATAGACCCATTGCGATGTTATCCTGCATCAGAAAATCGTTCGAAAAAATTATTCTACGACGTCTCGACACTTGGGTCGAGACGAACGGTTTGTTGTCAGATACTCAGTTTGGCTTCCGTAGAAATAAAGGGACGAATGATTGCCTTGCATTACTTTCGTCTGACATCCAAATTGCCTTCGCTCAAAAGCAACAAATGGCATCTGTATTTTTAGACATTAAAGGAGCATTTGATTCAGTTTCCATTGATGTTCTTTCAGACAAGCTCCACCAACATGGACTTCCAGCGGTTATAAATAATTATTTGCACAACCTTTTGTCAGAGAAGTGCATGTATTTTTCACATGGCGATTTGGCAACATTCAGAATTAGCTACATGGGTCTCCCGCAAGGCTCATGCCTCAGTCCGCTCCTCTATAATTTTTACGTGAATGACATTGACAGCTGTCTAGTAACCCCATGTACACTAAGACAATTGGCAGATGATGGCGTGGTTTCAGTTACTGGACCCAAAGCTATTGATCTGCATAAACCATTGCAAGATACCTTAGATAACTTGTCCGATTGGGCTGTTCATCTTGGTATCGAATTCTCTGCGGAGAAAACAGAGTTAGTCGTCTTTTCAAGAAAGCATGATCCCGCGCAGCTTCAGCTCCATATGATGGGAAGAATGATCCAACAGGTTTTAACTTTTAAATACCTCGGGGTGTGGTTCGATTCCAAATGCAAGTGGGGAGGACACATTAGGTATCTGATAACGAAATGCCAACAAAGAGTAAATTTTCTTCGAACAATAACAGGATCTTGGTGGGGTGCTCATCCGCAAGATCTAATAAAATTGTATCAAACAACGATACTTTCAGTGATGGAATATGGATGCGTTTGTTTTCGTTCCGCTGCAAACTCTCATATTATCAAACTTGAGCGAATTCAGTACCGTTGTTTGCGAATTGCCTTAGGCTGCATGCATTCAACACATACAATGAGTCTTGAAGTTCTGGCGGGAGTTCTTCCATTAAAAGATCGATTTTGGGAGCTTTCATCACGCCTGCTAATAAGATGTGAGGTGCTGAATTCCATGATAATTAATAATTTCGAACGACTAGTCGAGCTTCGATCTCAAACAAAATTCATGACAGTATATTTTAACCATATGTCACAGGAAATCAACCCTTCAAGATATATTCCTATCCATGTCAGCCTCCTAAATGTCCCTGACTCAACTTTATTTTTCGACACATCCATGCAGCGCGAAGTGCGTGGAATCCCGGATCATCTACGCTCGACGGAAATCCCAAAAATATTTTCAAGTAAGTTCAGGCATATTGACTCTGAGAAAATGTTTTACACGGGCGGATCGCGGATTGAAGAAGCGACAGGGTTTGGTATGTTCAACAATAATGTTTCGGCCTCATTTAGGCTTCAAGAACCTGCATCTATTTATATAGCAGAGCTAGCAGCAGTTCATTATAGTTTGAGTGTAATCGTCACATTATCTCCAAACCATTATTTCCTCTTCACAGATAGTCTGAGTGCAATTGAAGCCATTCGCTCAAACATGACTGGCAAGACTGAACCGTTTTTCCTGGGCAAAATAAAACAGTGCCTGAACGACATATTGAACAATAATTATCTAATCACTATAGTCTGGGTCCCGGCTCATTGCTCTATTCCTGGCAATGAAAGAGCCGATATTTTAGCCAAACGTGGTGCTATTGAGGGTGAAATTTATGAGCGACCGATTGCTTTCAACGAATTCTATAGCTCGTCTCGCCAAAGAACACTTGCCAGCTGGCAAGCTTCTTGGGATAGAGATGATCTGGGTCGGTGGATGCACTCAATTATTCCGAATATATCGACAAAGTCATGGTTCAGGGGACTGGATGTGAGTAGGGATTTCATTCGTGTGATGTCCAGACTCATGTCCAATCACTACACGTTAGATGCACATTTCCTTCGAATTGGGCTCTCCGAGACTAATCATTGTGCTTGCGGAGAAGGTTATCGGGATATTGATCATGTCGTTTGGACATGCGTGGAGTATCGTGATGTCAGATCTCAACTAATAAATTCTTTGCGTACCCAAGGTAGACTATCCAATATCCCAGTTCGAGACATTCTTGCTTGTCGTGACCTTTCATACATGAAACTTATTTATCATTTCATAAAGAAAATTGGAGTTTCAATTTAATAAAGGCCCCTTTTAAGACTTAGCTCTGATCCCAGCTGCGTCCATGAGTTCAACCAATAGCTAAATTAGAATAAAAATTATGTAATGATACAAACAAACTCGAAACAGTTTATGAAATTATCAACAAAATGTCAAAAAAAAACAGCTTATTTTATAATTTATAGAAGGTAATCGTTTGGTTCAAATAATATTTCCGAGTAGATTTCATAATTAATGACGAGTTACATAAGATGATATTTAAGCTATAAGAGAATATATTTTAATAAATTCAAAACGTTGTGACTATGTTACAATTAAATTAGGGTAAGAATATTATGTAAAAGTGATGCTACGGCGAAGAAAAACTTATGTAAACTGCCTTAAGAAATAAACGCATTTATGAAAAAAAAAAAAAATCTCTAAAAAGTCCCCGAATAGTTGATCCAAATCCGACTTCTGGTTCCAGTATTACAGCGCGATAAGGGATTTTTTTTAATTTCTTGAGAATTTTTTCACAAGTGGTAGTGAAACGAGGTGCTAATTTTTATAAAACTTACCAGTAAATTCTTTTAGTTTAGTTTAGTTTTAGATTTTCACAAATCTTTAAAAACAAATAAAAGTTCGCAGGGTCATAAAAGACACTGTGCAATTTCATCCAGATCCGACTTTCGCATCCAAAAATATAGGGCGATGAGAGTCAAAACATTCAAACCGTCATACAAAATGACGATGCAAAACCGGTACGCATCGGTACGGAAGAAGACAACACCACCGCCTTTGCGAACGAAGCACACAGCGTTTATTTTTTTCAACTTTGTATAACGTGTACGAGAGAAAGAAAATTTACAACATTTTCAAAAAAACAACCGGATTGCTCGGCTGTGATTACAAATGATTATATTTATAATAACAAAAATTAAAATCCAATCACAAAGCATGTTTCATTATGCTACTTAAAAAGTATAACTATCCATTAAAATTGAATTTCTTATACAGCAGTAACAGGAGCACAGGTTTTCGTTTGGTTTCATTTTCGTTTGACTTAATCTCAAGAGTGCATGATAGGTCCTTGTCAACATTTAAATGGAAAAGTTTATTCGCTGAATGTATTATATGTTAGTCAAAATGTCTAATCTTTATAAAATGTATAATGCAGATAAGAATTTTTGATTCACCTCAATATGGAAATGGTCTCCCTAATAACAAATGGCAAAATGGTCATCCTACAAGTCTATTATTTTTCAATGGAGAATGATTGTACTAAATATTAAGAATTTCTGAAAGATCGTAAATCTTTTTCTCAAGGAATTGCTGAATGAATTCGTGAATAACTCGTGATCAGTTTCGAACAAAGCTCCAGTATATGACTTCAGTGTGACAAATCAACGAAGATACGCCCCCTTCTCTTCGGCACTGAAAATAACAACTGGTCTGAGTCAGATAAAGACTATCAGTTCGGGCGACGACTGAATCGATTGACTGTGACTTTCGTTTAATGAAAGCATCCGAGTTTTTTTTTATCAGGAAGTTTCCTTGTCTAATAAACAGTTATCTAATCTAAAACGGCGGACTGACCGGATAAGAACTGATTTGCCGCAGTTTACGGTGACTTTTTTTTCTAATTAAATTTTTCCGTCTATGGAATCGTTCGATTTCCGAAGGCCTGTGATAACCAGTTACAACCTGAAGTCGAGATAACGATTTTATTCGATTATGAAAATAATCGTTCCGATTTCTGGCCCGCCATCGTAAGTGGCGACACTATCACATATGGCTAGGTTTAATCGTTTCTCTGTGTGTACACAATGTTGAAGCTTATGGCTCTTAGTCAGAAGTCGGGTAGCAAAAAAATTACGACCTGAACGGCAGCACATCAATTTAGGATTATTGTAAGATTAGTCATCTCGCCGAAAGGGTCATTTCACCGAATCCTATAGAATTTCCCCCCTTTAGGAAAGATTTCACACCAAAGCTAGAGTTTATGGGTTAGTTAGAGGTATGGTGGCAAAAAAAATCAACCATTTTTCACACCAAAACGAGCAATTAGAATTATTGTATGATTCGACGAAATGGCATTCGAACAAATAGCTTTCAGAGGAATTAATTTTGACGTCAGGGGAAGATCTGAGCTAAGCTACACATTGATTTTTTTTTATTTATTTCTACGTTTCGTCTTCGACGTCAGTGTAATAGCAGTTTATGTTGAAACTTCCCAGAATAGCTACTTGACCGTTGACGGCCAGAAAATCGTTACTAAATTAAATTTCTCATTGAAGAGTTTTTGTTCCGCTTGGACACCGGTCTGTACTAAGCTGCATTTGATAATTTTTACTTATTTTCCATTGTGTCTTCGACTTATCAGTGCAATAGCAGTTTATGTTGAAACTTTTCTAAATGAATACTTGACCGTTGACGGTCAGAAAATCGTCACTAAATTTAATTTCTCATTTAAGGGGTTATGTTCCGCTTGGACACCGGTCTGTACTAAGCGGCATTCGATCATTTTTACTTAGTTTTCCGTTTCGTCTTCGACTCATCAGTGCATTAGCAGTTTATGTTGAAACTTCTCTAAATAGCAACTTGACCGTTGACGGGCAGAAAATCGTCACTTAATTAAATTTCTCATATAAGGGGTTTTCGCTTGGATACTGGTTTGTACTAAGCAACACTTGCCCGTTTTTACTTATTTTCCCGTTTCGTCTTCGACTAATCAGTGCAATAACAGTTTATATTGAAACTTCTCTAAATGACTATTTGATCGTTGACGATCGGAAGATCGTCACTAAATTTAATACCTCATTACCTCATTTGTTCCGCTTGGATAACGGTTTGTACTAAGCTGCACATGGTAATTTTTACTTATTTTTCCGTTTCGTCTAAAACTCATCAATGCATTAGCAGTTTACTTCATTGAATGCTAGAAAATGTCATTAAATTTAATTTCTCATTGAAGGGTTTTTGTATCGCTTGGATACCGGTTTGTAATAAGCTTCACATTACAATTTTTTCTTATTTTTCTGTTTCGTCTTCGACTCATCAGTGCATTAGCAGTTTACCATGGAATACTCTGCACAATTACTATCCGTTGACGGTCATAAAATCGTTACTAAATTAAATTTCTCATTGAAAGGTTTTTGTTTAGCTTCAACAACGGTTTGTACTAAGCAACACTTGATCGTTTTTTCTTATTTTTCCATTCCGTCTTCGTCTCATTAGTGCATTAGCAGTTTATGTTGAAACTTCTCTAAATGACTACTTTACCGTTGACGGCCAGATAATCGTCGCTAAATTAAATTTCTCATTTAAGGATTTTTTATCCATTTGGTTACCGGTTTGTACAAAGCTGCAAATTACAGTTTTTTCATATTATTCCGTTTCGTCTTCGTCTCATCAGTGCATTAGCGGTCAGAAAATCATCACTATTTTTTTCGGCACTTCTGTTAAGAAATGGCATTTTGGCTTAGCATTAGTAGATCAATACACCGAAACATCAATTTACGAACCATGGCGGGGGTTCGTAAATCGAATCAGTTCGAGAAAAAAGTTTACGTAATTTGAAGTTTACTGCGTAAAAACAGTTTGTGCAGTGAATATTGTATAAATAATGGATTTGATGATTAAGAACCGGAAAGCAATGTTTGTTCTGAAATTCAAGATGGCGACTTCCGATTAATTGATGTTCCTTGAAAATCCTTACAATATGTGTATTTTCGAAACGAGTTTGAAGAGCAGTTGCCGGAAAATGATGTTTCAAGTCTTTTCAAAATCCAAGATGGCGACTTCCGGTTCCTTTGGAATTTTTATAATATGAGACTTTTCGGAATGACTTTGACGAGCAGATGCCGGGAAGCGATGTTTGGGATTGCTCTGAAATCCAAGATGGCGGTATATTGATATCGAAAACTGTTACTATATGAAAACATTTGAAACAGATTTGAAGAGCAGATGCCGGAAAGCAATGTTTGAAGTCGTTTCAAAAATTCAACATGGAAATTTCCGGTTAATAACCCTTACACTATGGGTATTTTCGAAACGGATATGATGTGTAGGTACCGAAAAACGATGCTAAAGGTCGACCCGAAATCCAAGATGGCGATTTCTGATCTATTGACATTTCTTTAAAACAATTTATAACATGGGTATTTTCGTAACGAACTTGAATATATTCATGTAGTAAAATATTCCATCGAAAGTAATCATCGTTTTCTTAAACATATCTATTTTTAAATTATATAAAGGGTGATTTTTTTGCTGGTATCTTTTTGGTAATACTGTTTTTGACAGATCACGCGTGAATTGTGTGTTGTGTCATTGTCAAACCTGTTCAGTTGGTCTATAATTTAATCATAAATCGACTTACAACGTCTAACATTTGATTGAATTGGCGCTGACAGAGTTGCAGTAAAATCCACTTTCACATCGAAAAATTGTGTTCAGCGACGAAGCTCATTTCTGGTTGAATGGACACGTCAACCGGAACAATTGCCGCATCTGGAGTGAGGATCAGCCAGAAACATTCGCAAGAGCTACCGTGTGATGCTTGACGATTTTGGTTTGCCCAAAATGGATGAATTGAACATACCTTACATATCTGGTTTCAACAAGACGGTGCCACATCCCACACGGCACGCGAAACTATGACCAAATTGAGAGCCACCTTCGATGAACAGTTCATCTCACGTTTTGAGCCCGTCAATTGGCCGCCTAGATCGTGTGATTCAACACCTTTGGACTATTTCTTGCGGTGCCATGTTAAGGCTTATGTCTACAAGGATTAACCAGCAACGATTGACGTACTGGAAGCCAATATTGAAGAATTTATTCGTGAAATACCGACCGATATGTTGAAAAAAGGGCCGCGGCCAACGTTTGCATGAAACCATCTTCGAGCACTAAGTTATATCGATTCCAATAAATATTTCATCAATTTTCTTAAACTTTTTGTGTTTTTTTTAAAAAACCTCTACCTCTCAGAAAGTCGCCCTTCATAATCATATAGTAATTATCTTCAAGGAATATCGACACATCTGAAGTCACTATATTGGTTTTTTAAACGCGTTCATCCAATTCGTTCCAAAAATACACATACGGTAAGTATTTTCAAGGAGTATCGACAAACCGGTAGTCGCCTGGGTAGATTCAAGAAATATCTCAAACATCGTTTTCCTGTTTTCTACTTTTCAAACACATTTACGTTACATTTATTTGGGATTTGGTTCGTAAAAAAGCGTTACGTAAATGGAGGTAACGTAAAAAAAGTGTACGTAAACAGAGGTTTGGGTGTAAAAACTGATGATTCGAACATTTTCGGAATTTTTTACAAACCAGATCTGGTTGTTTCTAGAACCGGATAATTTTCAATACAAAAACAAAGAACAGAATTTCTTACCGCTGAGCGAGACAAACTTGTTCTCGCTTGAACCAGTTGAATTAATATATTTCACTGAACTTCAGATGAAACATGTCAAGCGTTTTGATCGACTTTAGATCTGCGACAAAAAACAAAACTCGCTTCAGAAAAAAATAAACGAATCAATCAATCACGGGCTTAAATTTTGTTGTATGGTGTTCGGAAAATTTTATCCGGAGCGATCAAAACAACAACAGCAATCGAGAACTGCTGGTTGAATCAAAGTAGTCTGATTACACTCTCAATTAAAACATTCCCGACCATTGCTAAAATTCTCTATTTAAGAGTTTTATCTAATTGTAAAAACTATGATTCTCGGTGTGCAGTCAATCGTCTGTGTTTCTTTCGAAGCAATGAACTTTGATTGTGAAATACTTCTTCGATAATCCCGTAGCAACGCAGTAAGGCTGAGCTTTGTTTGCCGATACACGCGCGAGGAAAGTCCGGATCGGTTGACTTCTGTCAAAGCTAAGTAAACTTATCTCGAAGTGATTGTTTATTCGGTAATAAAGCGAACGTTTTCCGGACAATGTAATCGTTTGATTGGCAGGCAGTGTGTACTTCCGAGCAGTAATTCCAGTTTGCTTGCGGTTGTTATTGTTGTTGTTGTCGAAGTCAACAAATGATTAAACACAGGTACAAAAACAAACAGAATTCATCGACTGATTGGCAAACATTGTTCGGATAAAGTTTACCCAGCCAAATCATGCAAATTCAAACCAGTTCCGTGAATTGCGTTGCAAACTAACTCCGAATTAGTCCCTTGCCGCAAACTTGGATAGGGTTTTCGGCGGAGGCCATTAGCCACTAAGGCGATAAACGTCAACCCCACGTTAGGGTATTTTGGACAACGGACAAACAGGAAACTGGTTCCACCTCTCATCATCATCATCATGAACTTCTAACTAACCAGTTAGAAGATCGAATTTTACGATTGCAGGTGATCCGACACAACTCGATATGTTGAAGGCATTGAAAAGTTCTCAACTTACCTCCATAATGGTCCATGTAATGGTGCATACTGTCAATGTATTTCATGATTAAGGCCATTTTGTGTGTGTTTTTTTTTTGCTTCCTAAGCTAAACTGCAAATAGAAGAGATAGAAAATCAAATTAGTATCAGTTTGCATAGAATAAAAAGAAATGAGAAATCATGTGCAATGCAGTATATAAAACTCTTATTGTTCGCTTTTAAAGAAAAAAAAAACATTTCTCCTATTGTTGTTTTTCTCAAAAGCAGCAAGAAAATTTGGTTATTAGATAAGTCGAAATCAAGTTTCAACTGCTATTTGACATTGTACGAAACTAGATCAAGCTAGCCTTGAAATCCGGCATTTCCCGTTTCGAAAATATGTTGTGATTTTGTCTCGGAATTTGACATTTGATGTAAACAGAACTTGTGTCAAACAGAATGTGATCTTTTATTTGAATTGATATAATACGACTACTAGCTTATTACAAGGAAGCTCTTGTGTCACCATCTCAGAAACGATTTTTGGCAAAACTGTTTTAGACAAACGACACATTCGGAAAAACGCTTCCCGGCATTCGGTGAAATGGCATTTATCAATGAGGTTTTCAACGAAATTAGGTTTAAAAAATACGACAAAACCGACCGATGCAAATGTTTTCGACAAAGTGACTTTCGACGAAACGACCTTTTCGAGCAAATGGTTTTCGGTGAAAGGGCCTTCGACAAAACGTTTTTTATCGAAAGTGTTCTTGGCGAAATAGTAGTGCGAAGTGGCTCTCGACGAAACAACCATCAATGTAAACGATTTTTGATAAAACAGTAACATTGTGTTCCATGAAACTGTTTTTGACGACGCGACTTTCGATGAAACGGCCTATACAGGAAATTGGTTTGGTTCGACAAAACAATTTTTGACAAAACGGCAAAAGTTTTTAGTCTAAGGGCTTTCGGTGAAATAGAATTTGACGACGAGATTCATTTGAATCTGAGCGAGTTTGATTTCTATTCAAAAGTGTTTTTCGATCGAATCAGTTCCGAGAACATCACTCCCTTTAACACATATATATTTTACGACCTCAACGAACTGATTCGAGCTAGAGCAGAGTATTTCGTCGAATGTCGTTTCACGGAAATCGTTTTGTTTTACGAACAGGCCCTTCCGTTGAAAGTAGCTTGGTCCAAAACTGTTTCGTTGAAAACCTTTTTTCCCGTTTTGTCAAAAATCGTTTTTCGTCAAAAGATCGTTTCGTCGGAAACCATTTCGCAGAATGCCGTTTCGTCGCTCCTCCGGGAATCATTTCGCTACTTGTGTTCGATGAAACTGTTTCTGACGACGCGACATTCGATGAAACGGTCTATACGGGAAATTGGTTTCTAGTGAAATGGTCTTCGACAAAACGATTTTAGACGAAATGGCATTTAGCCATGTGGTTTTTGACGAAACAATCTTCGTTGAAATCTGTTTTTGGTATAACGGTAAAATGGTTTCCGGTAAAACGATATTCGGCAAAATAAATCCCAATCGAAAAGGGACTTTTGACAAAACTCGTTGGAAAACATTTCCCCGAATCGGTCGTTTCATCGGAAGATCGTTTTGTCATTTTTTAACCAGATTTAAATGAAAACCGCATCCATAAATGCCATTTCACCGAAAGCATCTTCGCCGGAAAGCGTTTTCCCGAAAAGAACGTTTGGTCAAAAGTCGCTTCCTCAAAAACAGTTTTTGTCGAAAACTATTTTGATGTTTTGTCGAAACTCATTTTGGACGAAGGTTGTTTAATTGGAAACCACTTCAATAAATACTGTTTCGCCAGAAACTTTTGCACCGAATCTCATTTTGTCAAAAATCGTTCACGATAAGGGTTGTTTCGTCAAAAAACACTCCGTCAAATACTATTTCACAAAAAAACGTTTTATCGAAGGTCCTTTCGCAGGAAACATTTCACACGAATTAACCGTTTCGTCGAAAGCTGCTCTGCCAAAAACAGTTTCGCCATTTTGTCGTTTTCAAAAAATCCGACATCGAAGGTAACCACTTCGATAAATGCCCGTTTATTGGAAAGCGTTTCGAATGAACCGTTTCGTCGAAAGCCGCATTGTCGAAAACAGTTTCGTCGAAAGCCATTTTGCTATTTTGTCAAAAATCGTCTTCAACAACGATCATTTCGCCGGAAATCGAATTCATCGAAATCAGTTTTGCCGGGAAACACTTCGTCAAAAGTAGTTTTACTAAAAATAATCTTGCAATTTTATCAAAAACGAATATTATTCCGTCTAAAACTATACCGATCAATACTATTTTACTTACAGTTTCACTGATTTATTGCCGTTCCACCAAAAGCCATTTTTGACGAAAGTCCTTTCACCGGATCCCATTTTGCAGAACATACCGTTTCGTCGAAAGTCGCTTTGATAAAAATAGTTTCGTCGGGAACCATTTTGTCGTTTTTTTAGCCCGATTTCTATGGAAACTACATCGATTAATGCCATTTCAACGAATGCCGCTTCATCTAAAAGCGTTTTCAATTACGTCAAAGATCGTTTCGCCGGGAATTTCACCGCGCGAGTTTTTGTTTTTCTCGCGAATACCATCTTGTCAAAAACTGATTCCGATTCCGACCACATCACTAAAAGAAAACGTTTTCGTTTTGTTATTCGACAAAGGTCGTTTCGTGAAATGCTGTTTTGCCGGAAACCACTTTGAAAATTTTCGTCGATTATCACACTGCTATAGCTATTTTGTCAAACGTCGTTTCAAAGGGAAATTTTTTTTCTGAATGGCTCGCTCCGTCGAATGTCGCTTTGTCAGAACAATTCCGACGACAACCATTTTACCGTTCAGTCAAAAATGATTTTTTACGAAAGCCGTTTCGTCAAAAATCGTGTTTTACCAATGTCGTTTTGTGGAAAATCGATGTTGACGAAGGAAGTTTCGTCGAAAACCACTTTCGACGAAGGCCTTTTCGTCAAAAATCGTGTTTGAAAATGATTGTTTCGTCGAGAATCGATTTTGTCGAAGGTAGTTTCGTCGAAAATCACTTTCGACGAAAGCCTTTTCGTCAGAAATCGTGTATGAAAATGATTGTTTAAAAAATAATCGATTTTGTCGAAGGTAGTTTCGTCGAAAATCACTTTCTTCGACGAAGGCCTTTTCGTCAAAAATCGTGTCTGCAAATATTGTTTTGTCGAAAATCACTTTTGACCAAGGCCTTCTCGTCAAAAATCGTTTATGAAAATGATTAAAATGAATCAACGAGCATCGATTTTGACAAAGGTAGTTACGTCGAAAATCACTTTCGACGAAGGCCTTCTCGTCAAAAATCGTGTTTGAAAATGATTGTTTCGTCGACAATCGATTTTGACGATGGTTGTTTCATAGAAAATCACTTTCGACCTAGGCCTTTTCGTCAAAAATCGTGTCTGACCACGACTAACTTTTGACTAAGATCTCTTCGTCGAAAATCAATTTTGACGAAGATAGTTTCGTCGAAACGCACTTTAGACGAAGGCCTTCAAGTCAAAAATCGTGTCTGACAATGGTCGTTTCGCCGAAAGCCGTTTTTACGAAGGTCATTTCGTCTAAAATCACTTACGACGAGACTTCTTCTAAAAAATCGTACCGAACAATCGTCGTTTTGTCGAAAATCAATTTTGACAAAGGTCGTCTAGTCGAAAATATTTTTCGACTAAGGTCGTTTCATCAAAAATCATGTGATAAGAGTCGTTTTGTCGAAAATCTCTTTCGAAGAAGGCCTTTTCGTCAGCAATCGTACCGGTCAAAAGTCGTTTCATCGAAAATCGATTTAAACAAAAGTCGTTTCATCGAAAATCATTCTCGGCGAAGGTCTTTTCTTTAAAAAATGTGTCTTGCCAAGCTCGTTTCGTCGAAAATCGTATTTGGCTAAGGCCGTCTCGTCGAAAATCACTTTCAACAAAGACTGTTTCCGTCGAAAATTGTATCTGACGAAGGTTGAAAATCGTTTTTTACGAAGGCCAAAATTGTTTCGTCGAAAATCACATTGTTAAATGATGCCATTTCGTTGAAAGCCGTTTTGTCGGAGGCCGATTGGATATATAACCTTTAGGTGGTAACAGGACGAAATCGTACTCTGTTGAATCGCACCTTTCGGAAGGATCTTTTGTTATACACATCCGTTGTTTTATATGATTTGATTTCATCTAGAAAAAAAGCCCGCTTCGACAGGTAGTGGAAGAGGTATCTTTTTTCTCTTCTTATTATACACAGAGAACACAATGAAAGTGCTTTCTCAGTTCGAACAGGAAGCGCGATAGGATGCGAATGATTAACGAATAGAACAGCCTGGTTGGTTGCTTTCCCGGGGATCCCGGTTTCCATCGTGTACAAACTTCCTACAGAGCAACGTTCCGCCCCGCCCCCTCAACCAAACACGTCACACCGACTGTTTCACGGGCAGGTTGGTTATGCAATCCACTTTTGTTCGTGACAAGTTAGTTCGATTCAATGCACTGAATTAATCAAATTTACTCCACGGAGAAGGCACGATATAGTTTGCAAACCCAAAACGGTGCGAGCTCACGGTGACACAAACGGTGAAGCAAGGTGTTCGTAGAAGAAGCAGAACAGGTCAACAAACACACCAACAGTAGTCAAACATGCAATAATTCTGATATAATCAGTGAACCTGTGGCGCCAACCAGCCCCTTCCCCGCTCTCAGTCCGTCTCTACAGTTCCGACGGGAACGAAGTACCCATAGTAGGCTGGTCTCGTGAATTATTATTACTACACGAGAATTTAAAACTGCAGGAACGACGACGACGACGACGCAACAAGCCGGCTGCTGTTGGCCTTTCGGCTGCTATTCTAGATCTAAAATAGTTACCAGCCTGCTTGTCACCAGAACGGAAAAGTGGTTTGGAGCAGGCAGAACGGATCGAAATTTACTTATAATTAATGGAATGTATTCAACTTTTCAGTTTAAAGCCATGCTTTGATCGCTTGGGCCAGACAGAATTGCGAAATGTTTTTGGATTGAAATCGGAATTCCTTCGCATTAGTCGCTGGCCTACGCGTTTTCAGCTTCGGCTAGGTGGGAATGTAGGTCGCCTTTGGTTGTTTTATTCCTTTTACGGTTGTTCGATTTTTGTTTCCAGTCTTGAAGAAGGCCATGAATTGTTTCCAAGGAACTCTGGCTCACGGATGCGGACTGATGTAACAGATTCCATTTTCAATCTAGAGCATCATACATTTTCATTGAATTGGAAAAGAAAACAATTTGTTCTGGTCAGTCTACCTTCCCGTTTTGTTTCCGACCAAGAAAACCACAAGCATGGGTGGTGCAAAGAAGCAGGCAACAAACTATAACAAAAAGTAATCACAGTGGAAATGGGACAGTCACGTGCTTCCTCGAAGTTATCACCGGTTGTAGTGAAGTAAATCGATATAGTTGTATCAGAGGGTGACATAAAACAAGCAGTTTGGTAGTTTATTGGCTTCCGTTCAAAGGTTGGTCTTCAAATTTCAGCTGTTCCTGACTGGAAGCACGTGAGCTTCTACTGCTCACCTACAAAAGTATTCTCGGTCCTAAATAGTGTCCCCGATTAGTTCCAACCCATGGCTCCGAAGAAAAACCATAAACCATCTTCAATCTCCCAAAACAGGTTTTCACTTTTTCGAACCGCCTGACATCGAACCCCGCATGCAAACAGATAACCGTCAGGTGCTGCCTAAATGGATTAACCCTCGATTCCCGGGTATCAATGAGTCCCACAAGCGCCGAAAAACACGCGACGTTGTGTGAGAACTAGAGCGAGAGAGAGAGAGGGAGGGAGAAAGAAAACAACAAAAAAAAATGAGAACAAGTGAAGGCTTCACCAGACACGCAGGTACACAGTGGACCTAAACGAAAAAAGATGGTCAAAATGGTCTTAACTACCACTTCCAACGAACGACGAACGTTTGAAACGTCAGTTATTGCCTTACGTCTGCTTAGCGGTTTATGTTGAACCGCGAGTTAGCATTCTTAGTGCATTATAAACTACTAATGCACTGAAAAGTCGAAGACGAAACGAAAACCAAAAGCGAACAAGTTGAAGCTTCATCAGATTGGTGGAGGAAATCTCAGATTAATGAAGGAGCCGGTAGCAGTTTCAAGTGAAGAAACATGTTTTAATTTAAAACCTTCCCCATGTCACTCGTATGTTCCTATATAATATTGCAGTATTTTAAAAATACACTTCTTTGGCTCTTCACAGAAAACAAAAAAAAAGTTTGTATGGCCATCTAATAACAAAAAGATTAATGATGTATTAATTTTTAGTTGGTTTGACGTAAAGTCGCCATAACTAAATACAGTATTTGCAATGACTGTGAGTTGAAAAGTGTATAGTGGAGAAGCCAAATGAATAAAACAAGCTTACAGAAAAGATAATTTTTTGGAAAAAGCATACGCTCAAAGACAGGACTCGAACCTGCGTTCTTAAGCATTCCGTGCAACCGCGCTACCATTTCGCCACCCTAAGCGTTGCGATAAACACACCTCTAATACACGACCAGACATGATAAAGCATATATCGAACATGATCTACAGTGCTCAGTGCTTGAGCGGAAAATTGGTACAGAGCGAGAGGACTAGTGTTCGATGAACAGAGAAAACGTTTGGATGTATGGTACCGGTCGGGTGACGGCCAGGATGTAGACCATGTTCGATGGACGCTTTATCATGCCTGGTCGTGTGTTAGAGCTGTGTCTATCACATGGCTCAGGGTGGCAAAATGGCAGCGCGTATGCATAAGAACGCAGGTTCGTGTCCTGCCTCTGAGCGTTACACAAGTTACAAATTGAATCATTTATCAAATTGGTTGTCATCTCTGAGCAAACACTACACTGAAATCTTTTTATATGCGGTTTTTTAGAAGGCTTTCTTACGCGGATTTCGTCTTGAAAAGCATGGAACGTCGAGATCTTGCGTTTCATCCATTAGAATTTGGTATTAAGAAAAAACAGACATTTTACACAAACAAAAGTTCTTTTGTTTTACAGTTTTTTTTTCTACGCGGATTTCCGAAGTTACGTGGTCTCACAGTCTCAGTCGATATTGAAAAAAAATATTTAGATTAAACCAAATCTCGACGTTTCTTGCATTTCTAAGACATTTGGCATAAAATAATTATCGATTTCAGGTATCTCAAATCTCCCAAAGTCGATTTCTTTCTATATTTTTTTTTTTTGAGATTACAAGAGATGTGGACATTTTTCTAAGACATTTGGCATTTTAGAAAAAGCTTCAGTTTTGCGGTATTATTCTACGCGGTTTTCCAAGGTTACGCGGTTCCAAAGTCGATTTGAAAAAAAACAGAATTTAAAAAAAAATAAAAAAAAATTGATTTCAAAAATCTCAAAACTTTTCACAGTTGGAAAGTTAATATTTTTATATCAATTTTTTTTTTGAAATTACACCAGACATGGACGTTTCATGCATTTCTGAGACATTTGGTTTACAGAAAAAATTATTAGGCTTTGCGTTTTTTACGCGGATTTCCGAAGTTGCGCGTAAAAATAGTCCTCAGTGTATTTAAGGCACTTCAGGAGCTCAATAAGGTTTTTTTTTTGTTTTGCATCATTACTGAAACTCCGGAACCAGAAATCGGATTCAAATAAAATTCAGTGATTTTATATGACACCATAAGACCTTTTACTGTACCGAAATTCGACAAAATCGGTTCAGTTTTCTTTGAGAAAAAAAAAGAAGTGAGTTTCATTTTAGAGTATGTGATAGAGATGGTCGGGTTTCTGATATTTGTACCCGAAACCCGACCAGAACCCGATTTCCGACGGGTGTTGGTCGGGTTCGGTTTTTGGAAAAAAATGTTTGTCGGTTTCGGATCGAGTTTGGGTCGGGTACGAGATTGGGTTCGTGTTCAAAAATTGTGTCGGGTTCGTTCGCAAAGGCGGTGGTGTTGTCTTCTTCCGTATCGATGCGTACCGGTTTTACGTCGTCGTTTTGTATAACGGTTTGAACGTTTTGACGCTCATCGCACTATAATATCGGAACCGGTAGTCGGATCTGGATGAAATTGCACAGTATCTTTCAAGACGGTGAGAGCTTTTATTTGAATCAAGATTTGTGAAAATCGGTTTAAATAACTGTGAAATAGATGTGAGTTCAGTTTTGGAGCTATTCTTCACAAATATCGGTGCATTTGGAACCGGAAAACCGAGGGCTTGTAGTTCTAAAATAGGTTTATAAATTCTCCAACTAGCAAGATTTGCCTACTAGAAGAATTTACTAGTCAGTTTTAAAAAAAGTTGTACCTCGTTTTGCTATCACAAAAAATACTCATGAAATTGAAAATTTTTCACTTAACGCGCTGTAATACCGGAACCGAAAGTCGGATCTGGATTGACTTTTCGGCGACTGTTTAAAGAATTTCAATACCTTTTATTAATATCTCAGTTTGTGAAAATCGATTTGGAAATTCCAGAGAAAATTGAGTGCGCGTTTTCTCATGAATTTGCACATATTGCCTTGTAATTCCGGAGTCGGAAGTCGATGCCACATGAAATTCAGTAACTTTGTATGGGACCATAAGACCTTTCATTTGAATTTAAGTTTGTGGGAATCGGTTCAGCTGTATTTGAGTAAAGTCGCCCTGTAATTCTATAGCCGGAAGTCAGATTCGAAAAAAATTCAGGAATTTAGTATGGGATTGCAAAACCCTTTTTTTGAATCCAAGATCATGAAAACTGGTTAAGCCATCTCCGAGAAAAGTGAGTGAAAAACGGAGAACGTAATGTCAGAGACATAAGCGCGAGATTGACGTAGGACTGCATGCGAAATGTGTATAGATATTAACTGATTTGTAACGGTTTGAACGTTTAAGATTTTGTGGTCCCAAGAAGGACCATTCGTTTTCGGAAGATTGCATTTGTATTCTAGGAATTAGAGCAGCAATCCAAGACAGTTTTTTGAATAAGTTCTTAACGTTGCGGTTTTTGGGGTCCTGAAAGGGACCGTTAGGGGCTTTGGAGTCCGGAAAAGGTCTATTTTGTTACAGATAAATTTGTTTGTATTCCAGGAAGAAGGGCGCCTGTCAACGTTATTCGTCCTAGAAGAAATCATTAAATAAATATAACCGTAACACAAGTCGTACATTCGCTTATATATTTTAATACATCTTAATATTTGAGTGAAAGAAACTATCACTATGCCGTACGGGATTCATTTACGGCTCTCAGCAGGGTCAAATTGTGAAATTCTCTGCGATATTAAACCCTGTTCGGAACATTTTCCTCAAACGCGATGCAGTCAAATGCTAGCTTTATTTGCGCTCGTTTGGTGCCAATTTGGCACTGAGAAAATAGCACAAAGCTAATCAAATCATTCTAGATTTGCACTAAACAGATGATTTATAGCTCTGATTTGCAAAGAATAAATCCTAATAGTTCTTTAGACAACATTTAAACCCATTAGAACAGCTGATTTTGTGTAATGTTCACCATTGTTATCTCGACCAGCAGCTGGATGACGCAATTGCTCGAAATTCTCACAATGCCAGTTGGTTCAATACTAAACCAATTTTGGTTAAGAGCATTCTTTTTACGTGATTTCCTTTCTAGTTTTTTCACAAATGGGCGGTCCTAACGGTAAAAAAACGGAATTTTGATGTCGATTATTTCATTTCGGATTCGCATATTTCATTGAAAGAAACTATCAAAATGTTGTACAGGATTCATTTCCGGCATTCAGAAGGGTCTAATTGTGGAATTCTATACAATATTAAACACTGTTCGGTGCATTTCTCTCGAACGTGATGCAGTCAAATGCTAGCTTTATTTGCGCTCGTTTGGTGCGAATTTCACACTGCCAAAATAACACAAAACTAATTAAATCATTCTAGATTTGCACTACACCAATGATTGTTACCTTCGATTTGCAAAGAAGTAATCTTATTAATTTTTTTTGATAACATCTAGAGCGATTAGCATGGCTGATTTTGTTTAATGTTCCCCATCGTTGTCCACTTTTCGTTGTATTTTTCTCCAATGCAAACGACCATCAGCTGAATGACGGTCTTGTTTGAAGTGAAACTCACACTGCGAACGTCCAACAGCAGGCATGTGTCACAGAAGATCTAGTTGTTGTTTTGTTTCTGCGTTTAGGCTTAAGGAACGAAGCCTAAACATATTCGTCATCGACTGAAGCACCAGTTGAATAATGCTGGGGGTGTAGTTCCAATGTTTGGACGTAGATGGCGGTCTGTGCACTCGATGTCTTATGGATTATCATTGACTGAAGCTACCAAACGTGCAACAGGGTCTATTTATAGATACAATTGATTTTGATGTTTCGTGTTTGGATCGTCCATACAAAAAAAGGGTAAAATTCTTCTTAATTTAGCTCAAAACTGATTCAATTTGTAGGCTATATTAGTTACTTACTAAACGAACCGACTGGCAGAAGCAAAAATCGTCACCAGACGAGCTGGTTACTTTGGCCCACTTCAGTTTCAGATTCTGCAGTACGAAAAACTAAAACCAATCCCGAAGCTTGGACATTTTTGTACCGATAATTGGATTCCCGTTCAGTGATGACAGCTTGACTGATTGACAGATTAATCACTTTCACTGAACCCTGATGAACTCTCGCAAATCATCGCCAGTCTCGTCCCCGTCCCGGAAGAAAACATCACCCCTAGCGAAATGAAGAATCAAACCGGCCCGTCCCAAAATAACTGCCCGTTAATATTCAGAGACTGACCTTCCACGGTTCCACCTCTTGTACCACCCGCACACCAACCCGATCCCATTCTGCCAGGCATAGTTTTTCTTTTTCTCATGCCAGAAGGAACTCAACAGGCGTCGACTCTCTTCGGTTGCCAAGTTCGCTCACTCACTCACTGATTTGGGCTCTCTCTCTCTCTCTCTCTCTCTCTCGCCGGAGCAAATATAAATATGCTTCAATGATGTCATCACCGGTCACGGCTCGGCACAAAACCGTGCAGATCGCGCTCCTGGCCGGCGTTGCTCCTACCGCTAAGTGTACATAAATGATGATAAACCATATGGTGATAGAAAAATAAAAGAAGGAAGAGGCCCGTCGAGATCATCATCATCGTCATCATCATCATCACACACCATGTGATGAGACAGTTGAACGCGTGTTGAATTCCTCCTCCCGATGTAAGGCGAAAGACAAACCCCATGAGTGAGTGTGTGCATGCAATGAGCGGAGATTATTTGACGACGACGTCGGCCGCGTATTTACACTTGCTACCGACCGACCGACCGACCGAACAACGAAGACGACAAAATATTACCGTACTTTGTATGTGTCGTTTACCTCCGCCGATCATCGGGAGAAGAACCATGTGACACGCGGTATGTAAGAGACTTTTCGGGAATTAGTCGGGCTAAGCAAAGTCCGGAAACTTAGCCCATTGAAAATTCACACACGGTGTGTGGATGAATCGGAATTCGAAATAGACAGTCGGGATTAGCAGGTCGGATTCACCGTAAAGCCCACCGAGTTTTTGAGTTCAGTAAAGTTACTCGGAAGAGATTTCTGTCAATAGAAACTAATTCGATTTTTCGAGACATGCTTCATTATTTCAATCAGTAATCAGCTCAACTTCTACCCAAAATAACAGAACGAAAAAAATATTAAAGGTAAAAATCTTCAATTCAAATCTTATTATCAAAGCAACAAACAAACATCACAGGTCCTTCTGAACAAACCACGATTATTTTTTAACAAACAGAGAGACCGATTAGACTCGAGATTAATTTTCAAAAGCTGTTTTAATCCACCTAGCGGTGTAATGATGCTATTCTTATGCTATTAACATCATAAATCTTACTGTGGAAAAAACAACTGTTCATTGAATGAAAAAAAAGAGAAAAGTTTTTTCGGATTTCATCTAACAAACTCTACAAATCCTGTTTACCCTGTAGTTCCGGAACCTGTAGGAAGTATCCACAACAAATTTAGGAATTCCGTATGAAATTGTTAAGATTTTCCCTTTGAACCTATAAGTTTGTGGCTATCTTGAAGCAAAGTGAGTGAGACCCTTTTTGCAGTTTTTTTTATCACCGTTCCACTTATCACGCTTTAGTTCCAGAACCGGAGCACGGATCCGGATGAAAAGATTTTTAGGAAACTATTAGACCTTTCATTTGAATCTTAGTTTGTAAAAATCAGTTGAGCCGTTTCAGAGAAAAATGAGTGCATACTTTCTCTCTTATTTTCACATATTACCATGTAACTCCGGAACCGGAAGTCGGCTCCAAATAAAATACAAGAGCAGGCTATGGGAGTGTTAGTCCTTTTATTTGAATCTAAGTTTGTGGAAATCGGTTCAGCCATCTCTGAAAAAAGTGAGTGCATATTTTTTCCATTTTTTTGGTACATCATCCTGTATCTCCGGAACCGGAAGTCGGATCGGGATGAAATTCTATAGTAGGCTATGGAACCATAAGACCTTTCATCTGAATCTTAGATTGTGAAAATCGGTTCAGCCGTCTCCGAGAAAAGTGAGTGCATATTTTTGTTACGTGCATATTTTTGTTACGTTATG
Organism: Malaya genurostris; assembly: GCF_030247185.1. NCBI lineage: Eukaryota > Metazoa > Arthropoda > Insecta > Diptera > Culicidae > Malaya > Malaya genurostris. The sequence continues at coordinate 22,272,958 of NC_080570.1, forward strand.
TGTGTAAGTGAGAGCATATACATGTTACATACACACATACACACATACACACACACACAGAGAGAGGGGGGTGAGAGAGAGATTTGCTCAGTTCGTCGAGCTGAGTCGAATGGTATATGACATTTGGCCCTCCGGGCCTCGGTTAAAAGTCGGTTTTCAGTGATTGCATAACCTTTCTATATGAGAAAGGCAAAAATACTTTGAACGATTAACATGAAACTTTTTGATTGTCCTACAAAACAAGTATGACTTATTGGGAGTACAAATTAATTCGGTCCGTGTTTTTCTGGGATCAAGAATCAATTTATTTTAAAATAAAAAGAATTAAAAAATTAATCAAAATATCGTCCATCGCTGGTTACTACTTTTTCCCTCCTGTCAGACAATTTTCGAATTCCTTCTCGAAAAAAATGTCTCGTCTTTTAAGGTGATCTAAGTTTGAAACTAATTTTCGATATCTGCGAAAAAGTAAACCGATTCTTGCCAGATCTTGCTGCATCGGTCGGAACAATCAGTAATCAGAGCGAGCAACGTTAGGAGAATACGGCGGGTGCGACAAAATGACCCACTTGAGCGTTTCAAAATATTTTTTCACGACTTTTGCGACATGGGGCCAAGCGTTGTCATGCAGGAGATTGGCATTGTATTCCGACCGATTTTCTCGTTATCGCACGGCTCAAACTCATCAGGTGCAGCCTATGACCGATGGCCCGTTATAGTATCGCCTGATTGTAGCAACGAACCATGAATATTCGGCTTCGGCGTTAGTGTTGAGGTCGATGGCAACAATTGATCGGGTATAGCATAGTTTTTTTTTCTTCATGGGGTTATCATAACACATGGATCAATAAGTTTCGAGACTAAAGCAGAGATGGCGCTCGTAGTAAACCAGTAACCACGTCTTTCTAGAGTACTAACCTTTGCTTGAAACGGGTCAAAATTTTAAGTCGATCCGACCAGAAACAGCTGAGTTATCGAGGTTGGAGTAAAGTCGTTTTGTAGTTTGTTTAAAAAATGGAAAAAACCGAGTTTCGTGTTTTGATAAAACATTTGTTTTTTAATGGGTAAAAACACAGTGCAAGCGAAACAATGGATTGAAAAATGTTATCCGGACTCTTGTTTATCAAAAGCAACGATTTGTCGGTGGTTCGCCGAGTTTAAACGTGGTCGTACCGACACAAATGACGCGGAACGCTCGGGTTGACCTGTGGAAGCCGTTACACCGGAAAATGTGAGTGAAGTGACAAAAATTATAATGAAAGATCGTAAAGTGAAGCTCCGTGAGATTGCTGAGATGACACAGATATCATATGGAAGTGTATTTACTATCCTTCATGAAAAATTGAGCATGAAAAAGGTTTTTTCCAAGTGGGTGCCGCGATTGCTTTCGACAATGACAATGCACCCTGCCACAAGTCGAAGAAAACAATGGCGAAATTGAACGAATTGGGCTTTGTTCTGCTTCCCCACCCCCCATACTCGCCAGATTTAGCCCACAGTGACTACTGGCTCTTTGCTGATCTTCGAAAAATGCTCCAGGGAAAAAGATTTGGCTCAAATGAGGAGGTCATCGCTGAAACTGAAGCTTATTTTGAAGCGAAAGATAATTTTTTTATAAACATGGTATTGAAAAATTGGAAAAACCTTGGAACCATTGTATCGCCCTAAAAGATGATTATGTTGATGAATGAAAAAAAAATTTTGCAAAAAAAATGTTGTTTCCATTGTTAGTCTCGGGACTTATTGATTCATGTGTTACAATATCCAATTTTTATCCCCAGTAACAATTCGATGTAAAAAAAGAAACCCTTTCTTTGTTGCCTTCAGATGCTCACAAGTGAAAATTTGCCTTTTGATGTCTCTCGGTTTCAGTTCATATGGCACCCAATTGCCTTCCTTTTAAATCATCCCCATGGATTTTAATCGTACACAGAAACTGTTCGTTGAGACACTTCCAACAATTCTGCAAGCTCCTCTTGCGTTTGACTCGGATCTTGTTCGAGTAACACTCGAAACAATATGAACTGAATATTAATGACAGATATCTAACCTTTTGAAACTAGCGACATCAGCTGTTACTGTTCAATATTCATAACAGCCAGAGCCAGTCTTTCGGCGGACGGACCGAACTAAATTGTACTCCCAATAGTGTCAATAGCTGAGCCAAAAACAGCCCACCCTGTGTCCAAGATTTAACATCAGTGCCTTGTTGGCATTTCCACTCTCCCTACGCAATACGGATTCTAACAACCACTGTGCACTGTTTGGGACCATTTTGATCTTCAAATTTACTGCAATGAGGAATGAGAAGTCCCGGGTCGAACAAAGAAATTTATTTCGCCTTCAGTATAGTCTCCGTCTAGAGCGATACAGTTGACTTCCCACATTTTGATGCTATTTGAAAAAAAAACAAGATTTGTCAAGGCCTTCAAAATAGGCTTCCGTTTCTGGAATGATCTCAGCGCTCGACGAAATTTTTTTTCTCTGGAAAAACCTTTTCAAATTTGGAAATAGATAATAGTCGATGGGGGCCAGTTCTGGTGAATACGTGGGATGAAGGATGAAACTCGTCTTTTTAACATCGATTTTCAAACTATGAAAAATAATTTTAAAAAAATCGCATGCTTTCAATATGGTATCTGATCAGGTATCGTTTTCACTTTCAAAACTGGTACTACCCGGATAAAAGTAGACGCTCGAACATACCCGGTCACATAACAATCCGAAAGCTTTTAATTTATCTACCGAAATTGTCTTGCTCGCGACCGAGCTAAACAAGAGGCGAAATTAGAGCACCTTTTCCGATCAACTAATGAATTTTTATTATGAAACATACAATTCAAAAAAAATATATATCGGTGCCAGTGTAAAATATTTCCTAACACGACATCCAAACGCAATCCCACTGACCGACTACGATCGATTGATTTATTTATCGTAACGAACCCCCTGTCAACAAAGTCCCAAGCGAAGCAGCTGGTGGCACGTGGAAAGACAAACACCGATCGATGACCGAATGAAACGCCCTGTCTCTGTCCTCATTGCCTCCTCTTTCTTTCTCACACATAATCAAAAACAACACATCTTGCAACCTTCCGAACCCGCGCGCGCAACTGCTATCTAAACAAAAAAAATTGAATATCTACTCAACTGGCAAAGACGGTTTTGCCCGAGGAATGACCCGTGGCTTTTTTTCGAGACCCACGGACCGCGCTCGCTCGCCTGCTCGTACCGTATCATAATCCAAGGTTGACCAGTTCAATTTCTTCTTTCGAAGCTACTAGCTACCGACCGTAGAGGAGATCTTCTTCATTGGCGGCGGCGGCGGCGGTTGCGGTGCGGTTGCAATGATTATTTATTGCTATTACTACTTTTTTTTACGACCTCTCTTCCCACTACTAACAAAAACCACCAGTGCGATGATGGTTATTAAGTGATCAACGCACACGTGAATGCACTTGCTGGCTGGTCACACATGCATGTATGCGCATGCATCGCAGTCTCGGTGAGATGAGGTGAGGTGAGAAGTTATGAGGTCTGAAGAATGTGAGATGGTTGGTTCGGGGGGAGGTTGGACCCCGCCTCAATTATACAATTGTTAGTTTTAGCCTCCACTCGAAGCGGCAACCAGTATTTAGTATTATTATTATAATTTTTGGAACCCATTAGTCGTTTGCACGTTTTACGGTTGGATCGGAATCTATTTTCAGCGAGGTTCGACGGTGAGAGACCGACGTTTTATTTTTCGCGGGTCGCCCCAGTCGCGTCATAGTCGGTCGGTCGGTCGGGGCAGTGCACCTTTTGGGACCTTCATGTTCCGGCGGGCGTGCTCTCAAAGCTGTTTTTCGATGCATCCCTGCGAACAGAACACGGCTCAGAACAGTATGAAAATTAATTTACTACTCGCATTCTAGGCTGGTTGGACATTCAAAAACAGTTGTCAACCGTCCGTCAATGAGAATAATAAAACGATTTGAAAACTGCTATCAAATTCAGCCCATGATGATGATGATGATGATAGGTCTGGATTCCTGAAATTATTGCCAATCGGTTCTATTTTATGAGCTTGTTTCGCCGCATGAACAAACAACTCGGAACCTGTTTTAACCGCCAATCGTCAATCAGCGGAATGAATTAATTGTCCTTAAGGTATCACATTCTTTGGTCCGATTCAAACCTAACTTTGTCGGTGAATGAGCGGAACTGAGCTTGTTAATCGAGCACGAGAACGATGTTTTCGTTTTCATTAGTTCGAGTTTATAAGTTAAAATCAAAGCATAACTTTAGCTGATTTGTTCTGTTAAAGTTATGCTTTGATTTTAACTTCAATTTCTTAACCCTTCCAGTTTGTACTTCGCTTAGCTCAAAAGCACCCGTTCTAAATAACCTCAAGAGCAAATCGAAACCCAGAAAAATAGCCTGGGGAAAAGGTCACTTGAGCCAATTTTTTGTGATTCCAAAAAATTAAAAATTATTCGATTCGTTTGAAACTTTTTTCAGACGAAAACTTCATGCGAGCATAGTAAAGCATTCGTAAAAATTAAACATAAAAATTTGACAACAAATTCAAACCCACCGTAACTTATTAGCAACTAATTAGAAACAAATTATTCACAGAGCTTCGATCTGTTTTGAAGCTTATTCAAAAGGCGTACTTCAATAACTCAACTTAGCTGAGCACTCGTAGAAACGTGTCAAAACAATTCAGCACCATTGCAACTAGTTAGCAACTAATTAAAAACAATTGGTTCACTAGGTTTCGAAGTTTTGAAGCTTATTAGGGAGTGGCACTTTTTGCCTTTCTCATATAGAAAGGTTATGCACTCACTGCAAATACCGACTTATCAACCGTGGCCCGGAGAAATAATCTAGGGAAGGTGTCACTTGAGCCAATTTGTTGATTCCCAAAAATTCTAATCTAATTAGCAACAAATTGTTCATTATCTCTCGATTCATAGCAAAGCATTCGTAAAAAATAATAGAAATTTGACAACAAATTCAAACCCACCGTAACTTATTAGCAACTAATTAGAAACAAATTATTCACAGAGCTTCGATCTGTTTTGAAGCTTGTTCAAAGGCGTACTTCAATAACTCAACTTAGTTAAGCACTCGTAGAAACGTGGCAAAACAATTCAGAACCGTTGCAACTAATTAGCAACTAATTAAAAACAAATGGTTCACTGGGTTTCGAAGTTTTGAAGTTTATTTAGGAGTGGCACTGTTTGCCTTTCTAATATAGAAAGGGTATGCAATCACTGTGAAAACCGACTTATCAACCGTGGCCCGGAAAAATAATCTAGGAAAGGTGTCACTTGAGCCAATTTGTTCTGATAGTCAAAAATTAGAATTTAATTAAATAAAACCGTTTAAAGCTTGTTTCAGGCGGGAGCTTCACGCGAACATAGCAAAACATGCGCAAAAATAAAACTAAAAATTTGGCAACGAACTCAAATCCACCGTAACTTATTAGCAACTAATTAGAAACAAACTATTCACAGTGTTTCGATCCGTTTTCAAGTTTATTTAAAAGGCGTACTTTAACAATTCAACCTAGCTAAGCACTCGTAACGTAAAAACTTCAAATATCAATTCAGAACTGATGCAACTAATTGAAAACAAACGGTTCACTAGGTTTCAAAATTTTGAAACTTATATAGGAGTGGCACTTTTTGCCTTTCTCATACAGAAAAGTTATGCAAAATTAAAAGTCGATTTTTAAATGAAAAGTCTTGTGGTCCGATACAAAATTCTTGAACTTTGTTTGGATCCGACTTCCGGCTCCGGAGCTATGGGGTAAAATGTGCGAATATGAAAATATGCGCACTAATTTTTCTCAGATTTGGCGTTACCGATTTTCTCAAACTTAGACTCAAATGAAAGATACTGTGGTTCCATACAAATTTTCAGTATTTTGTTTCGATCCGCCTTCCGGTTCCGGAGTTGTGTGGTAAAATGTGCAAAATAATGAAAATATGCGTACTAATTTTTCTCAGATATGGCGTTACCGATTTTCACAAACTTAGACTCAAAAGAATAGTCTTATGGTTCTTTACAAAACTTCTGAATTTCATCTGAATCCAACTTCCGGTTCCGTGTAGGCTTTGTCCACTACCGTTGAGGTACGTAAACTATTCCAGAGGTTGTCGCCAATCGTATGTCAAGAATCCAACATATGTTTAGTAGCACAAAAAATAGAATATAAGTTCACTTCGTGAATAGAAAATATTGTGAAAAAATACTATTGAATTTGATCCGAATCAGACTTCCGGTTCCGAAGTTACGAGGTAAAAATGGGTAAAACTAAACTGGTAAAAATGAGTATCTAATATTCTCAGAGATAATTTAACAGATTCTCATAAACTTTGAATGAAATTGAAAGCTTAATGATATCATAGAACAGTATTGAATTTTATCCTCATCCGACTTCCGATTCCGTTAATTACAGGGTGATGATTGAACATATTTTGATTCAAAAGAGCATGTCTCCAAACGTAAGAATGCAAGGAATGGTAAATTTTCCTGGATGTAATAAGTAAATTATCCTAGTTTACAGGTCTTGGTAGATGATGACCTAGATCATTCACTTTGACTCAATGGGTCTTCGGTTTCCAGTTTCGGGAATACCGGTAGTAGCTGTCAAAAGACTCCGAATTTCTGAAATTTTCCTGTGTGACAAAGGGCCATGAAACTTATATACTGGAAGAATTTGAGCAACTTTCTGGAATGTCTTTTCATACTGCCATGAAACTGAAACGGCGTAGAGGAGCGTTTCAAGACGCAGAAAAATATTTGGTTCGGCAGGCAATATGCAGCTGTGGTTGAGCAAGCCGTAGCGTCATCACTACCGGAACAGTAAACAATGAAATATATCATGAAGAATGTCTAAAGAAGCGATTGTTAGCGTTCCTACGCAACCATGACGCTTCCGCTGAAGACATTGGCTTGATTGTGGGTTGAATTCCGTAATGTTTTATTGAACAGTTTCCCTCATTTGCTGTTACCTGATCTCAGATAGATATTTTTAAAGTGTCAAAGCCCACTATTTGTGACTCTTTGCCCACTGATTGACAATTATGAGTTTACTGCCCACCAAAAATGAGCTTGTGCCCACTGGTGGACTGTAGTTTAGCACTTTGGGAATCACTAATATGGTTTAATTTGTTCAACTTCTTTAGCGAAATTTACATTTCGCAAAAGAGTAAATCTATGTTTGATTTTTTTTTATTGTAAATCTTAAACTACACGGATAACTATAACGCATGATTTCACGAGCAAAACAATTTATATCATGAAAATTTTCATGGGAGATGAGTTATTGTGGGATCTTGAGCATACTGGAGGACAATAGGTATTGAGAAACTGATGTTTTTTTTTGAGTTTTTTGTTCGAGTGATGATAGAACACTTATTTCCCGGCACATTTTAAACACCAACATATCTACTGGCTTTATATTTTGAACTTTTTGGCATTTCGTGTTAAAAAACGAGTGGGTAATGTCAGAGACATAACTGGAGGACGTGAATACGAATAAAACTGACAAATGACTTCTATTACATTGCACAATAATCGTTCGTATTAGTTAAGAGATTGTGTGATTTTTTTTTCAATTTTTATTGCTTCGCTTTCAGAATCGTAACGGTGCATCTAGAACTAAAGTATGACGACAAATATATTCTATCACATAAATAACACTGGACCAATGAGAATCAAACAATACAACAAACAATGGTATAGTTGTTTTTTTTTTTTGTAAATTTACGTACTCAGTGGAGGAAAACTTCGAATAGTTCTTTGGCAACATTTTAGTGGTTCTAAAAAGAACCGATTTGAGAAATTCATCCACTGTTTACAACTCTGTTGTGTACTTTTTGCCACCATCTATTAATCTATACCAGAGCCGGAATTCTTCAGGAACTGAATTGAAGGAACTGAATTGAAGTACTAAATTCGGAACCTGGAACTGTCTCCGAATTCAGTTGCAAAATTCATGTTTGGAATCCAGCTTTCTCTCTCGACTCTCAGTTCAAAAATTAATTTTTCCATGATTCTAGAACTGAACTCACTTTCAAAATCTAGCTTCCTAATTTAATGTTAGAACCAGTGGCGTCTTCGTGCACTGAATAACCGGTCATATTGAAGGAATTAACTAAGGATGCCTTTAATTCGTATTCAATTACATTTTGTTGTTCTGATTTGTTGTTCTCTTAGTCGCGTTTGGCTCTGTGAGAACTTCCATGCAGACCATCAGGAGAGGCTTTAGTGGCTTATGCTTATGGCAGTTGAAAACAAATTGCTTTCCCAGTTGCAACGTCGCAGCGGTTTTATTGATGAAGTTATTGACAGATTTGCAGAGCCTTCTATTGTATCGATAATACGAAATAAGTTCAACTGAAAAATTCCCATCCAACAGTATAGTATCGTTATTTGATTTCATTCCTCAATCTTTAGTTTTCACTAACAACGAACTGTTACCTATGGTATCATACCATATGATCAGTGCACAACCCGTTCAGTTCCAGAGTCATAGTTTTAACTTTTGAACCTGTATTCTGGAACTGAAATTGAATTCTAAGTTTTAAAATAAGATCAGAATTCAGGTGAAACAGAACTCAGGTTCTGAATTCAGTTGTAGAATTCAGTTTCTGAATATCCAATCCAAATTATGCTTTCCATTTCCCGGAAGATCTATTTTTACTACTCATGAAATTGTATTCATTAGTTTGGGAGTTATTGTGCTAAGAGTGACGCTACTTTTGTTATTTTCAGGACAATGGATCAAAAACAATTTCGTGTTTTGACCAAAAAGAGAACATGTTGATGATTCTTAGCAGTGTTTGGTCATGTTTAAACGCAACAAACCGAAATTTTCGCGACGATATGTGACAATGGATGAAACATGGATTCATCACTTCACTCCGGAATCAAAACAATCGTCATCTGAGTGGACAGCAACTGGTGAACCTCGTCCCGAAAGCAAAACAATCGGCTGGAAAGGTTATGGCCTCGGTATTTTGGAGATGTGCGTGGAGTAATATTTATCGACTATTCTGAGAAAGGAAATACCATTAACAGTGAATATTATATAGCGTTATTTGAGCGCTTGGAGGATGAAATTGCAAAGAAACAACCGCATATGGCAAAGAAAATATTTTTGTTTCATCAAGTCAATCAAAACAATTGCAAAACTACATGAATTGAGCTTCGAATTGCTCCCACATCCACCGTATTCGTCAGATTTGGCTCCCAGTGACTACTGGCTGTTCGGAGACCTGATAAAAATGCTCGCCTATAAGAAATTTCGCACGAATGAAGAAGTTTTCGCTGAAACTGAGGCATATTTTGAGGCAAAAGATAAATCGTTCTAGATTAGAGATTACGTTGATGAGTAAAGTTCATTTTGGACCAAAAAATCGTGTTCTCATTGTTAGACCTTTGTTCACGACAAAATTCTGTACTACAAGCATCAATCTGCAGACTAAACTAGAGTCAATTATTGAAAACATAGAAACGTTCGAATTTTCTATCAATTCAAAACTGAGTCGTCGTCACGAGAGTGATATTATCGATGTTATCATTATCTGACTTCTGACTCATTGACACCTGTTATCGGCGGTTATCGAAAGCGAAAAAATTACCGGGATCACTGGCCTAAAACCCGATAACGATAAAACCCTTAGAGCCTTAGAACTGACTGCGGGCCAATGTCCAAATAGCTACATGACTGGTTTCGCAACATCGTTCCCGTACCTGTTATCAACCTAACGCGCTATCATCATCATCATCATCATCATCATCATCGTCATTTAGTCAATCCCTCGTGTTGCGCTGCTGCTCTGTTGTGCTTCACCGAGGTGTATGACCTAATTTTCGCAACTAAACACACAATCGCGCAGCAACCAACCAACCGCCTGATCACGTCACTCGACCTTCCTTTCTCGAAAGCGGATCGGCACACGGCCCCAAATTTCCTCCCCCCCTATCTAGCTGGCTTCATTAGTCAGTGGCAGTGGATTTCATGATTGTTTTATCTTCGGATTTTGGAGATCTACGAACCAAACCAAACCAAACCAAACCAAAAAAAAAGAGCGAAAAGAAAAATAAAACCTGTCCCATCGGAGCAGCGCGGTTACATAATTCGCATTGCTCGCCGAAGTGGCCACTGACTGACTTGCTCCGATCGTGTGTCCCAATAATTCTTAGGCACCGGAGATACAAAATCACATGCAACAGTGGATGGACATGTGTGGAAAGTGGATAATTACTATTCACCTTTGGTTAGGAACCCGTCGATCCTGCTGGATTCTCCGCTTAGGGAAAGAAGACTCAGGTTCCTTCGGAAATGGCAGTTTGAGCTACTTTCCAGCTACTTCTGACGACACTGTTGAGCACGGATGAACACACAGAACGGGAGCTGTTTACATTTACACACCACAGCAGGCGTCGTTTGCAGTTGGCAGTTAAACGATAAGTTTTGCACGATTTCTTCTCGATCCTTAGTACACTGATGCCGGTACGTCGAAACAACAAGAATGAACCGAGCTCTGACTCGCTCTCTCTCTTTATCTATCTTTCAACCTGAAATCATTTCACACATGGCACACGTTTCGTAACGGTCACAAATTTCGGTGCAACTTGGAATGCACCAGGCCGCCAAATCACTACCTTTTTTTTTTTTTAATTTTGTTGTTAAACTAAATCTGAACGACGATCAGCGATCGAGCGGATTCGCACTGCACGAAACTCAAACCCGAAGAAGAACGAGAAGTAGCAAAAGAAGCGGCACCCGTCCAGCTTCCCCGGAGCAAACATACAACGCTGTCCGGGCAGGTTCCACCTCTGGTTCTATTTATCCCCCGTAAGGTTCTTAGCACACGCACACACCGAACGAACGCCAACCGAGCATGTGTGAAGAAGTATTGTTTGTGTACGGCACTGAAAAAAAATCACAACTCTGGTGATAGGCCAGTTCGCCACCGTAACTTATTAGCAACTAATTAGAAACAAATTATTCACAGAGCTTCGATCTGTTTTGAAGCTTATTCAAAAGGCGTACTTCAATAACTCAACTTAGCTGAGCACTCGTAGAAACGTGTCAAAACAATTCAGCACCATTGCAACTAGTTAGCAACTAATTAAAAACAATTGGTTCACTAGGTTTCGAAGTTTTGAAGCTTATTAGGGAGTGGCACTTTTTGCCTTTCTCATATAGAAAGGTTATGCACTCACTGCAAATACCGACTTATCAACCGTGGCCCGGAGAAATAATCTAGGGAAGGTGTCACTTGAGCCAATTTGTTGATTCCCAAAAATTCTAATCTAATTAGCAACAAATTGTTCATTATCTCTCGATTCATAGCAAAGCATTCGTAAAAAATAATAGAAATTTGACAACAAATTCAAACCCACCGTAACTTATTAGCAACTAATTAGAAACAAATTATTCACAGAGCTTCGATCTGTTTTGAAGCTTGTTCAAAGGCGTACTTCAATAACTCAACTTAGTTAAGCACTCGTAGAAACGTGGCAAAACAATTCAGAACCGTTGCAACTAATTAGCAACTAATTAAAAACAAATGGTTCACTGGGTTTCGAAGTTTTGAAGTTTATTTAGGAGTGGCACTGTTTGCCTTTCTAATATAGAAAGGGTATGCAATCACTGTGAAAACCGACTTATCAACCGTGGCCCGGAAAAATAATCTAGGAAAGGTGTCACTTGAGCCAATTTGTTCTGATAGTCAAAAATTAGAATTTAATTAAATAAAACCGTTTAAAGCTTGTTTCAGGCGGGAGCTTCACGCGAACATAGCAAAACATGCGCAAAAATAAAACTAAAAATTTGGCAACGAACTCAAATCCACCGTAACTTATTAGCAACTAATTAGAAACAAACTATTCACAGTGTTTCGATCCGTTTTCAAGTTTATTTAAAAGGCGTACTTTAACAATTCAACCTAGCTAAGCACTCGTAACGTAAAAACTTCAAATATCAATTCAGAACTGATGCAACTAATTGAAAACAAACGGTTCACTAGGTTTCAAAATTTTGAAACTTATATAGGAGTGGCACTTTTTGCCTTTCTCATACAGAAAAGTTATGCAAAATTAAAAGTCGATTTTTAAATGAAAAGTCTTGTGGTCCGATACAAAATTCTTGAACTTTGTTTGGATCCGACTTCCGGCTCCGGAGCTATGGGGTAAAATGTGCGAATATGAAAATATGCGCACTAATTTTTCTCAGATTTGGCGTTACCGATTTTCTCAAACTTAGACTCAAATGAAAGATACTGTGGTTCCATACAAATTTTCAGTATTTTGTTTCGATCCGCCTTCCGGTTCCGGAGTTGTGTGGTAAAATGTGCAAAATAATGAAAATATGCGTACTAATTTTTCTCAGATATGGCGTTACCGATTTTCACAAACTTAGACTCAAAAGAATAGTCTTATGGTTCTTTACAAAACTTCTGAATTTCATCTGAATCCAACTTCCGGTTCCGTGTAGGCTTTGTCCACTACCGTTGAGGTACGTAAACTATTCCAGAGGTTGTCGCCAATCGTATGTCAAGAATCCAACATATGTTTAGTAGCACAAAAAATAGAATATAAGTTCACTTCGTGAATAGAAAATATTGTGAAAAAATACTATTGAATTTGATCCGAATCAGACTTCCGGTTCCGAAGTTACGAGGTAAAAATGGGTAAAACTAAACTGGTAAAAATGAGTATCTAATATTCTCAGAGATAATTTAACAGATTCTCATAAACTTTGAATGAAATTGAAAGCTTAATGATATCATAGAACAGTATTGAATTTTATCCTCATCCGACTTCCGATTCCGTTAATTACAGGGTGATGATTGAACATATTTTGATTCAAAAGAGCATGTCTCCAAACGTAAGAATGCAAGGAATGGTAAATTTTCCTGGATGTAATAAGTAAATTATCCTAGTTTACAGGTCTTGGTAGATGATGACCTAGATCATTCACTTTGACTCAATGGGTCTTCGGTTTCCAGTTTCGGGAATACCGGTAGTAGCTGTCAAAAGACTCCGAATTTCTGAAATTTTCCTGTGTGACAAAGGGCCATGAAACTTATATACTGGAAGAATTTGAGCAACTTTCTGGAATGTCTTTTCATACTGCCATGAAACTGAAACGGCGTAGAGGAGCGTTTCAAGACGCAGAAAAATATTTGGTTCGGCAGGCAATATGCAGCTGTGGTTGAGCAAGCCGTAGCGTCATCACTACCGGAACAGTAAACAATGAAATATATCATGAAGAATGTCTAAAGAAGCGATTGTTAGCGTTCCTACGCAACCATGACGCTTCCTCCTGATTGGACATTTTGTCATTACACCAAAGATGCTTGGGAATGGTATGAAGACATTGGCTTGATTGTGGGTTGAATTCCGTAATGTTTTATTGAACAGTTTCCCTCATTTGCTGTTACCTGATCTCAGATAGATATTTTTAAAGTGTCAAAGCCCACTATTTGTGACTCTTTGCCCACTGATTGACAATTATGAGTTTACTGCCCACCAAAAATGAGCTTGTGCCCACTGGTGGACTGTAGTTTAGCACTTTGGGAATCACTAATATGGTTTAATTTGTTCAACTTCTTTAGCGAAATTTACATTTCGCAAAAGAGTAAATCTATGTTTGATTTTTTTTTATTGTAAATCTTAAACTACACGGATAACTATAACGCATGATTTCACGAGCAAAACAATTTATATCATGAAAATTTTCATGGGAGATGAGTTATTGTGGGATCTTGAGCATACTGGAGGACAATAGGTATTGAGAAACTGATGTTTTTTTTTGAGTTTTTTGTTCGAGTGATGATAGAACACTTATTTCCCGGCACATTTTAAACACCAACATATCTACTGGCTTTATATTTTGAACTTTTTGGCATTTCGTGTTAAAAAACGAGTGGGTAATGTCAGAGACATAACTGGAGGACGTGAATACGAATAAAACTGACAAATGACTTCTATTACATTGCACAATAATCGTTCGTATTAGTTAAGAGATTGTGTGATTTTTTTTTCAATTTTTATTGCTTCGCTTTCAGAATCGTAACGGTGCATCTAGAACTAAAGTATGACGACAAATATATTCTATCACATAAATAACACTGGACCAATGAGAATCAAACAATACAACAAACAATGGTATAGTTGTTTTTTTTTTTTGTAAATTTACGTACTCAGTGGAGGAAAACTTCGAATAGTTCTTTGGCAACATTTTAGTGGTTCTAAAAAGAACCGATTTGAGAAATTCATCCACTGTTTACAACTCTGTTGTGTACTTTTTGCCACCATCTATTAATCTATACCAGAGCCGGAATTCTTCAGGAACTGAATTGAAGGAACTGAATTGAAGTACTAAATTCGGAACCTGGAACTGTCTCCGAATTCAGTTGCAAAATTCATGTTTGGAATCCAGCTTTCTCTCTCGACTCTCAGTTCAAAAATTAATTTTTCCATGATTCTAGAACTGAACTCACTTTCAAAATCTAGCTTCCTAATTTAATGTTAGAACCAGTGGCGTCTTCGTGCACTGAATAACCGGTCATATTGAAGGAATTAACTAAGGATGCCTTTAATTCGTATTCAATTACATTTTGTTGTTCTGATTTGTTGTTCTCTTAGTCGCGTTTGGCTCTGTGAGAACTTCCATGCAGACCATCAGGAGAGGCTTTAGTGGCTTATGCTTATGGCAGTTGAAAACAAATTGCTTTCCCAGTTGCAACGTCGCAGCGGTTTTATTGATGAAGTTATTGACAGATTTGCAGAGCCTTCTATTGTATCGATAATACGAAATAAGTTCAACTGAAAAATTCCCATCCAACAGTATAGTATCGTTATTTGATTTCATTCCTCAATCTTTAGTTTTCACTAACAACGAACTGTTACCTATGGTATCATACCATATGATCAGTGCACAACCCGTTCAGTTCCAGAGTCATAGTTTTAACTTTTGAACCTGTATTCTGGAACTGAAATTGAATTCTAAGTTTTAAAATAAGATCAGAATTCAGGTGAAACAGAACTCAGGTTCTGAATTCAGTTGTAGAATTCAGTTTCTGAATATCCAATCCAAATTATGCTTTCCATTTCCCGGAAGATCTATTTTTACTACTCATGAAATTGTATTCATTAGTTTGGGAGTTATTGTGCTAAGAGTGACGCTACTTTTGTTATTTTCAGGACAATGGATCAAAAACAATTTCGTGTTTTGACCAAAAAGAGAACATGTTGATGATTCTTAGCAGTGTTTGGTCATGTTTAAACGCAACAAACCGAAATTTTCGCGACGATATGTGACAATGGATGAAACATGGATTCATCACTTCACTCCGGAATCAAAACAATCGTCATCTGAGTGGACAGCAACTGGTGAACCTCGTCCCGAAAGCAAAACAATCGGCTGGAAAGGTTATGGCCTCGGTATTTTGGAGATGTGCGTGGAGTAATATTTATCGACTATTCTGAGAAAGGAAATACCATTAACAGTGAATATTATATAGCGTTATTTGAGCGCTTGGAGGATGAAATTGCAAAGAAACAACCGCATATGGCAAAGAAAATATTTTTGTTTCATCAAGTCAATCAAAACAATTGCAAAACTACATGAATTGAGCTTCGAATTGCTCCCACATCCACCGTATTCGTCAGATTTGGCTCCCAGTGACTACTGGCTGTTCGGAGACCTGATAAAAATGCTCGCCTATAAGAAATTTCGCACGAATGAAGAAGTTTTCGCTGAAACTGAGGCATATTTTGAGGCAAAAGATAAATCGTTCTAGATTAGAGATTACGTTGATGAGTAAAGTTCATTTTGGACCAAAAAATCGTGTTCTCATTGTTAGACCTTTGTTCACGACAAAATTCTGTACTACAAGCATCAATCTGCAGACTAAACTAGAGTCAATTATTGAAAACATAGAAACGTTCGAATTTTCTATCAATTCAAAACTGAGTCGTCGTCACGAGAGTGATATTATCGATGTTATCATTATCTGACTTCTGACTCATTGACACCTGTTATCGGCGGTTATCGAAAGCGAAAAAATTACCGGGATCACTGGCCTAAAACCCGATAACGATAAAACCCTTAGAGCCTTAGAACTGACTGCGGGCCAATGTCCAAATAGCTACATGACTGGTTTCGCAACATCGTTCCCGTACCTGTTATCAACCTAACGCGCTATCATCATCATCATCATCATCATCATCATCGTCATTTAGTCAATCCCTCGTGTTGCGCTGCTGCTCTGTTGTGCTTCACCGAGGTGTATGACCTAATTTTCGCAACTAAACACACAATCGCGCAGCAACCAACCAACCGCCTGATCACGTCACTCGACCTTCCTTTCTCGAAAGCGGATCGGCACACGGCCCCAAATTTCCTCCCCCCCTATCTAGCTGGCTTCATTAGTCAGTGGCAGTGGATTTCATGATTGTTTTATCTTCGGATTTTGGAGATCTACGAACCAAACCAAACCAAACCAAACCAAAAAAAAAGAGCGAAAAGAAAAATAAAACCTGTCCCATCGGAGCAGCGCGGTTACATAATTCGCATTGCTCGCCGAAGTGGCCACTGACTGACTTGCTCCGATCGTGTGTCCCAATAATTCTTAGGCACCGGAGATACAAAATCACATGCAACAGTGGATGGACATGTGTGGAAAGTGGATAATTACTATTCACCTTTGGTTAGGAACCCGTCGATCCTGCTGGATTCTCCGCTTAGGGAAAGAAGACTCAGGTTCCTTCGGAAATGGCAGTTTGAGCTACTTTCCAGCTACTTCTGACGACACTGTTGAGCACGGATGAACACACAGAACGGGAGCTGTTTACATTTACACACCACAGCAGGCGTCGTTTGCAGTTGGCAGTTAAACGATAAGTTTTGCACGATTTCTTCTCGATCCTTAGTACACTGATGCCGGTACGTCGAAACAACAAGAATGAACCGAGCTCTGACTCGCTCTCTCTCTTTATCTATCTTTCAACCTGAAATCATTTCACACATGGCACACGTTTCGTAACGGTCACAAATTTCGGTGCAACTTGGAATGCACCAGGCCGCCAAATCACTACCTTTTTTTTTTTTTAATTTTGTTGTTAAACTAAATCTGAACGACGATCAGCGATCGAGCGGATTCGCACTGCACGAAACTCAAACCCGAAGAAGAACGAGAAGTAGCAAAAGAAGCGGCACCCGTCCAGCTTCCCCGGAGCAAACATACAACGCTGTCCGGGCAGGTTCCACCTCTGGTTCTATTTATCCCCCGTAAGGTTCTTAGCACACGCACACACCGAACGAACGCCAACCGAGCATGTGTGAAGAAGTATTGTTTGTGTACGGCACTGAAAAAAAATCACAACTCTGGTGATAGGCCAGTTCGCGCCGCGAAATCCTAACTCGACTCTCACGATGTGCACTGGAGATCCGGGGACTCTAGAGTGCGATCCGAACACGCTGACAATCGAAAGTTTACTAAACTAAACTTGAGCTAAATCGTTGCTAGTGTTCGCTGAAGGAGGCGACGGCACGCGCGAGTCCCCAAATCAACCACACGGTCGACGGAACGACAGTGACATCGCATCGCACACACAGGCAAAAGCAGAAGAAGAAGGGAGTAGGCAACATTCACCGGGCGCTTGCGCGACGTCACTCACCACGGATCTACTAATTGCCTATCGCTGCTGCTGCTGCTGCTGCTGTTGCTATTTGAATCAAAGCAAAGATAAACAAAGCAAGCGACAACGGTTTCGGAGTGAGAGTGAGAGCCGATGCCACTCAAATTGCTGCGAGAGATGGCCGTCGGTTGCTACAACTGCTGATGTCGCGCTGCAACACAACTAGATATGATGATAGATGCGATGAGATGCGATGCTACGCGCGGAGGGGTGTAAAACAGCTTCTAGTTCACGTAAGTGATTGCTTTGGGTGGTTTACGACGCAAAGACGCATCTCTCGCTTGGCAAACGGGGAATGAAATTCATTATCGTTGTCATAAAACCAAACATTTTATTTTCTCAACGAAACCATGATAATTGTTCATGATTTGAGAATTCATCATGGCCGTAATGAGCGTTACTTGTAGAATGTATTTCAATCGAAACTCGTAACTATAATTCTAATTCAAATGATAACGATAGGGATCGTGTGTTAGATTAATTTAATTGATAGGCAAAGCGCAGACCTTGGCATACGAGCCAGTACTCAAATGAGAATTGTTTCTGTACAAAAGATAGTGAACGTACCTTCATTTGCAAACGACAAAGAAATAGTTTGAATAAATACATCTCAATGTATTCTTACATATTCAATGTTGCTGTTGTTGCTGTCACACAGTAAAGTTTTTCTGAAAATTAAATGTAACTGAATTTCTATTCCGTCTCAAATAGTACAGACATAAACGTGTATCAAACAATATTTTCAATTGAATATTGAAATTTTACTTCATCTCATTTTTATGTACGTTACCTCAAAACCCTAAATTAGCCGCTAAAATCACTATAAATATATCATATTTCTGCTTAATTCGCCCTGCTCCATATTGAGAACTGTTTCACACACTCTTAGCAAAAATAAAATTTACACCTGATGTAAATTTAAGTATTCCGTAATTTCGTCGACGATGACACAATCTTACAATTATTACTATGTAAAAATAATTTTTATGTCCCTGTATAGATGTGAGCTTTAGCGAAATTAACTGTGAAATTAATGATATGATTTATATTAACATGCTTTGAATTGTAAGTAAGTTTAAGTAAATTACGATGCTCCTTTATGTACATTTATAAAGACGTAAATTTACACGTCTTTTTTCTAAGTGTGCATTTCTTGAAACTTAAAATAATATATCTGTATATTTAAAAATTAATATAAGTTTGTATGTTTGTAACGTCGTAACTCCGAGCAAGGGGTAAAAGTAGATGTCAAAAGGGAGGTCCGGAACTTCTGAACGGATTGCCACCAAACTTGGTACAGATACTTCTTGCTCTTCAGAGTTGGT
This sequence comes from Malaya genurostris, assembly GCF_030247185.1. Lineage (NCBI taxonomy): Eukaryota > Metazoa > Arthropoda > Insecta > Diptera > Culicidae > Malaya > Malaya genurostris. The sequence continues at coordinate 22,291,998 of NC_080570.1, forward strand.
CATAAGGGTACCCTAATGGGGGAGGGAGCGAACCAAGTGTCCTTAACAGAAGGGGTCATGTAAAAGTTTTTCTAATTTCACGAGAATTGATACTTTTTTAAGACCATAGAAACATTTTGCATACCATGGATATGATCATATGGGGAGTGGATGTAGCAAGTGCCTTAGAAAAGGGGGGTGTAATGTTTACAACGGCATAACTCCGAAACTACTAACCGGATTGTTATCAAACTTGGAATAGATACTTCTTACTCTTCTGAGTTGGTAATAAGAGGGTATTTTATGGAGATAGGGAGCGTAGCAAGTCTCCGTAAAAGGAGGGGGGGATGAGAAAATTTGTTTAATTTAACGAGAATCGATACTTTTTAAGGCCATATATATTTTTTGAAGAATATGAATAGTAATAGTAATGTTTCTGTGTTCTATTTGCAAGTTTTATCTTCAGTGTATCAGTTCCGTTGAATTACTTTCTTCGCACGCGAAAGAGTAGTTGAATCTGGACTTACCATATTGACTGGCCTGTATTCAGAACCTGAATTCTACACCAAAATTCTGGAACTTAATTTAAAAATTGAGTTCTGGATTCTTAACTTTCATTCTGAAATCGAAAACTGGACCTGTATTCTGGAACTGGGATCTGGAATCGAGTTCTGGACTCACACTAGGGATTCTGGAATCGTGTTCAGGACCTGGATTCGTAACCTGAATTATGGGAATCGAAATCTGGACCTGGATTTCGGAACTCAGTTTTAAAACTGAATTCTAGGCCTAAATTCTGGTACTGGTTTCTGGAAATCAGTTTTGAATCTAAATTCATGTTTCCTGGATGTGAATTCTTAACCTGGATTCTGGAACCCAATTTTGGTGCTGAATTCAGGAACTGAATTTGGTGTCTGGAGTCTGTAGCTGAAAGCTGGAATTGAGTTCTAAACCAGCATCCAGGATCCTAAATCTAGGATAGAATATGAACCTGGATTATGGAGCTCAATTTGGCACTCATTTTTGGAGTGGGATTCTGTGCCTGGATTCTGAACCAGACAACACAACTTGGATCTGGTTTCTAAAGTTCTGTAACTGGTTTCTGGATCTGGATTCCGTAGCTGAATTTTGAACCTTAATTATGGCTTTGGATTGTGAAACAATGTTCTGAAACTGGACTGGAATTTTGGATCTGAACTCGGAAACTGAAATCTGGAACTGAGCTATGAAATCGAGTTCGGGACCTGCACTCCGGAATCGAATACTGTTTCGAAATTCTGGATCTCTATGTAACCAAAATCTAAACCTGGATTCCAGAACAGGACAAGTCTAACAGTTAGGCTGAAAAGTTCGTATCGTTTAATAGAAACACACATTTTTCTGCCAAAATTCGTTTTTATTATTCAACATAATTGCCATCAGAGGCGATACAGCGATTATAGCGATCTTCCAACTTTTCGATACCATTTCTGTAGTACGATTTGTCCTTTGCCTCAAACTAGGCCTCAGTTTCAGCGATTACCTCTTCATTGCTTCTTAATGTTTTACCAGCGAGCATTCTCTTGAGGTCTGAGAACAGGAAAAAGTCACTGGGGGCCAAATTTGGAGAATACGGTGGATGAGGGAGCAATTCGAAGCCCAATTCGTTCAATTTCAGCATGGTTTTCATCGACTTGTGACACGGTGCATTGTCTTGATGAAACAAAACTTTTTTCTTCTGCAAATGAGGCCTTTTTTTAAATTTCGTCCTTCAAACGCTCTAATAACGCTATATAATAGTCACTGTTAATGATTTTTCCCTTTTCAAGGTAGTCGATGAAAATTATACCATGCGAATCCCAAAATACAGACGCCATAACCTTACCGGCCGATTGTTGAGTCTTTCCACGCTTTGGGTTCGGTTCATCGCGTGCAGTCCACTCAGCTGACTGTCGATTGGACTCCGGATGGAGCCATGTTTCGTCCATTGTTATATATCGACGAAAAAAATCGGTTTTATTTCGATATAACAGCTCCAAACACTGCTCAGAATCATCAATTCGTTGTTGTTTTTGATCGATTGTGAGCTCACGCGGCACCCATTTTGCACAAAGCTTTCTCATATCCAAATATTCGTGAATAATATGTCCAACACGTTCCTTTGACATCTTTAGGGTGTCAGCTATCTCGATCAACTTCACTTTACGGTCATTGAAAATCATTTTGTGGATTTTTTTCACGTTTTCATCGGTAACAGCCTCTTTTGGACGTCATCGTCTTCGGTGCTCATATGACCAGTACGAAATTTTGCAAACCACTTACGAATTGTTGCTTCGCCCGGTGCAGAGTCTGGATAACATTCATCAAGCCATTTTTTGGTATCGGCGGCACTTTTTTTCATCAAAAAGTAGTGTTTCATCAACACACGAAATTCCTTTTTTCCATTTTTTTCACAATAACAAAAGTAGCTTCACTCAAAATGCAATATCTCACCAACTAATAATCAGACAGCTGTCAAATTTATACACGTATCTTTTGAAGGTTGGTACTAACTGAAAATGGTATGGATGTAATTTTAGTGGCGTCCTCTCATAGAAACGATACGAACTTTTCAGCCGATCTGTTAGTCAAGTCCTAAATGCTGGAACTACATTTTGTGCGTGGATTCTGAGCTAAAAGCTGGAATTGAGTTCTAAACAAGCATCCAGGATTCTGATTCTGGGATTGAAATATAATTCTGAAATTTTTAATTTTTAATTATTTGTGGTTAGTCATACAACCGAAAATTTCACCATAAACTGCCGCCCACTGAAGTTCGCTGATGTAATAGGTACAATTATAAACATACCGTGACACCTGGTATTTTCAGCGCACTACCCAAATTTATCAAACCGATTTTGACACTCCAAAACTGGTGTACTACATAGAGATAGAAGTCCCGGACCTAACAAAAAGTTAGAATCGATTTTTCACCGTGAAAACATTTTTATTCTTCAGTATAATCTCCATCTAGAGCGAAACACTTGACCCATCGGTCTTCCAACATGCCCTTTGAAAAGAAAAGACTTGTCAAGGCCTTCAAATTAGGCTTCCATTCCATTTCTGCAATGACCTCAGCAGTCGACGAAAATGTCTTTCCCTGAAGAAACCATTTCAGGTTCCGAAATAGTCGCTGGGAGCCAAGTCTGGAGAATACGGGGCGTGGTGGACCAGAAAAAGTTAGTCAGTTTGATTTATCCTGAATGAAAAGAATATTGCTTAGAATTACCTATTAATAAAATCAATTCTGAAAGGCCGACTGTCATAGCAAAATCACTAATAATTTATATTAATTTCGGTCATAAACTAGAGTTGACGAATTTAAGGAAGCTTCCTTCGGTGTCCCGGAAACCCGTCGCAGCCCTGCGGGAACTCAACTAGGCTGACCTGTTTCCTGCGGAGAATCGTGTTGTTATTCCTGCATTTGAAATCATTTACACCATTTACCGGAATGGCATTTTCCACCTGCTATCGAGTGTATTAATGCATGCAACCGGTTTGTGAGTGAATTCCGAAGTAGTGATCGGTACGTAGGTACGCAACTGACAACTGATAGTGGGACGACCACTCTTGGCTAACCAACGAACGATCCATATCCGAAAGGTGCCCTGAAGCTAAACTCCTAATGTCAATCAATATTAAATATTCCAATCATTTCATAGCCAGTGTGTGTTGCCCTAAATTTTTCCAGCTGAAAATGCAACAACAAAACCACCCATTTCAAGGCCATTTCGGACCCATGCAATGTCGTTCAACAAAAATCGGACCAACGAAAACAAATCAGTAACAACAACGATGTAACTTCCAGTGGTGATTGCGGTAGACGTGCGCACGCGTCCGCTACCCATTTCCAACGGCGCGGATTTACACAACGACCGCACCGCAGCAGGTGCAATGCAAGCACCAACAAGTAGGCGGCGGCGGCGGCGGCACTCGATGCATAGACATAGTTAGTGCAGCACCAAACCCAGGGTCGCGCATCTTAGCATCCTCCTTCGTGAGTTTTGTTGTTTTTTCTGCGCCGAAGATTCCTTTTCATTTTGGTTTTTGTTATTATTTGTTTTAAGGATTAAAAATCACCTTGCAGCTGATTATTTTAGCAGTTTTAGCATTGGTCGAAAACGAAACGGAGCATATATTAATTGACCGATCGGGCAATCGGGGCGGTCGCTGCCATCGTCGTCGTTGTCGGAGCATGTTGGAAAAAAAAACATGCGTCCGAACGGAAGGTCGCCGCTTAACGACTTAACGAGTTTTATTGAAATATGTCCATTTGAAAGTTGATATGAGAAGTCACTTTACTTTTAATGAATATTTCAGAAATGAAAAACGTGTGCTGCAACCGAGTGCAGTCTGAAATATCTAAGCGACGATAAATTGTATTGGTAACGCTTGCAAAAAACAAGCAAACATCTGTTCGTACATTCGTTAGTTTAGATTTTTTTCTGCAAAATATGTTTCTTTTCCGTATATTGGTGCACGTCGTTTTGTAATGATTCGAGAGCTTTTAAACTGTGGGTCGTCTCTCGAAGCGAGGAAAAATTTCCAATTAGGATGGCGGAAGGCGATCAACTTATCTATCGAGCCACAGTAACTCGAATTGTTTTTTTTTTGACATTCCTATACAACGGAAGTTTGCTAATTGGTCATTTTATGGTTGATGCTTCGATTGGGTCGTGGCCTAATCAAGAAGCAATTTTCCGTCAAAATTTAATTACGATTGAGATTTTTATATATTCATTTTTATACAATTCGGTATATTTCGTGAGATAAATCAGAAAATTTAGAGGAAACAAATTCCCTGAATTTTCTGACTTATTTGATAAGGTGAGGGTCATTTCGTCGAAAGCCGTTTCACCGAAAGCGATTTCGTTGAAAGGGTCATTTCACCAAATCCTGCAATTGTCTTAATATCGTGAATGGAATTGATTTAAAGACAAATGAAAGATCATAGCATGAACGCCCGTTTTGCTGGCCTACAATTGTACTTCATGAATAAAGATTGATTCATGATCCTAAGAGCAGAGTTCCTAAGAAAACTTTTTGACTTTGTTGGCTACTAAGCATCAAAGCATTTGCATAGGTGTATCTACCAGGAAAATGTGGTATTTTCAGTTAACTGAGTGAAATTGAAAAAATATCTAATGCGGCTCACTACCACTCATTCGGACTTAACTAATGCATCGAAAGTTAGCTGTGAGTAGACCGGGTAAACGGGGTGAAATATTCTTTTCGGTGAAATGACCCTTTCAGCGATTGACCTTTTCGGTGAAACGACTTTTGACGAAATGACCCACTCCCATTTGATATTATGTGTATTTCATCTATAATATTTTTCATGTTTTTCAGACCTGCAAGACTAGTTTTTACTTAATTTTCTACCTTTTCTATTGACCTCTGTTGCCAATATTTGTACACTGAGGTCTTTTTCACGCGGGTTTTATGCGGTTTCATTTTACGCGGTTTGTTTACGCGAATTCTCAAAGTTACGCGGTTTTCGAACACGGTACGTATCCCCCGCGTAATGTATTTGTATTTCCTTAGTTATTTTGTATTATTAGTTTCTTCAGTCATCCCTCTCTACTCAGTCATGTTTGTTCTGCTTTTCACCTTTTTATTTTATTTTTCATCTCTCTTGGTTTTGGATTCTTCCTTTTTTTCATTTTTTCTGTCATTTCTTCCTGTTATGTTTACTTTGCAATTTTTATGGTTTTCTGCCAATTTCTGACTGTTTTGTTTTTTATGTCTATTCTGTGTTTTAATTCCTAATTTTCTGACTATGCAGTTTCTGAGTCTCGTTTGACTTTGACGTAATTAACGTCCCGCTTAAGTTATTTTTTAGAATTTGCCCTTGGATGTCCTCTGACATTTTTATCACTTTTGTTTTCGATTATAAAGGTTTCAACCTTTAAGGTCATTCACCTCACCATCCAAAAAAGCTTTCTGAGCCTTCAGGTCCCGTTTAAATTATTTTTTTGAATTTGCCTTTGGATGTCCTCTGACATTTTTATCACTTTCGTTTTCGATTATAAAGGCTTCAACCTTTAAGGTCATTCACCTCACCATCCAAAAAAGCTTTCTGACCCTTCAGGCAGGGTAGGGAATTGAACCTAGTTAGGTTATGTGAAGAACATCGATTTATCCATCACACCATACTCGTTCGCTTATCAATTCTGTTTTTTTTTCCCGGAATCTTTATCGTATTTACCATTTCTATCTAACTACTTATTTTATAATTTTATTCATTTTCTTTTTTTTCCCGACTTTTTAATCTTCACAAATTTTTTTTTTGTTCTCGTTTAATTTAGTCTTTGTTTACTCTGTTTTTTTCAATCATGCATGCGTTATTAGTCTTCTTGAGTTTTCTATTGATAGATGTCAGTCTTTTCGGTTGTTTTTATCTTGCGCGAATTTCTATCATTCTTATCAATCGTCTTCACTTCTATGTCATTTGTTTCTCCACTCATACCTTATTAATCTTCTTGATTTTTCCATCTTTGGTCTATCTTTTCTATTTTTGTTGTTAGTTTTGATTTCCTCCTTTTCTGTTTCATGCCATTATTTTTTTTTTGTTTTTCTGATTTTGTTTCTACCATTTCTACCACTTTTTGTCTGTTCATAATTCCTGTTGTTGTCGTTTCTATCATTCGGAGTCTTTGAAATTTGTATTCCCCTGTTTTTAATCGCATTTTTGTTTTTTTTTTTCTGGCTTTGTTCTCTCTGTTTTTATTTCTCTACTCTATTCTATTTCAAATGATTACTGTCTCATAAAGCTGCTTGTATTTTCTGTATTCTCGTTCTCTTTTTATCGGTGCTTTTGAGATAATTATGGATCTCTGTCTTTTCGGTTGTTTATTTTTCACGAATTTATTTTTCACGAATATTTAATTTATTCTAAAAGCATTTTTCTGCTGATCATGCTTCACGTTTTTGCTGTTATTTCTATCATCATTATCAAGTGTCTTTGTTTCTCAAATCATTTAGGTATGATCTTCGTTAATTTTCTATCTTTTTTCAATCCTTCCAATTTTGTTACTTTACTTTTGATTTCCTTCATTTGCTGTTTTTTTTACTTTTACATTTGTTTCTTCATTTCTTCGTCAAGCCTCATTTGCAATTTTTTTCACTTCCTTCATTAGGCTTTGTTTTGCGATATTATTTTTTCTGATTTTGTTTCTGTCATTTCTACCACATCTGTTAGACTTTTGCTAATTTCCTTCAAGCCTTTTTTGGCTGGTCATATTTCCTGTTGCTGTTGTTGTCTTCCCTATTATTCTTATCTGTCGTTTCCTTTTCTCGGGCGATTTCAATTTCTTTGTTTTTACTTGCCTTTTTCTGTCTCAGTATTATCTGTTTTCTTCCTCTCATTCCAGTCTAATATCAATACTGTGTTATAAGTTTTCATGTATTTTCAGTCATTTTTCCTTCCGTTTTGTTTTCTGTGCTTTTTATAGTTATGAATCTCTGTCTTTTCGGTTGTTCCTTCTCATCCGCGAGTTTTATATAATTCCTATTTTATTTTTCCTACTATAGTTTTTGCTGATCATATTTCCTGTTTTTGCTGTATTTTCTATCGTTTCTTTTTTCTGTCATTTTTTTCTCCAATCTCCAACTCAATTATGTTTTATTTTTCGTATTTTAATTTGTTACTTTTCATTTCCTCCCTTTGTTGTGTTATATGACAATATTTTTTGTTTGCTTTCCTGATTTTGTTTCTGTCATTTCTACCACTTTAAACTGTTCATAATTCCTGTTGTTGTTGTTGCTGTTGTCGTTTCTATCATTTCTATCTGTCGTTTCCGTGTCTGTCATTTTTATTCCTTTGCTTCTATTTGCATTTTCGTTTTTTTCTGGCTTTGTCTTCGTTGTTTTCATTTCACTCTTCCCTGTTCCATATATCATTTCTGCCTCAAAATCTGCTTGTTTTCATATTTTTTGTAATTTTATCTCTCGTTCTCTTTTTTTCGTGTTTTTGAGATAATTATGGATCTCTGTCTTTTCGGTTGATTTTTATATTCTACGAATCTTTACATACTTGCTTCTTTATTTCTTCAACAAGCATTTTTTGATTGATCATATTTCCTGTTTTTGCTGTCATTTCTATCATTCTTATCTATCGTCTTTGTTTCTCTGTCATTTGTTTCTCCAATCTTTTCTCCTGTCGTCTCTACCTCTTCTTTAAGCCTCTTTTGCAATTTTTTTAATTTCTTCCATTTGCTTTGTTTTGCGATATTGTTTCTTTCTGACTTTGTTTCTGTCATTTCAACCACATCTGTTAGTCACTTTTGCCACTTCCCATTCAAACCCTTTTAGCTGGTCATATTTCCTGTTGCTATTGTTGTCTTTTCTATTACTTTTATCTGTCGTTTCCGTTTCAATTTTTTTCTTATTTGTATTTTTGTTTTTTTCTTACCTTGTCTTCCCTGTTTTCTTTTCTCTCATTCCTGTCTAATATCAATACTGTTCTATAAGATTCCATGTATTCTCAGTCTTTTTTTTTCATTTTAAATCTTGCTTTATTTTCCTGTGCTTTTTATAGTTATTGATCTCTGTCTTTTCGGTTGTTCTTTCTCTTCTGCGAGTTCTATATAATTACTATTTGATTTTTGCTAATTACATTTCCTGTTTGGCTGTAATTTCTATCGCTCGTTTCCGGGTTATTTGTTCTTCCAATCTTCTTGAATTATGCTTTATTTTTCGTATTTTAATTTGTTAATTTTTAATTCCTCCCTTTGTTGTGTTGTATAAAATATGTTTTTTGATTTTGTTTCCGTTATTTCCACTACTTTTTGACTGCTCATAATTCCTGTTGTTGTTGCTGTTGTCATTTCTATCTATTCCTATTTGTCGTTTCGTTTCTCTGCCATTTGTATTCCTTTGCTTTTATTTGCATTAGCGTTTTTTTCTTACTTTGTCTTCTCTGTTTTCATTTCCTCTTTCATATATCATATAGGAACTGATCATATTTCCAGTTTTTGCTGTATTTTCTATTGTTCGTTTTTCTGTTGTTTCTCCAATCATCTTCAATAATATCGTGTTCCTCCGTTTGTCGTGTTTTGGCATTATTTTTTTTTTGTTTTTCTGATGTTTGTTTCCGTCATTTTTACCACTTCTTCAATCTTTTTACGCAAATTTTCGTCAAGCCCTTTTTGGCTGTTATATTACCTCTTCTCTGACATTCCTTTCCTAATCTTTTATTTGCATTTTCGTTTTCTGTCTTCGTCTTCTCTGTTTGCCTTCTCTCTTTCCTGTCTCAAGTCATTTCTGTTTTATAAATCTACTTTTTTTTATTTTTTTATATCGTTTATTTTACCCCGGCTTTAACCATTTTGGTCGTTCACTGGGGAAATATAAATCTACTTGTAATTCAGTCTTCTTTATCGTTTTATCTCTCGTTTTGTTTTTTTCTGAATTTTTCATAACTATGGATCTCTGTCTTTCCGGTTGTTCGACTTCTTCCGCGAGTTCTGTATCGTTGCTATTTTATTTGTCTATAAGAATATTATGCACACTTATTCTACCGATATATCAGCAAAAATAAACATTTGCTGACAGTAGTACCTTCAGGGACCGCTGTGATGAAACGTAATTTTTACTGAATATTTCATCTACCGAGGTTTGAGCAGCTGAGAGCTCTTCCTTCTGAAAATTACTGTCAATCGCTTTTGGACTATTTATATTTCCTATTGTCGTTGTTATTTCTAGCATTCATATCGGTCGTTTCCATTATATATATGATTGCATTATCATTGTCTTTTTCATCATTTTATGTCTCGTTCTGTTTTATAGGTTTCATAGTTATGGTTGTATTAATTTAGTATTTTCTATTTTATCATTTTATCTCCACTCTGTTTTTAGGTGCTGTAAGTATGTGTGTATTTTCAGTCTTTTTATCATTTTATCTCCTGTTCTATTTCTAGGAGATTTTTAAAACTAATTATGGATCTGTCTTTTCTTTTTTTTTCTTTTCCGCAAGTTTTCTATCATTGTCTTTTTAGTTTTCTATCATTTCTATTGTTTTCACCAATCCAGTTCTTTATTTTTTCTATCATTTCTGGCTTTTCTGTTATTTCTGATATTTTTTGTTTTATTTTTCATCTTTCTGTTACTTCTACCGTTTTTATTACACACATTTTTCTTGCACTATTGTTTTCTTTTCCATTTTTTGTACTTTTTCTTTGTGCTAGATAATATTTCGTTGTTTTTCTTAGCATTGTTTTTTGTCATGACTGTTTACTGCTGTCATTCCTGTATCTGTTTGATTATTTTTTTATTTTCGTAGGCTGCGAACCATTTCGCAAATTATTTGGACATCTAAACTACAGACGCAGATTCACAAAGATATATACATTTCTGTATTTGTGCAGTTTTCAACGTGAATTCGCCAAGGTATGAGTTTTTTTTTTAATTTTATAAATTAGAAAGTTGATGGAATTGGTGTCGTTGAACACATTTTTGTTCTTTGTTTGCTAAATAGATAGTACAAATATCACTAGTTGTAAGTTTAGTTGTAGTTTAGAGAATGTGTCGTAAGTATGCATGCACGAAGCATTCCACGAGGAATCCAGGGCAGATTTAGTAACTTTCCCGTATACATGTTCCTTATTGAAATGGTGACTGAATCGAAACAATCGAAGCCAACTCAGAGACTAGAGCCCAAGTCTTTATATGTAATAAACGTTTTATAATACGGCAAAAGAGCGAAATCTACTTGATCAGCACCCCGTTTCAAATAAAGCAGTACGTGAAACGCTCTAGTTCCCCATGAATTGACCCCGTCCGATGACGACTCCATTGGTGTCTATTGCCACTGTTTGGCCGAATGCGTGACAACGCCCTCCTACTAATGCGACGCGCTCCGATCAGTCTGACGTAAACTATGCCATCTCGGAGCATGCCTGATTCCACTAGCACTGGTCCACTGTTCCAACACCTTCAACTTACTGCAGGACGATCGCGAAACGAAACAAAACATCAGCGCTAAATTTGAAAACCATCAATAGATGGCTGAAAAGCAGAAGAACCTGTATCTCACTGAACACGCTTTCAGCGCAACAATCGGCATTTCGATTTTCCTCCTTACCTCACGCGCGCTCTGTTAAACCCCGGAGGGGCACCCCCAAGCTCTGGTCGGCCGACCACTCGGACTACGGTTGCGCGGCGACGCACTTCACGTTAAGTAATTGCATAACAACTTATGGAGCCAAGGTCAGTTGCCACCGTGCCACGGGTGCCAGTTGTAAGGTGGTGGGTTTTCCGAAAAACTAGAAAGATTTCACACACCGCAACAACACGCGGACTGCATAACTAATAACGGAGGAAGAGGGGAAAAAAATAATCGAAAAAGCTCACCAAAAAAAAACTTAGAGCGACTTGAAATGTTGTTTGTTTATGTTGAACAGAAAAAAATCTCCCAACACTATCACGGTCGCTTCGCACCGCTTCGGCGGTTGGAACAAAACACGGTTCGCGAGGTTCTCACACACCGACGTCCGACGGCGCTGTTCATAATTGCATCAAAACAATCACCAATACCAGCGATATTTGGTGATCGTGGAACCTTAGAAAAGAGCTTGCCGAAACCAAGATTATGCGTTCCGTTCGTACCGATGCCGAAATCAATCGACCCGCAAAAGCAGGGACCCGAAACATCGACTCGAGGCAGGTTCCCAGGCATTCGCATCCACAGTTTTACTTTCATTATCTCGGTTAGTAGGTCTCCCGGGACCACTTCGCACCACCGGCACCACCGGTACGAAACCAAAACCGCTTGATAAAAATGATCGTTTTAATGTCCAAGGGGTAATCAAGCTAATCGCTAGTGGTTGATCGGTTTCCACGACGACATGAGATGAAAACAATCAATTGGTGGACTTTTGTGACCAAGGTTTCATAACTGGATTTTACTACTAGCGCACCACAGCGGAGACCCCCTCGCACCCCGGTGTCACCTTTGCGCCCCCTCAACCATGTTTGGCGGCGGTTATGTGAGGTGAGTTCCACAAGCAGTGCGCTGGCTATAAGGGAACGTCGTTTAATGGTTGATAAGTGATAGGTTATGTAAAACGTTGGAATTTCTCGCGTTCGCGCGATTGCGTTCAATGGTGCAGTCTCAGTGCCGATTGAATGTTAGCTAGTTGAGCTTGTTTCGGAACCTGTTACCCCTGTGTGTGTGTTGATTTTTGTTGTTTGTGACTTATGCTCTTTGACCGTTTCGTTTCTATGACCGTCAGAGTCCACCGTTGCGGGACCGCTGATTGGTTGGTGCATTATTTGAAGTTGCATTATTTCGTCGCGCACGCAACAGTTTAACCATCTATTTCAAACTAATTTGACCAAAAAAACATATGATCATATCTTCGGTTTCCGTTTTTGCATCTTCCTCTACTAGTCTTTCTATTGTGCTTGGAACCCCAAACAATTCAATTGCAGTTAGATCGGATTTGTGGTACTCGAGAACTACTGGTTGCGCCATCTTTTGTAGAACATTGGAAACTTATGAACATGAACTTAGCGAGGCACCTCTCGCCAATGATAACGCAAATATGTGAATAAATTGTTGCTAATTAATTACAGTAGTTTTGTACTTCTTTTAAGTTCATATGAAGTTAATGAAACACCGCTCCTGAATAAACATAAAAAAATATCGAAACCCAGTCGATAGTTTGTTGCTTATTAGTTGCTAACTAGTTACGGTAGTTTTAAGTTTGTTGCTCAATTTTTTTAAATGTTCTTCGAGTACTTCGCTTATAAACTCATATGAAGTTGACAGTCCCTGAAAGAAAAATTGAGCAAAAAATTCAAAACCACCGAAAGTAGGGTAACAGAGGAATTTTGGCCCACTTGATAAAAATATCCACCAAATCTTGTAATAACTTTGAAAATCCTATCCGCAATAGGTCATTTAATGTGATTCGCTTCAAATTGATGCAACATGGGTTACTTAACATCGATTGAATCCATAGAGTTTGTTGGGTGGGCCAAAATATATGAAGTGGCCAAAATACCTCTGTTACTCTAGTTAGCAACTAATTAACAACGAACTATCCACTGGGTTTCGATTTGATTTCAAGCTTATTTAGGAGGGGTCCTTCGTTAACTTCATTTCAACTTAGCGAAGTAATAAAAAAAATTAACAACGAATTAAACATTACCATTACTAATTATCAACTTATTAGCAACATACTATCCACTGGGTTTCAATTTTTTTTCGAACTTATTTAGGAGGGGTACTTCGTCAACATCATATAAACTTAGCAAAGTACTCAAAAATAATAGCAACAAACCCAAAATTACTAAAACTAATTAGCAACTTATTAGCAACAAACTCAAAATTACCGTAACTAATTAGCAACATATCAGTAACCAACTATCCACTGGGATTCGATTGGTTTCCGAGCTTATTTTGGAGGAATACTCCGTAAACTTCATATAAACTTAGCGAAGTACTCAAAAACACTATTAGCAACAAATTCAAAACTATAGTAACTCATTAGCAACAAACTTTCCACAGGGTTTCGATTGGATTTCAAGCTTATTTGGGAGGAATGTTTCGTTAATTTCATATGAACTTAGCGAAGCATTCAAAAATTAAAACTATATTACAAACAAGTTCAAAATTACCGTAACTAATTAGCAATTTATTAGCAACAAATTAACCGTTTAGATTCGGAATATTTTCAAGCTCTTTCAAAAGATTTATTTCATATGAACTTGGCAGAGCACTCAAAAAAATTAAAATAAAATTAGCAGCAAATTCTAAATTACCGTAACTGATTAGCAACTTATTACACACTTTCCACTGAAATTCGAATTACTTCCAAGCTTTTTAAAAGAGGTTCTTCGTTAACTTCATGTGGATTTTTTCATAGAAAATAAGCAACAAAACCGAAATTATAATAATAATAATAAGCAACAAACTATGCACTAGGTTTCGATTTGCTTTCAAACTTATTTAGAAGGGGCACTTCGTTATCTTCATATAAATGAAATACTCAAAAAATAGCAGCAAGTTCTAAATTAGCGTAATTAATTAGAAACCCATTAGCAACAAACTATCCACTGGATTTCGATTGGTTTTCAAGCTTACTTAGGCGAGGGGTGCTTCGTTAAATTCATATGAACTTACCGAAGAAGTCAAAAAGAAATTAAATAAATAAGCAACCAATTCAAAATTACCATAAATAAATAGCAACTTATTAGCAACAAACCATTCATTGGGTTTCGATTTGCTTTCAAGCTTATTTGGAAGAAGTACTTCGTTAATTTCATATGAACTCAGTGAAGTACTAGAAAAAAAAGCGACAAAATCAAAACTATCGAAACTAATTAGCAACTTATCAGCAACAAATTATCCACTGATATTTATTATTTGTTATCAAATTATCTTCAAATTTTTTTAAGGAAGGTTGGTGGTTCATTTCATATAAACTTAGCGCAGTACTTAGAAGAAAATTTAAAAAATAAACAACAAATTCAAAATTACCGTTACTAATTAGCAACAAACTATCGACTGCGTTCGGATTGGTTTTTAAGCTTATTTGGTTGAGGTGCTTTATATGAACTTAGCGAAGTACTCAACAAATTTGAGCAACAAATACAAAATTACCGTAACTAATTTCTGATCATAAAAAAAGGCTTGTAGAAGATAAATAAAAATAACAGAAACGACAGAGATCCATAATTATCTCAAAAGCACCGAAAATATGAGAACGAGAGATAAAATTATTAAAATTATTGAAAAAACTGAAAATATAAGCAGATTTTTAGACAGAAATGAAATATGAAACAGGAAAGATAGAACTGAAAACAGAGAAGACAAAGCAAGAAAAAACGCAAATAAAAGCAAAGCAATACAAATGACAGACACGAAAACGACAGCTAGGAATTATGAGCAGTCAAAAAGTGGTCGAAACATTAGAAACAAAAATCAGGTAAACAAATATAAATAGTGTCATAAAATGCAGCTAAGGGAGGAAATCAAAAGTATGACATGATCAGCAGATGTTATAGTAGGATGAAATAAAATAGTAAATTGCTGAAAATACATGAAAACTTACAACATAGTATAGATATTAGATAAAAATTAGGAAAAGAAAACAAAGCAAGAAAAAACAAAAATGCAAATAGAAACGAAGAAATTGAAACGGGCCGAGAAATGAAAACGACAGAGCCAAAAAGGGTTTGGAGAAAATGAAAAAAAAAAATTCAAAAGAGGCTTAAATAATAAAGGAAGAAACAAATGTAAAAAATAAAACAAAAACAGTAGTCAAAAGGAAGCAAATGAAAAGTAAAGTAACAACATTCGAAAGAAAGAAGAAAAGATAGAAAATTAACGAAGATTGATAAGGTATAAATGATAGATATGAATGATTGAAGTGAAAGCAAAAACAGGAAATATGATCAATTAGAAAATTCTGGAAGATTAAGATAATAGCATTACAAAAAAGACAAGCGAAAAGACGGAGATTCATGATTATGAAAATCCCTGAAAAAGCAGAACGAATAGTTTTCTGAAAAACAAAATCGAAAATTGTCGAAAGTGTCAGAGAGTTCAACTTTAAAAACAAAAGTTCCGGGATAACACCAGAACTTGACGGTTCATGCATTTCTAAGACATAACAAAAAAAATGGATAACATTGAAAATTTGCGTAGAAATAAATCGCATGAAAAACTCGTAAAATAAGACCTCAGTGAATGAATTTTTAAAAGAATGACGTTTTTTTGAACAACCCCAACATGGAAAAAAGATCTTAAGGACAAAACGAAAAAATGCGGGTCAAACATTTTTCGGCCTAACACATAGATGGCGCTAGTTTTGTTGGAGTCACCTTTTTTCAGTTAATACTAACCTTTAAAAACCAGCTGTTAAAAAATTCATGATATTCTATTCATTAGTTTGTGAGTTATTGTGCTAAGAGTGACACTACTTTTGTACTTTTCAGAACAATGAATGAAAAATAATTTCGTGTTTAAATTTGGCACTGCTTTTTAATAGAAAAAAATACCGTTCAAGCGAAGCAATGGCTTGAAACGTGTTATGGAGACTGTGCTTCATCAGAAACAACAATAAAACGTTGATTTGCTGACTTCAAACGTGGTTGCGTAAAGAGAACGTGTTGGCTTTATATTGCACGAGCATTTGAGAAAACTTTGTTCAAACCGTTTGCTCACTGTTGACCAAAAAATGGAGAATGTGTTGATGATTCTGAGCAGTTTTTGGCCATGCTTAAACGTAACAAACCAAAATTTTTGCGTCGATATGTGACAATGGATGAAACATGGATTCATCACTTCACTGCGGAATCAAAACGATCGTCATCTGAGTGGAAAACTCAACAATTGGCTGGCAAGGTTATGGCTTCGGTATTTTGAGGTATTTCGGTTGGGGTCTGGTTTTTTATATGTAGAAAGTGTGTGCAAAAAAATTTGAGGAAAATGGTGCAGTAGTTTTTGAATGACGATGGACACGGACATTCAAAACCTGCTTCCGAGAAAAACGCGTTGAAGGTTTTTGTCTATAAAATCAATGGAAACAATTAATTACTCCAGGGCTCCCTGGTAGGGTCTAACATTTTTGAAAAATTATATTTTTTCTTTTATAATTTATTATAATGAAACATTTCAAGAATGTTTTGTCAAGATTTGAAGTCAATCGAAGTAGAAATCTTGGGCCTGTGCGCCGAGCTCTTGCTTCTTCGTAGAATGAGATAGCCATGGATAGAGGTCCATTACTTCCAGAGTTTCATTCCAATAGGCTTGAAAATTTTACAGAAAACTCCTAAAATGTTTTACTATAAGAAAATGTAAAGAAAATAATACAGGATTTTTCAAAATGGTTAGCCCCTACCCGCCCCTTAAGAAAGGAAATATCATTAACAGTGAATATTATATAACGTTATTGGAACGTTTGAAGGCCGAAATTGCAAAGAAACGACCGCATAGGGCAAATGAACCGTGTACAGAGTCACAAGTCAATCAAAACAATGGCAAAACTACATGAATTGAACCTCGAATTGCTCCCACATCCACCGTATTCGTCAGATTTGGCTTCCAGCGACTACTGGCTGTTAGGAGACCTGAAAAAAAATGCTCGCCGGTAAGAAATTTCGCACGGATGACGAGGTTATCACTGAAACTGATACCTATTTACCTAATGAATCGTTTTACAAAAGTTGCATTAAAATGTTAGAGCGGCACGTAATCTTGATGGAGATTACGTTGGTCTCTTTGTTAGACCCGGGACTTTTCAGCCCATGTGTTATGCGAGATCGTTTTTATCTTTCTCAACGAATTCGTATCATTCTAGCGCATTAAAAACGCAATAATACTTTTTCGAAGGCCATGAAACATTCCACTTTTCTGCCCCACTTGACCCTAATTCGACTGTCTGACGACAATTTTGCACTGAAAAAAAATGCGAACCTCGGGTCAAACAAATTCCAACCGGTCGGTCCAACCAAAAACAAAAATCGTTCGCGACGTTTCCGTTCTCGTAACCACCAGAGGGCGGCGGAGGGTCAAATTACTTCATTGCATCGGACTGCATAGCAGACTCTGTTTGGAGTTAATTTACAATTTGGGGAAAGTTGCGAAATGTGGTTCCGCGCCCCAAACGGCGTGACCCTCGCAGCGAAGAGCTTCATTCGCAAATTCGCAAGAATAAGTGATTTGCATTGCAAAGGTTTGGATTTTTTGTTGTTGTTTGGTAAATCGTTTGCACAAAACCAATACAAAAAGGTTTTCGATGACCAAACGAAAACGGAAACAAAAAAAAATAACAATCTGCTCGAAAGTGCAGAATTGAAATGCACTTACGGCGCTTTCGTTGCACCGCGTTTCGAACGACCGCGGATTTTTTTTTGTTTGATTCTAATGAAACTTCCTACACTCTAGAACATTATCCAACATCGAAATCGTGTCTCCTACTCAACAACTGCAGCAAACTGTCAACCAGACCAGAATTCCGAACTCGCCAACTTAGGCTGCAGGTGATTTCGAAGCCACATTCGCGTGTCGGTCCTATCCTCCGTCCGCTGGGGGGTGGGAGAGGTGTGTTTAAGGGTGCAATTGCAACACCGACACCGCAAACACACAAAAACAGGTAACAGCCAGTGTAGCGACAAGACACAGGTTTAAGAACCGGACTTCTTGCTTTCGCAAAATTTCGCACTATGGACAATCCAATTCCCCGTGCGTGGCGTGATGGCGTTTTTGTGGTCTCCTCAGTCAGTACTTGTTGACTCTAACTGGACCGGTTTTGTTGGAAGAGTCTATAGAAAGTAGGATTGACCGTGACCGACCGAGTGCGTTAGGAAATCAGGTGCGGGTTTTGCGATGCGAACACCGATGAGGTTCTTCAACGATCAGCAATTTCGATGTTTTCTTGTACAAACAACTTATTCATAATGGCCAATGGGCTCTCTGTGTTGCAACATGTTGCGTGTCGTATTATTTACCTGCAAGCAAAAGTGAGAAAATGAAAAAAAAACCATTAGATCAGATTGATTAGCACTAGCTATTTGTTGTTGGTTCTAATAATGTTTTATTTTGTTGTTTTTGGATTGAAAATTTCGTGCTGTACACGCTTCAATATTTTCGAAAGGTTGTAGGTTTTCTGGTATTGGAATCAAGGCAACCTCAGATCAGTCAATTTCCAACAATTTTTGTGTTCCGGAATTGGACTATGTTGCGTGCTTCAGCTGCGCATGTTTTGCGCAACTGCAAGCGTCCATCACTGACCCTTTCACGGTTTTGGGATTCGTTGAAGAAATTGCTGACTCCATTGATTGTCATCATCCGGATGGATTGACGACAACGGGACTGAGAATCGATTGTTGTTTATGTTGACTCACTAATTACTGTTCTGTTTACTGCGAAGCTGCCAACAACAAACCAGGATGTTTACATGTTCATTGACGGTCGCAAACAAATCGTTCAACTCTTCTTCTTGTTCAGAATGACGAGAAGAACGTCGTCGGTAATTCCGAGTCGGTCAATATTTGAACGGTAGCTCTGCTGGACGCTACCGATGGAACCTGAACACTGACTGACTGTTCGGAAAAAGTCGTACATTCGGAACCCCGACCTGGAACGCTATGAAAACGGAAGTTCAAATTCCACCAACAGGAATGGAATACCAAGGCTTCTACCTCTCCGGGAAGTGCCTGCTGCACCGATGGCACTTGGCATAGTATGTTAACAACGCGGAACATCCTGCACCGCTGCTGATCGAGGTTCAGCAGCCGGTGGTAACTACGCCGGGTCGCGAACTAACTGACCGACTCCTCGAGTAGTACTCGGCGGCGGCAGCAAGCGAAGCGAAGCGGAAAAAATTGAATTAAAAACAGGGCCAAAAAAGGCTAGTCGAAAAGAAATAAAACAGCGAAAGCAAACAAGAAAAAAAACTAAATGAGAGAGTAAAAAAAACATAATAACAAAATATGCCGATCCATGCCAAGGTCAACATTGCAGAGGGGCGCTGGTTAGCTGGTTGGCTGGCTGGTAGCAGAAAATGGATCAAGGACAGAGTCGTTTGTCCGGTGGCAAGGTAGGTAGGACACAACCATGCAACATGAACTCTCAGCTTGTTTCAAGTTGTTTTCACTGATCAGAGGAAACTCTGCTCCGAAGTAAAGGGGTCGTCAACACTGAGGTTCAGTTTTTCATCGGACATGCGAGAACAGAACGAACAGAAACGGATTTGTCACAATGTGTAACCTAAGGAGGATCAATTTGGTACATGAAATTTCCGAAACCGAACAAATTTCTTTGATGCCAAAAGTCTTAGAATTACGTGAAACGTCGAGATTTAGTGTCATCCTAAAAAAAAATTTTTCAGAAAATCGACTTTTTGGGACTTAGAAAAAAATCTCAAAATTTTTCCTAAGTCCCAAAAAGTCGATTTTTTCACAAAAAATGTTTTTCGAGATGACACTAAGTCTCGACGTTTCATGCAATTTTAAGACGTTTGACATCCACAAAAAATGTTTAATTTCGGAAATCTCTTGTACTCCCCCCTATGGTAATTTTTCAAGATGGAAAATTTTCAAACCCTTATCGCTGGGTAGCACCCCTTACCTATGTCCGATTTAGCTCAAATTTCGAGATACTTAAACTTTTGAACAATAGCGCTAAACTAAATTAGAGGTGATCCCAAAATATTGGCACCCTTATATAATTTAAAGCGATAAAAAACGTGTTTTGTCGGTTACGTCACTTATACCATTATATCTTCGGAACGCAAAATCGCAATCATTTGATCTTCGAACCTAATCAATGGCCTAATAGTAGCTTTCAAATGAGCCTAAGTTTGTTAAAATCGATTCAGCTATCTCTGAGAGCGCGTTAAAATATCTTCGAAAAATGCACAGACACACCGACATTTTCCGATCTTGTCGAACTGAGTCGAATGGTACTTAACACTATGGGTCTCCGAGGCTCCGTTCGAAAGTCGGTTTTTCCAGCAAATCTAATACCTTTCATAGAGAAAGGCAAAAACAATTGTTGTGTTTGGTTTTTTAATCTGTATATAAATGAAAATGGATGTAAGTTTGTATGTTTGTAACGCCATAACTCTGGAACTACTGAACGGATTGCCACCGAACTTGGCACAGGTACTTCATGCATTTCAGAGATGGTCCTTCAGGTTTTTTTTCTAGAGAACGGAGCGTAGGGAGGGGTCATGGAAATAATTTGCATACCTTAGATATGACTATATGGGGGGTGGATGTAGCAAGTGCCCCTAAAAAGGGAGGTGTAATGTTAAAAACGGCGTAACTCCAGAATTACTGAACTGATTGTCACACAACTAGACACTTCTTGCTCTTCTGAAAAGGGCATTTTCTTGAGGGTGGGAGCGCAGTAAGTGTTTTTAACAGAGTGGGTCATGGAAAAATTAATCTAATTTGACAAGAATCGATACATTTTGAAAAGCAGAGATACATTTGGCATACTTTAAAGACTGTCCCAGAAAGTATGGACGCAACCAAAAACCGCTGCTATTTCGCAATGGTTCAGAATCTGTCAATTTTTATGGCTGCGTCCTGTTGTTTACACTCTTCTCTAACTACTTGTGCAGTTGTTTATTCGTTTTCATTAGTTTGTTTCGAAATTCGTGGACTTTCAGTAGAACAACGTCGAAAAATTGTGTACGAATGGTGCACAGAACGCGGACTGTCACTGAGAAAGATAGCAAAAATGGAAGGAGTAAGTGAAAAAGCCGTGCGAAATGCAATCAAGAAGTTCGGTGAGGATAACACCTTTGAGGATACACCGAAAACGGGTCGAAAGAAAGGTCCTGCTAACCCTCAGTTAGATAAATGTATACTGAAGGCGTTCGAGCAAAAGAAGGAGGTTTCAGTTCGGGATGTGGCCAAAAAAGTGGGCACTTCGAAGTCAAATGTTCTTCGTGCTAAATAACGTTTGAATCTTCGAACCTATAAGAAGCAGAAACAACCAAAACGTAGTCCAAAACAAGAAGCATCGATCAGGCCGAGGGTTCCAAAGCTGTACAATACGATTCTTGCTGGAAATTTGAACTGCATTATCATGGACGACGAAACCTACGTGAAACTCGATTACAAATTCTTGCCGGGACCACAATATTATACGGTGCGAGAAGGGTAAGTGTTAAACCAGTCCGAGACATTGATTGAAGTTGAAAAATTTGGTTAGAAAGCTATGGTCTGGCAAGCAATTTGTAGCTGCGGTAAGATTTCGAAACCCTTCATCACCACTGCTTCAATGAACAGCGAAATATACATCAAGGAATGTTAACAAAAACGACTTCTATCCATGATTCGAAGCCACAAGGATCCTGTTGTCTTCTGGCCAGATCTTGCTTCTTGCTACTACTCGAAATCAACGGTAGATTGGTATACTACCAAAAATGTCGAAAATACTGAACGAATTGCTACCAAACTTGACACAAGTAATTCTTGCTCTTCAAACCGGTATTTTTATAGGGGAAAGAGCGTGTTATTAACAGAGGGGTCATGAAAAAATTTATTTAGTTTGACAAGAATCGATACTTCTTGAAGAAATAGCAGAAACTTTACGTCTGCTTAGCGGTTCACATACAATGATCACGAGTCTATTTCTACCCATCTGCTCTTGCCGCACGATAGTGATTTGAGACTTTTGTTTTTTGTCTATTTCACTATCTACGGGATAACACACGATAGTTTCATCCATCGATTTAATGGATCTCCACTAGTGTGTGGTAGCAGCAGTGACGATTGTGTGATCTCAAACACAATGGTAAAGGTAGACAAACCTTTTATTGTCCTTCAACGGTTTTGTTTTAGGCTTTGTTAAGACGTAAAGCCGCCTTGAGCTAGTTTTAATATGATAGTTTATATTGTACTATTAACTAGACTCAGTACTTAGCTGTTTCTATTGAATCACTGAGTGAAGGTAGCAGTTCAATATAAACTGCTAACGCATTGATGAGTCGAAGACGAAACGCAAAAAATAAATCCAAAAACCAAATCAAAGTATACGTCTGAATGATGTCGAATCAAGTATTTTCCTTCCTTCTTTTCGTACCACGTGCAATACCTCGTGAGTGCCGGAGTGCTCAACTTACGTAATGTAGCGTAAGCTGATTTGGCCAAGGTTTTCATAATCATGACAGGACTTTCAGCGTCTTTTGAAACCAAATCTTTCCTGGATACAATTACAAACGCATGTATGTGGCATCGTCATAAAAATGAAACCCATTTCCATCAGCTAGATCCGGGGGTTATCCTGTCTCCCAAAGCGTGATCAGCGTTCCGCGTTTCGATCAATCACGACCCTAATAGTGGATCACATTTTGCGTTTTATGACCGCGTGCTGTTTTCGCCGAACTGAACTCCTGGTATAGCTTTATAGCAAAGAAATGGCAAACTTATGCTAATCGAACGTCACTTTAAAAATAACCTTTTGAATCGATTCTGAGCGAGAGACATACCCAGTGCAGTCGTGCTCGTGGTCAAATACCTTGCCGCTACTTTTGGCTACTTTGCCCCTCGGTGCACGCATACCTTGAACGAATGGCATTAAAATAATATCGCAAAAAAAACAAAGTCGAGCCCCGTAATTTTTTGCTTCTGCGACCCTTCTGAGAGCCGCTAGGGCTTACAGCGGGGTGGCACCATGCCCTCCATTCATGTGTTCAAAATTGCAGTGGTAATCATATAATAAACAGTATACCTTCCCTCAACCCCCTCTCTCACTTCCATCACCAATCCGCGCTCCGCTGACGACCCTCAGAAGCCATCGGCGAAAAACAAGTGCATGTTCAACACTTCTCGTAGGTAATGAACTTGCCTGCATTTTCTTACAGCGAACCTCACGTCGGTTACCCCGCGAGCTTTCACGGGCACATCTCAGTAAGCCATCACCGGCGAAGAGCCTGCAGAGTAGTTTCCATGTGCAACAGATGACTACGAGTTTGAGAGGCATTCCACCGGCAAGGCAACATCGCAGCAATAGCCTTCTCGCGGTGAACGCGGAGTGAAATACCTGCCGCAGCCTACTAAGTTTATGATGAGTGTACGCTGTCATGTTCAGAAGCACCGGTTGTTGGTTTTGGAGAATCCTGCCACAGACAGACAGAGCGATTAGCGATTCCCTTTGTAGGTGATTTATGTGTCATTGAGGAAAGAAGAATTTGCCGAGCTCAAAGGGGGGGCTTCAGTTGTTGAGTATCAAGTTCACGAGTTCGCGTCGAACAACCAAGCGAGCCACCACCCATCAATGATTGGCATCTGACAGAACAACAACATCTGGGCCTCATGATGTTACCGACATTCTGGAGCTACTCGCAGAATACCGCCGGCACCTTGGCATCGATGCCATCGGGCGATGAAAGTTCTTCGCTTGTTTGAGGTTAAACTCATTTCTTGCCGACTACCGGACTGAATTGCACGGTTCGCTGGGTTATGTTTTTTTAGATATATAGAAAAAGCGTCTGCCTGTCTACTGCGTTACAGAGTTCTGTGTGCCATGTTCGTTCGAAAGTCAAGGTTGACTGAACAAGGGGGAAGCTCGGCCGATCGATGTTTTCGGTCTTTGATTGATTGATGGATTGGGGGTGCGGTTGATAGTGGAACTTTTCATAGATTCAATCAAAATAGTAAAATTGATTTATTAAAATCCAATTCCGCGACTAGGTTTTCAACGAAACTGGTTCTCACCAAGGTCTCCAAGTGGTCTTATTGAACCGTGAGGTGGCACTGTAGGCGCAACATAGACTGCTGTTGCATTGACGAATCGAAGACGAACGTAAAAACAAGTAATATCGTCTTGCGCACTCAGCACAAACTGGTTACCCATGCGATATCAAACCCCCAGATGACTTACAATCGTGCTCTTCAGCAGGCATAAAACCTCCTTATTTCGTGAAAACATCTACTTGAATGATCATTGTGATATTTTACTGAGAAATTGTACTGTACAACCGACTGGCTTTGTCGAGCTCTGTGAATCATTAAAGTTTGCTGCAATGCGGTTATTACGTGAATAACAACGGTTCCTTTTAGGCATTTTAAAGTTAGAAAAATTCAAGAGATGTGCAAAATTGAAATAGTCTAGATCACTGCAACAAGCTTCCGGTTCTATTTTTGTGACCAGTCGTTATAAATATGAGTTTAGCGAAGCACCTGTCTTTAATAATTACGCAAATGAATGAATAATTTGTTGCTAATCAGTGGGTAATTGGTAACGGTGGTTTTGAATTTGTTGTTAAATTTTTTTAAATTTTTGTCCAATTCTTCAATAACTTTATAAGAAGTTAACGAGACACTTCTCCTAAATAAGCTTGAAAAATGAAATGTATCTTAAAAGTCTATGCGAACCTCATTTTAGTAGTTTTCGAGCAGTTATACGTGCACTTTTCCAAGCAGTTTCTTACAGTTTTTTCCAGTAATTTTTTTCAAGGAGTTTTTTCGAGTTGTTTCTGTTTTAGAGCAGGTTTACGTGCAGTTTTTCGATCTGTTTTACTTGCAGTTTTTCGAGCAGTAACTGAGTAGTTTTTCGAGCAGTTTTTTATGCAGTTTCCAACAGTTTTGAAGCTGTTTTCAAAGTTATTTCAAGCCGTTTTTATGGTAATTTTTCGAGCAGTTTTACGTTACAATTTTACGAGTAGTGCAGCAGCTTTTCAAAAGGTTTACGTACAGTTTGTCGAGCAGTTATGTTTTACTGGCAGTTTATTGGAGCAATTTATCCGAAAAGTTTATGCGAGCAGCATTTTAGTAGTTTTTTAGCTGTTTACAGTTATTTCGAGCAGTTTTTCGTGCAATTTCTCGAGTAGTTTATTTTGCAGTAGTTTTTTTCGAATAATTTTACTTGCAGTTTTTCGAGCAGTTTTCGACTAGTTTTTTGTGCAGTTTCAAAGTAATTTCAAGCCGTTTTTGTGGTAATTTTTGGAGCAGTTTTACGTACAGTTTACAAGCATTTATTGGAGCAATTTATCCGAACAGTTTATGCTAATAACATTTCAGTAGTGTTTTCGAGTAGTTATACGTGCTGGAAAAGTTTTTTGAGTTTTTTTATATTATTTTCCAAGATGTTTTTTCGAGCAGTTTTCCGTTTTTTTTTAATTTACGTATATTTCGTTCAGTTTTTGTAGTACTTTGAGAAGCTACTGAGTAGTTTTTTGAGCAGGTTTTTATGCAGCAGTTAAGTTTTACAACCAGTTTTTTGGAGCAACTTATCCGAAAAGTTTATGCGAGCTGCATTTTAGTAGTGTTTTCGAGTAGTTACACGTTTACTTTTTCAAGCAGTTTTTTCCAATATTTTTTTCAAAGGAGTTTTTTCGAGCAGTTTTCCGAGTTTTTGTAATTTTTGAGCAGGTTCACATGCAGTTTTTCGATTAGTTTTACTTGTAGTTTTTTAACAGTAACTGAGTAGTTTTTCGAGCAGTTTTTATGCAGTTTCCAAGCAGTTTTTAAGCTTGTTTCCAAAGTTATTTCAAGCCGTTTTTATAGTAAATTTTTGAGCAGTTTTCGAGCAATTTTCGAGTTTTTTAGCAGTTTTTTTTCAAGCAGTTTTTTCGAGCAGTTTTTTTTGAGTTCTTGTTTTGAGCAGGTTTATGTGCAGTTTTACTATCAGTTTCTCGAGCGGTCCTTTCGAACAGTATCTGAGTAGTTTTTTAGTCGTTATTTAAAGCAGTTTTCAAGACGATTTTCGAGTAATTTTTTTTAGTTCTTTGCAGTTATTTCGGGCAGTTTTACGAGTAGTTTATTCTGCAATAGTTTTTCGATTAATTTTACTTGCAATTTAGTTTTTCGAGCAGTTCTTTCGAGGATTTCAAAACACTGTTAGTTGTGTAGTTTTTTGGGCAATTTTCAAGTGCATTTCAAGCAGTTTTTAATACACCGAAGTGTGACGTCGTGTTTTCTTACCAAGCTATGGAATATTTTGGATAGAACAATCTCAACTTTCACGCAGTCGATCCTGAATTCTATTCTCCGTACAACACATGAGGTTTAAGTGTTTTGTTACCCGAAGAACTAAGGTTAGAATCAGTAAAATTTGCAGACAGCAGTAGCCGTAGTTTTTGAAAATAGGGTATAATTCTGCTCAGACAAAACCATGCGTATCTTCGCGCACATTTAATCATTTTTTCATCGGGTTCCCAGTTTATTGAGTAAAAGGTTATTCAAGAAATCGTGTTGGTCATGGAATCTTTATACAATAGTATGGCTCTCTTCAATTTCTATTATCAGAAACATACTGAGGTAAAAATTTGTCCACGTACTTTGTACTTTTGTGCCAGCAGCTCCTCGTTGTGCAGTTGCATTTGTGTCCACTCCATACGATCGACACAGAGAGAGAGAGAGTGCGTTAACCTCGTATTGTCAATCGAAGGGTTAGAGCGAGACCGGTTCACTGAAAGAAAACTATCTCATCTTCGCTTAGCAACAACATTCGTCGTACAGTTGTCAACCAAGGTAGACAAAACGACGGACCTGGTCCGAGGCTCGTAGGCACCCACCTTTCCCAATATGCGAAAGCAATAAGAAAAAAAAATATTAAGAAAAAAACATCTGATTCGTCTCCAAACGAGAAAAGGGTCCAATTCGTGCAAGAATTTTTAATATACTTCTGGTTTCAAAATTGCGAGATTTGGCTCGAGCGAAAAGAAATCGCATCCAATTTGCATATAAATTAGCCAACTGGTCGGTAGACACGTTAGTTTGATCACGGATGATCGAGAAACAGGGAGAACGTGACGTGAAACAGGTTCCTTTTCTTCCAAATGATCCAACACAGATGGTAGAATTTTCCCAAGTGTCTCACGACGACGACAGCGACGGATGGTGAAATCTGGATTCTTGGTTGGTTCTTCAGAAGTGTTGATCCATCGGGAACGCTTCCGTCCGTAATCAGCCGAACAGGTTTAAGTTTTACGATCCTTAACGATGGATGACCGACCTGGTCGCAACCGGATTTTCGCGCCAGGTGCTACATGAATATTACGGCAGGCAAAAAAAAACATTCAATCGGTATTTTATGGTAGCTGGCTTCGGGGTTATTGCCAACGCCAAGTAGGTCACACGGTTCGATCACTCCGAGTGGGTGTGGATCGTACGGAACAAATTCTAACACTACTCAGAACAGGCTCTCTCTTGCCCTGAAAAAAAAACCCGCGACCGCTCATGCGATTGCGGCCAGCTCTTATCTTATCTCGTCAGATCTACGCCCGGCTATCTTCGGTTTGCGAATGGCAAAATGACGGATGGATTTGGATTGCGTGATCGTCGTATGTCGGAGTGTTCATAAAAGCTCACGACGATCGATCCGTCTCTGTCACAGTTTAGTAACCATAAATGCTTTGAAGTTGGACACAGCAACGTTGGCAAATTCGAAACCATTTAATTTTTGCTGTTTAAAATGAGTGTCACTATTTCTATTTCAACCCTTGAACGATCAAAATACTAGGTTCTGCGATAGAAATACTAGGTAGCCTACTGAACTCACTAATCACTGATCAAACTGCACCCGCTGAGTCGGCCTAAACCAGTTATGCACCGACCAGATATGCACCACAAACTACTTCACCTGGTTGTTCGGTCGAGGAAAACGACGGAAAAATATTTGATTTTAATCATTACTTCGTTTTAAATGCTGTTGATTTCAAACCTTCGAACTGCACACCGTTACAAAACATCAGGAATAGACAACGGTAGAGACCACCAAGCTGGAGAAGATTCTCAAGGTTCCAAATGATGCATCTAAGTCGCTTCAAATCAGTATCTCCCTAGTACAAATTTACCTGAGAATTGTTCTCAAAACTGGGCCGTGTTGCGAAAAAATCAGCTTACTACTCGTAAACAATGCAATACTCATTTAGGGTTTGAAGCAGGGAAACGTATTCTCTCAAATTTCGTCCCATAAATCTTGACCATTCGCTGCGAAGAGGTTCGGTAAGAAAACAGACGAAAGTTATTATTTTAAGGGTGATCGAAGCATCCGAAGTGCCGGACGCCGTTGAACACTCGGCTCGCTTGAAATGTTTTATGAGTTGAAGCAAGGCAACGTACTCTCTCAAGTATTGTTCATGTAATGGGAAGATTCGGCATTAAACGAAACCAACATTTCAGGGACACTCAAACAATCTAACACCAAATAAGTAGGAATGTTGTTAATACTTCACGAAGATATGGTGCGAAGATAACACTTCAAGACCGATAAAAATATCAAACATCAAACTGATCATTACCGATCAAAACATTTGCGTTCGTCTATGGTTTCTAGCAATTTGAAGCAAAACATTACACTATGATGTTGTATTCCATAAATTTGTGGTCTTGAAATTCGGAAGTTCCACATATAAACAAACGGAACCAACACGTTATGATCAAATCATAACTTGTTCTAGAGTTATGAAGCCAAGTAACGCACTCTTCCGAGCCTCCTTAGGTTTGGTTCATTCCAAGCAGTCTCAATATAGTTCAAACCGGGGCAACCATTCGATAATTCGGATTGTAAATAAACGAAATTTTCCAAACTTTTCTGAGAATTTTCGAAGCTACGCCGTTTTTTATACGAATAAACCTACCTCAAATCCAACGTAGTTTAGATAATCTTCGGAATCAAATGTTGATCCTGTAAAAAAAATACCAAATTAGAATAATTAGTACAACTGATAGAAACATTTTGATTATGAAACAGTAAAAAATATACACCTAACATGGACGACTCAGAAAAACGCTCACTTCGTAACATCTAATGGTAGATAAATGGTGAAATGCACCATTTCAAAATACTCAACGGAAAGTTGTTAACTCAAAATTATTATATATTTGTTTTAGTATTTTTTATGACATTTTATTGAAATTATTTCAATATTTTTTTTTCTACCAAATTGATTCAAAATAGACTCATAATTATTTAGAATTTAAGTCAAATTATGCCTTCAATATTTTTCAAAACTACCCAAAAATTGGTCAACTTTGAAAATTCTATGATAACCGATTCATAACTATTCAAAATTGCTCAAAAGTGATTCAAAATTATCTCGTTTTCAAGTTGTTCCAAAGCCGTGAAATATAGAATTTGCCCTGAATGAAATTTTTATTTAGTATTTTTCAAATCTTCGACTATTAAATATTGTTTAAAATGGGTCGCAGAATTATTTTATATTTATTTCAATACTTTTTCGGACTTGTCCCAAAATTCTATCACCCCAGTTTTTTTTGTGTATCAATTTTTTTTCAAAACTTTATTCAAATTATTATTGTCTTCAATCTTTTTCAAAATTACCTCAAAGTGGTTTCGAAATTGCATTAATTTTTTCACAAAATGGTCTAAAAACTATTGTAACATATTCAAATTGTCCCGAAATGTCTTAAATCTATGTCAAATTTGTTTCCGAATCGTCACGAAATGATTTCAAGTTCATCTCAAATATGTGTTGCAATAGTTTCAAATTAATTGCACAATTTGTTTCAAATTAGTTACCAGACTGTTAAAAATTGTATGCAATCCAGACTTGTCTCGAAGTTGTTTAAAAAAATACTCATAATTTTATCAAAAACTCAAGCTTACATGGTCTTCACTGTTTGAAAGCTATCTAGAAATCGGTTCAAAACCTACTTCACCTACTTAACAGAAGGACAACGACTTATCACTCTTTTCCGGAGTTGGTGAATCGAAACTGTACGAAACCAGTATCAAAATTGTTTCAAAACTGACACATAATTATTCAAAATTCAAGCCTAAATGGTCTTCAAACTTTCTGAAAATTATCTCAAAATCGTTTTCAGGTCGCTCAAAATTGTCTCACAGTTGTTTCAAAATCTACTTCACCTATTTAACGAAAGGATGATAACTCATAATTCTTCTTTGAATGTCACAGAGTTAGTGGATCGAAACCGTTCGAGACCTGTATCAAAATCTTTTCAAAACTGACTCATCCAAAATTGTCTTACAACTGTTTCAAAATCTACTTTACCTATTTAACGAAAGGGCGATGAGTCATTATTTTACTTCGGATGTCACGGAGCTGGTAAATTGAAACTGTACGAAACCTGCATCAAATATTTTTTTAAACTGACTCATAATTATACAAAATTCAAACCAAAATAGTTTTCAAACAGTCAGAAAATTTTCTCAAAATCGTTTTCAAGTTGCTCAAAATTGTCTCACTACTGTTTCAAAATCTACTTCTTCTACATAACGGAAGGACGATGACTCATCACTCTTCTTCGTATGTCACGTGGCTGTTTCAAAACTGACTCATAATTATTCAAAATTCAAGCCTAAATGGTCTTCAAACTCGTTTTCAAATTGTTCGAAACTGTCTCACACCTGTTTAAAAATCTAGTTCACCTACTCAACGGAAGGACGATAACTCATCACTCTTCTTCGGATATTGGTGAACCGAAACCTGTGTAATAATTGTTCAAAACTGACTCATAATCATTCGAAATTCAAACTAAAATGGTCTTCAAACTATCTCAAAATCATTTCAAAATCTACTTCACTTACTTAACGGAAGGACGACGACTCATCACTCTTTTTCGAGTGTCACGAAGTTGGTGAATTGAAACCGTCCGAAACCTGTATGGAATTGTTTTTTTTTTAAACTGGCTCATAATCAATCAAAATTCGAGCTAAAATGGTCTTCAAACTATCAAAAAAATATCTCAACATCGTTTCCAAATTGTTCTAAATTGCCTCATAACTGTTTCAAAATCTACTTCACCTACTCAACGGAAGGACGATCATCACTTTTCTTTGGAACCTGTATAAAAATTGTTCAAAACTGACACATAATTATTCAAAATTCAAGCTTAAATGGTCTTCAAACTGTCTGAAAACTATCTCAAAATCGTTTCAAAGCCTACTTCACCTACTTAACGGAAGGACGATGACTCATCACTCTTTTTCGAATGTGACGGAGTTGATGAATCGGAACCTTGCGAAACCTGTGCCAAAATTGTTTCAAAACTGACTCATAATCATTCGAAATTCGAGCTGAAATGGTCTTAAAACTATCTCAAAATTATCACAAAATCGTTTTCAAGTCGTTCACAACTGTTTCAAAATCTACTTAACCTACATAACAGAAGGACGATAACTCATCACTGTTCTTCGGATGTCACTGAGCTGTTTCAAAATTGACTCATAGTTATTCAAAATTCAAGCCTAAATGGTCTTCAAACTGTCCCAAAGTTATCTCAAAATCGTTCTCAAATTGTTCAAAATTGTATCACAACTGTTTCAAAATCTACTTCAAGCTAAAATGGTCTTCAAACTATCAAAATATATCTCAACATCGTTTCCAAATTGTTCAAAATTACCTCATAACTGTTACAAAATCTACCTCACCTACTTAACGGAAGGGCGATGAATCATCACTTTTCTCCGGATATCACGGAGCTGTTTCAAAACTGACTAATGATTATTCAAGAATCAAGCCTCAATGGTCTTAAAATTGTCTCAAAATAATCTCAAAATCGTTTAAAATTGCCTCACAACTGTTTCAAAATCTACTTCACCTATTTAACGCAAGTACGATGACTCACCATTCTACTTCGGATGTTGGTGAACCGAAACCTGTATCATATATGTATATCTAAAATTTTCTTAAAACTGTCAGAAAGCTATCTCAAAATCGTTTCAAAATCTACTTCATCTACTTAACGGAAGGACAATGACTCATCACTCTTTTTCGAATGTCACGAAGTTGGTGAATTGAAACCGTCCGAAACCTGTATCGAAATGGTTTTTAAAACTGACTCATAATTATTCAAAATTCAAGCTACAATGATCTTCAAACTGTCTGATAATTATCTCAAAATCTCTTTCAAGTTGCTCAAAATTGTCTCACAATTGTTTAAAAGCAAACAAAAAACATACAATATTGATCGTTCCAGAACTAACTTCTGAGGTTTTACGATGTACATCGTTTACATCCGCGAAAATAACATGGCCCCCTTTGAGCAGCCATATCTCAAGAACAGCTCGATATTTTTACATAAAATATAAACTGTAGCCGTCTCCAGTAAAGAATAATAACTACACAAAAAATTAAAGATTAGGCAACCCATAGCTTTTGTTTTAATTCTCGTTTAGAATAAAGGAAGGGAAACCCCGTTTATATAAGAAGGTCTCTTTAAAACAGGGAACAATAAAAAAAGCTTGTGAATAAAAACCAGAATCATGGAACCTCCGTCATAGCGCCTGAGTTTCCGTTTCTGAGACATCAGGAACTTGGATTCCAACAAGTGATTTAAAAGCAAAGTCTTTACTTCGCATCTGTTTAGCGAGGTGGCTTTAACGATTCAACATAAACTGCTAACGCCCTGATGAGTCGAAGACGAAACCTTAAAACAAAAGTATTTTTCGATCAAAACCAAAACAAATCTTATGCAAATGAACCCCAGCTGCATTCTGAAGGTAATTTCGCGGCCATTCGCCTCTTCGCAAGTGAACGGTGAAATAGCAAATAATAAACAACAAAATCACTAAGATCATGTTTCGTGTGTTCCCTCCACTCTCGAGAGCATCGTGTGCATAATTACTAGGCTAGGCGAAATATACAATTACCATTCGAGCGGCCAAAGGCCTTCGGTCAACTAGAGAAGACTAATGCTTGGAAGCAATTGTCCGACCCTCTCGGCCTCCTCCCCATCGGTAGATAACTGGGTTGTTGGGTTGCGTAACGACGGCCAGGGATGTGTAGACTTGACTTACAGAGCAGAACAGGTTGTCCTCGATCGGAATTTTCCGTAAGGTCACACCGATAAGTAGCTAGCGCTATCGCCGGCCACAGTCGGGGGGAGGGTGCACATCCAATGAGTCAGCTGAAATGCGGTGTCCGCGTCTAGATGTCATGCGATACGACGAGCTGCAAACTTGCTCTCGATTTTTCGATCAGTTAATAAATGGTCGAAACAAGTTTCTCGGGTCCACAACACACTCACACACACACAGAGGGACACAGCGTTTGTCGTTTAGACCTAGACCTGTGCCTGAGGATTGGCATTCTGCGTGGTGTGGCGCCGATTGCTTCTATTACTGCAAAGCAATTAGGCCTTGTTTTGATTGGTCTGTCGATGATCTGTTTCTGCTTTCGAACGTGACTATTTTCCGCGTTCCGCGGAAACTGCCACAGAATAACAATCTGAATCATTTGTCCACTAATTTGCATCTCATCTTGGAGGGAACGATCAACCGAGCGTCTCCGCCGAAATTGTACCTTCTCTCCTTCATATCCCACCCACCCCACCAACCGAACCTTCCGAAAACTATCGGTGGTGACCCACTTTTTTTTGGTTTTGATCGCCACTAAAACTACGATCGAAGCATTCTGATTTCACCACCGACACGTCGAATTGACCAACGAACTCACGTTGGTGATACTTTTATTTTTTTTTGTGCTAACCAAAACCAACAACAAAACGAAGAAAACCGAAAAGACTACAAAAACAGCAAACACCTAATCCGATGCAATGACACTTGGCCCATTAAAAAGTTGCAATTATCGGTCGAACGCGATCGGAATGCTTGAAACGGTACCGAGGCACCACCACAACCACTACCACCTCTCACATGCCGGTGTGTGTGCGCAATTTGCGAAGGGAAATATGTAAGTACTAAGACGGCGGCGGCGGCGTCGCTGTCAAACGGCGGTCGATTGTCGCAGATATAAAACAAAGTGCATAACAATGCATGACCAACCACGGTTGGTGGTTTGTTTGTTATAGCTTCCAGTCATCGGCTTCACTAGAGATCGTATTTCGCACCGATCAACAGAATGCCGGCATAGTAGGCTACACTACAGGGTGATGAGTTTATATTTTGTACTTGTCGTCATGACTCTCAACATAGAGTGAAAAAATACATTGCCCATACTCGGTTGTGTTCAAATAATCACGTCAAATATTTCAAAATTGTCTCAATACTGTTCAGAAATAGTTTCAAAATTTTTTGAAATTATCTTTAAACAATTCCATAATATTCTCAAATTCGTCGTAAAGGTACACAAAATTGACCTAAAAATGTTCGCAATTTTTCCAAAATTGCCCTCAATTGTCTAAAATTCGTTTCAAATTATGATCCTCATTGTTTAAAAACTGTTTCAAATATATTTCCAAAACCATCTGAATTTCCTTAAATCGTCTTCCAATATTCCTAAAATTCAATTTAATTTGTTAAAAATTTTGACCCTAAAATGCATCAACATTGATTGAAATTGATTCTTGGAACTGCTTATGCGCTGACAAGTCGAAGACGAAACATAACCAAATTTACAAATTCGGTTAGCCATAAGTACAAACATGGGTTAATCCCTATAGAAACTACAACCTGAATCGACCAGCTAAATCGAAACTAGTTTAAGTTCGGCACGTCAATAAGGATGTATTTAAAAAAAATAGTTGCTACTCTGGTGTATTTAAAAATGTTAGTACTTAATAAAGGTTTGAGCTTTACTTCTGCTTAGCGGTTTATGTTGAACTGCTAGATGGCATAATAGTCCCGCTTAAACTGTTATGCACTAACGAATCGCAGACGAAACACACCGAGAAGAGAAAAACACCGTAAAATTCAGTTTGTTGCAATGACTGAGAGGAAACATATATTGGAGAAGCCAGATGAATGAAAAACTTAACAGCAAAGATGATTTTTTTTGAAAAAGATACGCTCAGAGACCGGACCCGAACCATTCCGTGCATACGCGCCACCCTGAACCATGTGATAGACACAGCTCTAAAACAAAGTTAGGCATGATAGAACGTAAATCGAACATGGTCTACATCCTCGCCGTCTTCCGACCGGTACCATACATCCAAACATCTTCTCTGTTCATCAAAAAAATTGTTTCAACATTTTCTCTAAGCTGCTTTTCCTCACCATTGTTATCAAGTTGTTTCAAAATTTTCCTCAAGTTTTTTCAAAATGTTTTAACGGGGACGGGTATAGCATTAAAACGTCTATAATTGAAACAAAAAAAAATTTTTTTCAAATTGTCCAAAGCAATTTCACAACTGTTTCGATGTAGGTTCTAAACATTTTATAGATTATTTCAAAATTATCTCAGAATTGTTACAAAACTTTCTTCAAATGGTCTCGACATTTTATCAAAACTGATTTATTTTTTTCCCCAAAATTTTCTTAGAATCTACCAAATCTATTTTACAACCGTTCCAAAACTGTCGCAAAATTCAATGGAAATGGACTCAAGTTTTACCGAGTTCGACTCTAGAAATGAACAAAAATCATATCAAAACTGTTCTAAAATGGTCTTAAAAATTTTTATTTTTATCTGAAATTTTTTTTCAGTAATTTGCTCTAGAAATGGATCAAAATTAATTGGAATATTTCCATTTTTTTCTGAAATCTACTCTTAAAATTGACTTGAACTATATCAAAACTGTTCCAAAGTTGTCTAAAAATTTAATAGAAACTGTTTCAATTTTCCCCCCCGAAATTACATGGACAAAAACTATATCAACATCGTTTTGAGAATTGTCTCAATTTTGTTTCCGAAATTTACTCTGGAAATGAATCAAAACTTTCTCAAAACTGTTTCAAAATTATGGTTTAATTTAATTAAAACTGTCTCATTACTTTTTTAGTAAATTGTAGGTGATACGAAGCGTTACATGCGTTATTTTTGTTGTTAAATTATAAGCGTCAAGAAGCGTTACTTTTTAATAAGTTAGAAGTGTTACATGCGTTACTTTTCAGTACACTATAGTTGTTATGAAGTGTTACATGCGTTATTTTTTGTAAGTTGTAGATGTTACGAAGCGTTACTTTTTAGTAAGTAAGGAGCGTTACATGCGTTAGTTTTTTGCAAGTTAGAGGTGTTACGAAGCGTTACATGCGTTACATTTTGTAATTTATAGGTGTTACAAAGCGTTGCATGAGTTACTTTTTTTAAGTTATAGGCGTTACGAAGCGTTACTTTTTGTGAGTTTTAGGCATTACGAAACGTTGCATTTTTGTTATAATTGTTACGAAGTTCTCCACGCGTTACTTTTTTGTAAGTTATAGGTGTTACGAGGCGTTTCATACGTTACTTTTTTGTAAGTTATAAGTGTTACGAAACGTTACATAAAAGCAAAGTCTTGGCATTACATTCCTTTTGTGGAATTTGGCCTTTCTGTTGCAACAGACTTGCAACGTTACATGCATTGCTTTTTTAGTAGATCATAGGTGTTACGATGCGTTACATGCATTACTTTTTTGTAATTCATCGGTGTTACGAAGCGTTACATTTGGTAAGTTATAGATGTTACGAAGCGTTACATGCGTTACTTTCTGTGAGTTTTACGTGTTACGAAACGTTACATTTTTGTTATAGTTGTGACTTGCACGCGTTTCTTTTTTGTAAATTATTGGTGTTACGAAGCGTTACATGACTGTAAGTGTATTACGATTGCAGATGTTACGAAGCGTTATATGCATTACTTTCATGTCAATTATAGGTGTTATTGCGCGTGCTTTATTTCTTGCCAATTAAACGTGTTACAATGCGTTACACGCGATTTTTTTATAAATATAATTACAAATGTTGGATTTTGATCAATTGGAAGTCAATTTAAAGTTTAAAGTCTTGAAAATATTTCAAATTAATTGCAAAATTGAAATAGTTGAAAAAATCCAGCATTGCGACAAAACTATTCAGATTCTTTCTAAGAATCGTCTTCGAACTATTTAAATGGTCGAACTGGTTTTGAAATTGTTTCAAAATTAAATTGAAACTGTTTCGAAACGGTTTACGAAGTTGCCTCATGGTGTAACCCAGTTATTTCGGAACGATTTTAAAGTTGTCTTAGAAAACTTGTTTCATTCCACCTTGAGATGCGTCGATCATCAATATTACTAACGGATTTTCAAAAAAACTTTATTGAATCTGGAATAAATGCAAGAAAATTTATTGGGGCATAAAATATTTCAATTTGTTAACAGTGTGTTGAACCAAATTTAGAAGATTTTTTTCGATAACTTCGATGTACAAGCGCCACCTGACGGCTCAACCTAAACCGTGAGGCAGACATAAAGGTAATGCTACTTGCGAAGGATTTTTGCTATTGAAACGGAGTGCGATGTCTACACTGACGTCTCGGACGAAACAAGTTTCTACTTGCTAATCGTAAAATCAAAGGATTTTTTTTTCGTTTTTTTTTGCAATGTCGCTCTTAAACGACGATTAAGCGATAGTTTAAGCCATCATCACCTTGTAACTCTGGAACCGAATTTCGGATCCGGATAAAATTCACGAGTTTTGTATATGTCCAAATACATTTCATTTTAACTTTTTTTTTATTCAAGTTTTATTGTTACTTTTTGTTACATTGCTGTGTGGTTTACAATTACTATTTGACGGTACATTTTTGCATCTTTCTTATAGACATTTTTTGTTTTGTTCACATTTTCGCATTGCCTAATTGGTAATTTCCAGCTTTCACTGCATGGTTTGTATTTGAATTTAAGTTTATGCAAATCGGCTCTCAGTCATCTCTGAGTTAATGTCCATTTCTTCATATTTTGTAACACTTCTCTGTTGTTCCGGATTCACAAGTCAGAGTCGTAAACTTTCATTTGACTCTAAGTTCATGGAAAACGACTCAGCCATCTCTGAGAAATCGGAGTGGGCTTCGTTTAAAATTATTGGACCACTATTTCCGTTACTAATGAGATTATTTGGACATTTGTCAACAAGATCTGAAGATAAATTTATTGACTTTGAGCAACCATATCTCAGGAACAATTCGATATTTTTACATAAAATTTACACAGTAGCAGTCTCTAATAAACAATAATAACTACACTAGATTAGGCAATCCATAGTATTTTTAATCCACAATCGAAATGAAGAAACGAATTTCCCCGTTTACATGGGAACCTCCTTTTACGCAAAGACAGAAACTGTTGATGCTCGAATCAAGTAACAGAGGTCACAAGCGACTTCCTTGAGGTGCACCGGATATCATTTCGAATATGACGAGTCATTTCTAGCGAAAGCTGATCATTTATAGCATGAAAGTATTCTAAGTTATTAAAGCTGCATGTTTTTTTTTTTGGGTTTGGTGTGAGGACACCAGAAGTTGTTCAGAGTTATGTGAGTGCTACATGAATTGCATAAATTGAAAACGCTGTTATGACGTGTTTTATCAAAAAATACCTTTCTTAATCTAACCTTCCAAACCATAAGCAAGAACATTCGGTTTTTCAAAATCACGATGATTTGCATTCTCGCTTCTTCTTCGGCGACCGATGTCGCAACAGTGGCAGCAGAGCCTCTGTTCGTGCAAGTTGTCCCGGCACCAGAAAATGATTTCCAGAACAGGTGAGTGAGTCACCAGGCAGCCTTACAGTGGGATGACCTTACCGATGACGAGACACACGAAATTGGGCACTTGTAAAACCAGCGCATGACTTGCCTTCCCAAATCGCTAAATCGTCACGCCAAATTCCCCGGGTGCCGTAGCTTCTCGCGGGGCGGTGGAATGTTTTCGAAGACGATGCCATCATCTGTTTCTGGTTTAACAACTTCGATTTGGGGTTTCTATGTTCAGTTCACACCACCAACCAAAGCCGCAAGCGTCGATCTGTATGCTTTGGGGTGAAGGTCGTGTCGACTGTCGACAGGCCGTCAACCACCAACCGGTCCAAAACTGACTTATGTCTACCAAAACAGACAACCTAATATATCGAGCTCTAAGCCTGCTGCGTTGTTCAACTTCAAATGCCACAACAGCAGAGGAGCTGTTTGTTATGCCATCCGACCACCACAAACAGCAAACGGGGGCTGGCTTACTAACTTGGTCACGCAAGATTTTTTTTGTCAATAACAGCGATTGATTTACAGACACACAAACAAACGTCAGTCTACTGATATCTAAACAGAGTATTTCTGGCAACAAGGTTGCAAGTGCTGATCAGGCTAACGGTCAATTTTAGTTGCATTCCAATGGGATCAAGAACTGCATTCGTCAGACTTCAATTTCTGATACAATGATCCTTTCTTCAGCAGAAACGATCTACCGAAACCTGCCACATTCCACTTTCGTCTCGTTCGTCTGGGGACTTGTTGTCATTCGATGGTGCGAACCAGCAGGCAAACCACCGATCATGCGGTTGCCAGGGCGACCTTGTCCATTATGCAATTGTTTTATTACAGTTACATTTACTGTATGTTTTCTTTTTTTCTTTTATGGCAGTCCTGCGTTGTTGGTGTTGGTGTGATTGGTGAGCGGTACAGTGTGATTGCAAGTTTTCGGTTTGTCTTCGACTGCACAATTTACATATCTGCCACTATTGATTTGGACATGCCCGCAGACGCTCGCTCTATGAACGGTTTCAGGCTGGTGAATGGCAATTGAAAAAGTATTTATTAATCCATTCACGCATTTCATTTGAACACTGGGCGTGAATGTGGTCACCCGTCAGCTGTTGGATACGGCGAGTTTGCTGCGGATGATGATCTCCACTCCAGCACTAGCAAACTTCAATTATGTTGTCTGTTCGTTAAAAATAAAAAAAAGATCCACTCCTTTCTGATGCCCTTCAAGTACCATAAATCGTCAAAATATAACCACCAGCAACACCGAATTGGGATTCTTATGGATTTTGTTTGGGAATCCTATCAGTCCTGCAAAGATGACGAAACTTGAAACACCATTCAAGAAATTTTGAAAGTTTTTAGTTTTGCATTTCAGATTTACCCAGCTGTCTTGTTCGACACTTGTATCATTCATAAACAACACACGAAAGTTTATATGTCAAGTTGATTTACTTGTGACCGAATCGTTGTTTGGAAAAAAACAAAAAGCTGTCATAAATTTACATTAAATCCAGAAGAATCATATAAAACTTTGAATAAGGCATTTATTCAACGCTTTTGATGTGTAAAAGCGATGATCAAACGCGATCCGTACCCGATCAAAAATGAAATACTTTTACCCGTATCCGACCCGAACCCGAGAATAATTTTTCTTCCGAACCCGACCCGTACCCGTTAAAAACTTAAAATCTTCACCCGTGTCCGACCCGTACTCGAAAAGAGTTCGGGTATTTGGGTAATTTTTGAACCCGAACCTTACCCGTACCCGCTGAAAATGAAAAAAAAAATCGTCATCCGTATCCGTTCCGAACAAGGCACACATTTTTGACGTAGGACTACATCTTTCATTACTATGCTCATCCGGGTTCGAAAGTTCAACAGAATAACTTCAGATTTGATTTCTCAATAACTTTTCCCTGTTTGAGTATTTTCTCTAATTCTTTCACGAAACGAATAGAAAAAGGTGTAAGATGACCACGTTTATTACGTAAACGTTTAAATATTAAAAATACCGGTCCAAACACGAAACATTAAAATCAACCGAATTATTAAATAGACCCTGTTGCACGTTTGCCTATGTTCAGTCTATGATAACCCATGAACATCGAGTGCGCAGACCGTCATCTACGTCAAGACATTGGAACTACATCCGACATTATTCAACTGATGCTTCAGTCAGTGGTCAATATGAGACTCCGTTCCTCAAGCCTGATCGCAGAAAAACAACAACTAGTTCATCTGTGAGCATATCTGCTGTTGGACGTTCGCAGTGTGAGTTTCGCTTCGAACAAGAGCGTTTGCGTCATCCTGCTGCAGGTCGTTCGCATTGGAGAAAAAGAAAACGAAAAGTGGACAACGATGGGGAACATTATACAAAATCAGCCTCTTCTAATGGCTCTAAATGTTTTCTAAAGAACTATTAAAATTACTTCCTAGCAAAGCTAGAATAAGTGCGAAATTCGCACCAAACGAGCGCAAATAAAGCTAGCATTTGGCTGCACCGCGTTTGAGGAAAATGTTCCGAACAGTGTTTAATATCGTAGAGAAATTCTTCTGAATGCCGGAAATGAATTCCGTGCAGCACTTTGATGGTTTCTTTCACTCAAATATTGAGATGTATGAAATATTGAAATATATGAGTGATTGTATGACATTATATTTATGTAATGTTTTCTTCTAGGTCACGGCTCAAACTTACAAATGACTTGGAATGGCGCCCT
This sequence comes from Malaya genurostris, assembly GCF_030247185.1. NCBI lineage: Eukaryota > Metazoa > Arthropoda > Insecta > Diptera > Culicidae > Malaya > Malaya genurostris. Next base: position 22,333,510 of record NC_080570.1, read on the forward strand.
ACTTCCTGGAATACAAACGTTTTCTTTTCCATGGGTCCAAAGCCATTAAAGGTCCTTTTCAGGATCCCAAAAGTGACGTAAAAGACTTATTTAAAAAACTGTTCTCAACTGTCGCCCTACTAAAATACAAACGTAATCTTTTGAAACAAATCTTAAACGGTCAAACGATAAAAAATCAATTAATATCTATACACATCTCAAATGCAGTTCTACGCAAATTTCGCGATTATGTTTCTGACATTACCTAGTCACAAGTTTTATACTGAACCAGTTCAATCCAAAACGCATGTTTTACTCATTTATTTGTGCATTATCAGTCATCTTAGAACTAATTACAGTTACTTATTTAGGCTGCATGAAGAAAAAACTACGAACTTTTGCGTTTACTCCAGCCATTAGGGTCTGTGCAGACATCTCTGTAGCCGATTTAGCTGCTTTTGTTCGTAATTTTTCGTAATAATTTCTAGTTGGTACAACATGAACTGCATTCCCTTTATACCAGAATGGCGAGGTAGAGTCATGGCGGTGTAAGAATGGTTTTCGCTTTTTTCAGACATTCTTCACGTTATATTACCTTGCTTACCGTTCCGGTAGCGATGAAGCTTTGACTTGCTCGACTACAGCTACATATTGCCTGACAAACCAGGTATTTTTTCTTTGGCCTGCTACGCCGTTCTGTTGGATGGAAAGCTGCCTTAAGTCATCCAGCACATTAGGTTCATCGTCCATTATCATGCAGGAAAACTTCGTCAAATATTCGCGATTCAACTTGCGTGCCCAAGTTTTAGCCGTCATATTCTGTTTATCATTACGGTTCGGTACAGTTTTCATCTTTAACTTCAAGCAGGTACCCGGAATGTCTTTTTATATACCCAGGCAACGGAAAGACCGAATTTCCCAAAAAAATATTTGGTTTGGCAGGAAATATGAAGCTGTGGTCGAGCAAACCACAGCTTCATCACTACCGGAATGATAAACAAGGAAACATACCGTGAGAAATTGTTTCGAGAATGTTGCTTTTGACGTGGTAATAAACGTTTTTGAAGACATTCTTTGATGTAGATTTCCCTGTTAGTATTCCCAGTTAAGATGAATGGTTGATTGATTATACCGCCCTACTACTGTACAATCGCTATACATAGCTCGTTTCCATAGAGTTCCACGGGCGGCTGAGGGTGAATTAGTTTACTGTTCATGTCTTGGTCAATATCTTTATCATTGTTGTATTGTTGTGCGAGATTGCTTCCAACGATCCAAATTATCACAAATCGTGCATCGACCATAAGTACTGCATTTGGCCATTCATGAACATATTTGGAGCAGGCAATCATTGAATAGAAAGTTACTTTACATTCCTTCATTTTCCAATATACCTCGAAAGCAAAACTAAGTGTTTTTTAAATACAGTCTTGTATAATGAAAAAATAAATGCATTCCGATTTATTTTTATATCGATCATGGTTTTAAATTAAATTTTCGATTCAACTGATGCCTGTTTCGTAATAGTACATTTAATTTACAAATCACGAAAATTTCATTTTTTTCTGTGACAAGGCAGAAAAAAAACTCATGCGATAAAAAAATTCAGCCGGAAAAAATGACTGAACGAAAACGAATGGAAGAGTTAGGATAGAAATAAAACGAGAAAATGGCAAAAAGAACTTATTGGGTTTGAAATGCTTAAGTTAAAAGCACTGAAAAGTCTTAGGCAATGAAAACTATCGAAAACGATAAAACGAAAGAAGGGAAATTTAAATAGGAAAATTAAATAAAAACCTTAAATGGATTGAAAAAGTTTACAGATAAAATAGATAAAAAAAGCTAAACTGACTAAAAAGTCATAAATGATTAAATCCACCGAACGATTAGGGTAAAAAGCAATGCAAAATAAAAAGACAGACCAAATAATGTATTGAAAAACCCAAATCGTTGAGAAAACTTGAAAAATTCATGATTTCCAAACAGAAAAATCAGAAAAACTGACGAAAAAGATTAAAAATAAAAAATGAATGAATATGATAATAATAATTGAAATAACAAGAAAACAAAATCTGAAAACACATAAAAGTCCAAAACCACAAAAAAAATAGCTAGAAAAAATGAAAAGACTGGACGAAAACGGCTCAATGATTGATAGCAGAAAAAACAAGCAAATATTAAAAACAAAGCTTTATGGGATTGAAATGCTAGAAAGCCAAAAGCACTGGAAAGTGTGTCAAAATTTTGCTCGCGCATCGTCAAAATCCGAGCTACTCGCAAGCAACCCGCCCGTCGCGAGCAACATCCAAGAGACGTCCAAGGATTTGAACTTTCTAATACACACCAGAGCTTCACCCAGTAGAATCATATTCGGTAATCTAGTTGAGTGGATCACAAAAAGACACGAAAGTTAGTTGTCAGTGAGAAACAGTTTAAGACAGAGCCCGGTTCTCTGCGGCGAGGAAAATGACCATGAAGCTGTACAAAACTGGTTGGATGGAGTCAATCGAAAGGCAAATCGCATTTGTTTATAAGGAGGCTGGAATGGAATTTGATTTGAATTTTCAATGTAAAGTTTGACCGATTTACACACAGTTTTGTTTGATCAATTTTTTTATCCTCTGTTCAAAATGTTTCTGTCAGTTATGAGGTAAAAAGATGACAGATCAACAAAAAAATACTCCGAAATTGGAAGGTTTTTTGGAGAAAAATCGAGTTATTTTCATTTTCCATGGTTTCTGTTGAAGACCAGGTTCCTCAAAAAACCCGCTTTTTCAAATTTCATTTATTGTTTGAAAAATATTTAAAAATTCAACTTTTTGCGTATTAAACTATGAACATAAAAAAAATTTCTATATGCCGAAAACTCCATCTATAGTTTCAAAAATTTTAAGACATTCAACTTTTTGCGAATAAAAGTACGTACATCAGAAAAGAAATGTTTTTGGTATTACAATGAAAAATTTGCACAAAAAAATGGCAGACTTTTTTTTTATTTTCTACCATTTTTTGCACTTTTAATTGTTTATAACTGTTTAAAAAAAAACAATGAAAATTTTAGGTTGTAATATGGAACACAGAAAGACATCTAAAGAATAAATACTGGTAAAAAATGGTTGTTTAGGGTAATAGTGGAACACGAGTGACACCTAGATCGTGTTGACCAGATTGTGGGCAGGGATGCCAGGTTCACAGATTAATCTGTGTTTCACAGATTTTCAATTTTCTGCACAGATTTTAAAAATGACACAGATTTTCACAGATTTCTGAAAATGATCACAGATTTTCACAGATTCTGGAATAAATCACAGATTTTTTCAATCGAGCACAGTTCAACACCAAAAAGTACAGAGCAGTTTAGGAAAAAGGTACAGAACGTGTTGGTAGTGAGACTTTTTTTTTTGTTCACCAAATTGATTTTAATCTGCTATTATGGTACGGAAAACGGGCACAGATTTTCACAGACAGGCTTTTGGCTTGATCACAGATTTTTGAAAAAAATGACCTGGTATCCCTGGTTGTGGGTGGTGTTATTTGATCAACTAACTTTCCTATGGGACCAATGATTTACATGGCCCTTCCGCTGTTTCGACTGGAGATCACGTAAGAAGAAATAGGATTAGAGGTAGTTCCGGGTACCCGAGAAAAAAAAAACAATTCATTCAAATTGAAATAGACTGTTTCCTTTTTGCATAATGTATTTAAGAATGTAAAGTTTTATGTACACCATTTTATACTATAAATTATCTTTCAAGTAAACGATTATTTGGACGAGAAGAAAATAGTTATAGTTATACCAACACTCATTTCAGACGTGAGTACAATCACAACAAACGAAATATTCTAGAACGAATCTAACATAAATCCTTCGTTCTAGCAATTTTGAGTACAACTCCTAACAATATATCTTTCAAACTAACAAGCAGTAAAGATGTATTTCTGTTATTTCTACTTGCAACTAATGAATGTTACGAGAGAGTGATCGTTTGGAGATTTTTTAACACAGACTAACAGTTGCGTGCAACAAGCACATGTTGGTTCCATTTTCTTCACGTTTCGTCTTCGAGTCATCAGTGCATTGGCAGTTCAAATTGAGTTGTCATTACCACCTAATGCCTAACAGTGCTGAGAAGACGAAGCGAGTAAAACAGTTTCGTTTTAGTTACTGCTCAGTTCCACGGTTATAGGTGATTTGGCAACAGTTCCATTCAAAACGGCAGGTCAATTTCTTCTGACGGGCGTATTTTTAGACCATTACTTCTCGTTTCTGAAAATAAAAACTTCCACTCAAAATTCCCAACCCAATTACCGTTACCGATTTCGATCTCAAAATGTCAGGTATGTTTACAGTTTAAAACACAATTGCACTGTGCCGGTGTGGTGTGCTATGATGGGAAAACGATTTCAACGCCAAAAGACAAACCAGACGACTTCAAACAGGCCGGTTAAGATATGCGTGAAATCGAAAGCACCTCTTGAGTGAGCTACTAGCAAACTGCTAGCGCCATTAGCGGCCAATGGAGTCATTATCTACGCGGTACGCAATTACAATTAGCAATGACACTCTCATCTCAACTCTCCGCATACAACGGTTGTGATTGTTGTGCGGAGTTTTAAGCAACAAGCCTGGGAACACCGGTTCGAACCACCAGCGCAAACAGTTTTTCTTCGGTAACTGACAGGGCCACCACCGCATCCGCGTGTGTTTATCGTGACGATTAACAGTAGGCTGTGCCGTGCTGAATCAGTAATAAAACAACAAATGACCGAACCGGATACGCAGAAGAACGGCCAATTGTTTGACGCCGAGAGCAGCTAGTGTCTAGAACTCATCATCCCTGATTGTGTATTCAAATGTGGTTTCAAACAAACGGCGACGGTGGATTTATTCTGTATTCCGGGAGGCGGCCATCGCCGTTGCAAATGTTACGGTATCGGGGAAATACGCAGGTACCACCGCCGCCCAGCCCAGCCGAGTTTCGTGACTGACCCTGGTCGCACTAGAAGTGATAGATGAAATTGATTTACTGACGACAAAAATCCCTGTAATTTCTAGCTAATCGTGCTTATTTTACAGCTTCGGATCACGTACCAATCCGGCACTGATATGGATCTTGATCGAGAGAAAGAGAGAAGAAGAGTTCCTTGAACGAACAAACAACTGGTGAAATATTGTCCCATCGGTGCAGTTCGCAACTGTCGTATGAATCTGCCATGATTCAGCAAATTCGTCGTTCTGGTTCTGGTGCGAAAATCCCGATGACACCCAGTCTTAGCATGGAAGGTTTTTTTTCCAATCCCACACAAACACACACACGACAACCCAAATGACGTGATTTTTACTGGAAATCATTCGAAGAAAGCATCTTCAAGTCCGGCATTCTGTAAACATTCTCATCTGAATTACACCCTCCTCCCTTCTCTGTCTATTGCTGCTCTATTGCAGAAACCCCGGGGGTGATAATTGACTTAGCACAGTCAGGCACGATTAGACTGCTAAAATACAGCCCGCCCGTAAGTCCCGTAAGCAGTTCTGGCAGAAAACCGTTGCTTGCAGTGGCACCGGGTGTCAAGTCAAACCGGTTTGCCGTAACATTCGGGCGTGAGCAACGCAGACTGCTCGACTGCGTGTTCACGCAAGCACTTCAAAATTTGACAAGTGTTTCGTTGACTACTCCGTCGACTATTTGATCTTTTGTCGGTTTGCGGTCGGTCGGTAGGTACTTTTCTACAAGAGGGCGGTGATGACATAATCCAAACGGTTATATGACTATTCCCGCATCAAACCGTCATCAAAACCAGCGCCCTCCGGTGGTCACTACGAGCCATCCCATTTTGGACACGAAAAAGGCTGACAGCAAAAGAAACCGGTTCGAAACTAGCTCCCTCATCTAAACTGGCATATGGGAAGTACGTTTTTTTTTCACTAGAAAGGAGGGAAATCTAATGCATTTTAATGAAAAATTTGCTTTCAAGCTCAAATTAAGCTTCTAGTTCTACTTATCAGTTCAATTGGAACTGTTCTGGTTGCATGTTTTAAGCACCGAATTCGTTCAAAAACTGATGATCTGGCAAGCAATTTGAAGACTCGGAATCAAGTATGGTATTGAGAATGGTTATTTTTTTTTCGAAGCTTATAGGTGTATAAATAAGTTCCTGCTGTTTTCTAACAGATGGCGTAATTTGATTTTTACTCCAATAGTTTATCATTCCAAATATACATTGGATAGGTACTATCATAAAGTTTCAGAATGTTTCAGTATGTGTCATTCAAATGAAGAAATGAAGACCGAATTTGTCAAGGCCTTAAAAAGAGGCTTGCCAACACAATTCTTCGATAAAAAAAAGTGGATCTTCCTCCAACTTTGTCAGTTCCCATTCATGATTAAATTATAGACCAAACTGAACACGTTTGACAATGACACAAGCCACGATTCACGCGTGATCTGTCAAAAAACAGTGTTGCCAAAATGAAACCAACAAAAAAATCATCCTTTAGAAGGCAACCCGATCAAGTAGCACGAAACACGTGCTTGATACCTTACAAGCCAGTTTAGATTCAAAGTTGTAGGTCAGAGTTTTCTCTCTTTCTCGTTGGATGATATTTTTAAGAAAATTTTCATTTTTTTATTTGTGTATCATCCAATAATCTTTTCTTCGACATTTTCCTCGTTTTCTAGCAAAAAAATTTCAAATTTAAAAAATGCATTGAAGGTTTTTTAGCAAAATATGCTGTAGTGTCGACAACGCATAGTATCAAAGAATTTCCCAAGTGAGTTCGATACGGATTCTTGTTTTGTTCAAATCAGAATACAAAATTGTAGAAAAAAAATTCTATGAAAACCGTAAATTTTTGTAAACGAAACCGTCGTCTCTGTTAGGGGAAGCTTTGTTGTTTGTTATTAATTGAAGTCCCAATTACCAATTATCTAAAACATATAGTTTTATATAACAGTTCGGCTGAAAAGTTCGTATCGTTTAATAGAAACACACTTTTTTTTTTGCCAAAATTCGTTTTTATTATTCAACATAATTGTCATCAGAGGCGATACAGCGATTATAGCGATCTTCCAACATTTCGATACCATTTTTGTAGTACGATTTGTCCTTTGCCTCAAAATAGGCTTCAGTTTCAGCGATTGCCTCTTCATTGCTTCTAAATTTTTTACCAGCGAGCATTCTCTTGAGGTCTGAGAACAGGAAAAAGTCACTGGGGGCCAAATCTGGAGAATACGGTGGATGAGGGAGCAATTCGAAGCCCAATTCGTTCAATTTCAGCATGGTTTTCATCGACTTGTGACTTGGTGCATTGTCTTGATGAAACAAAACTTTTTTCTTCTTCAAATGAGGCCGTTTTTTTTTTAATTTCGTCCTTCAAACGCTCTAATAACGCTACATAATCCCAAAATACAGACGCCATAATTTTACCGGCCGATTGTTGAGTCTTTCCACGCTTTGGGTTCGGTTCATCGCGTGCAGTCCACTCAGCTGACTGTCGATTGGACTCCGGAGTGAAGTGATGGAGCCATGTTTCGTCCATTGTTATATATCGACGAAAAAAATCGGTTTTATTTCGATATAACAGCTCCAAACACTGCTCAGAATCATCAATTCGTTGTTGTTTTTGATCGATTGTGAGCTCACGCGGCACCCATTTTGCACAAAGCTTTCTCATATCCAAATATTCGTGAATAATATGTCCAACACGTTCCTTTGATATCTTTAGGGTGTCATCTATCTATCTCGATCAACTTCACTTTACGGTCATTGAAAATCATTTTGTGGATTTTTTTCACGTTTTCATCCGCAACAGCCTCTTTTGGACGTCCACTGCGTTCATCGTCTTCGGTGCTCATATGACCAGTACGAAATTTTGCAAACTACTTACGAATTGTTGCTTCGCCCGGTGCAGAGTCTGGATAACACTCATCAAGCCATTTTTTGGTATCGGCGGCACTTTTTTTTATCAAAAAGTAGTGTTTCATCAACACACGAAATTCCTTTTTTTCCTTTTTTTTTACAATAACAAAAGTAGCTTCACTCAAAATGCAATATCTCACAAACTAATAATCAGACAGCTGTCAAATTTATACACGTATCTTTTGAAGGTTGGTACTAACTGAAAATGGAATGGATTTAATTCTAGTGGCGCCCTCTCATAGAAACGATACGAACTTTTCAGCCGATCTGTTAGATGTTCAATACATGACCACTGCTTGTACGGTTTCAGTTTCCATATTTTTCTTTCGCATCCCTACATAGAAAACAAACACGTAGTCCTACGTCAAACCTGGTTACGGAAAGCCAAATCAGCTGTTTTTCAAAGATGGGCGAATCTTACAAAAGTAAACAAATCGAGTTTCTCTCACCTACCAATAAATGCTGCAAAATCCTACAATTTTGTCTGAAAATTCGGATTCTACAAAAATCTCAATATTTGTCATATAAAGAACTATAAAGGACGAAACTGTCATTCCATTCAATCGCTAGTAGGGAAGGGCAAAACTATTTATTTTATTTATTTTAGATGGTTTCCGAACCTTTTACTACTGGAAATAGTAAATGAGACGATAAAATTAGATTTATCTTAGTCGCGAAAACCAACCAATTTCACGAAAAATACGCAAGGGCGTAACTTCATAATTCACACAGGAAGCACAGAAGTAAACAAATCGAAAAAGGGCGAAACTCCTTTTATGTTGATTTATTCAGTAGATATAGAAGGAAAGTGGTGAAATTTGCATGGCTTTTAAAGATGAACCAACAGTTCATCGTTTAATCAAAAATTGATCTGAGAATATACGAAAATTTCTAAGCAGGATTTGAAACCAAAGTTGAAACATTCATCGACGCTTTTCTCCATTTGCTGTCAATGTTAGATTCGCCCTTCTTTGAAAAACAGCTGAAATGTCTTCTCAACAAAAATATGTCAGATATGATTGTTTTTCCATATTTTTCATTCGATTCAGCTCGACGAAGATCAGAAAATGCTTGTGTGAGGGAACTTTTCAATGAGTTTGCTCCCCAATCAATTTTCTCGGAGATGATTGAACCAATTTTAACAAGCTAGGACTCGTTTGAAAGCTACTCTTGAGTTGTGCATCAAGTTCGAAAATCAATTCCAAGGCTCATGAGGAAGCCATAGATCGTTGATCAAGTTCGAAGATCTTCGAACTTCCAGATACTTCCGGTTCCGAAAATATAATGACATAAGTGACGTAACCGACAAATCATGTTTTTTTTCTATTTGTCCGTTTTTTCAGAGTGATAAATGATCAATATGAAATGTATTATTGCTGATACCATTGGTTTCGAGAATGGTGTCAGATATGCGTCGTAAGCGCTGAAATTCACTTTTGTGAACTAATGGAATCAATCCGACTAAATTGTTTGTGTCAGATATTATCCTTATGAAACAGAAAAAAGAAGTTTAAATGAGGCTGTTTGAATGACAAGCGAAATGCATTATCACACTACTAGGTAGATTAGGATGAGGTTCTTCTTCGAAAGTGTCGATTGCAATTGAATTTTATCCCATTCTGAGTTTCGGTTCCTAAGTCACAGGTTGTTGAGCGTATTGAATTGGATAAAAAATTCACTTTGAAGAGGAACAATCGAAAAAAGCCTTCATCAAATTGCATTGATTGACATGTTCTAGCGCTGTATAGTCAATCACGACGCAAAACGATCATGTTCAGTCCACTGTGATCGTCGAATGTCTTTTTACACTCTGAATTTGAGCTGCACTTTTGAGCGACTAGAAGTTCAGAAGAGAATCCAAACGTTTAACGTAAATAATTCCGGAAAAAAACGTGAACTTTAAAGTCGGTTACCGTCAAACTAACAAAAAAAATCAAGCTTGTTAGAAAATAAAGAAAAAAATGTAGTGGCGATATTTTCATGCAACAATAATGCTCCCTACCCGACGGAAACATATATTTCACATCCTGGTCGCCCATAATCAGTAGAATTTTTAACTCACACCCCCGCAGAAACTACCCGTCAGTGACCAATGGTGAACGGTTCAATTACCTCAAATTATATTCCGCAAAGAACCGTTCTACAATTGGCAGTCACGCATGTCCGAGCGCTGCAGGTGGACCACCGCCAACGCCGCTGCCTAGTGTCCTTTCCGGAAGGGTGGTAAACATAGGCTCGAACACTTCCAGATACTGCTAATTTAGGCAGGTACAGGCTTCCGCACTTCGTGCAGTGGTAGGCTAATTACTGCACACAAAGGAAGTGGCAGTGGCCGTTAATTGCTCTGTCTACCGACTGGCGATCTGGGGCTGCTACATTACTAACTGGAATATAATAGAGCTGCTGTTGCTGCACTGATTTCCCTACGCGGACCAAGGCGGTCCGGTTGGTGGTCTGTGTCAAGTTCGAGTAAAACCAGGAAGGAAGCGAACGGCGGCGGGGCTATTCAATGATCTTTCCAGTGCTGTTTTGTTCTTAATGGAACCGCGCGCAACGGTTGCTACAATTTGTCACATTGCGGTTTATTTTCCAACACGATTAATTGGTTATTGATTGTTGTTGCATTGACACTTACTCGGTAGGGATAAACAAAACAGGCAATTCTCTTCCGCGGAGTTGTGCAACACATATCGGAGTAGGCTAGAGCAATGCAATTTTGCCATGGAGGGTGTAAATCACAAGAGCGTTGTCTTTTGATACGGAGCTCGGAAGATGTCCATTCAAAGGTTGCTGTGATTGATGCAACATTTTAGTGTAGTAATTTTATTCTAATCGTCCTGAGTCAATTCCAACCAAGTAACACATTGCCGGTTGTAATTCAATCAGTGTGTTGCTGCGATGACCTTGTGAGCATTTCGTTTCAACTGTATAAAAGCGACACATTGCTCGTTTTTAACGTCGCATTTTATTGGAATTGATTTTATAATTCGATCGAGATGACAACTATTGTTTGAGATGATAAGCTTACTGCGTAAGACCAAGAACGAAAAATTGCCATACTTAAGTCTGACTGACGTGTACCAAAACGGAATTGATAATTGATTGTGGCTAAATTCAGATCACAGCAAGGTTATTAGATGTCAGTAGTTTCCAGGAGTTAATAAACCAGTTTGGCTGGAATGTACGAATGAAGTGCTTTTGATGCTCAAAACTTGACGAGGACGACAGATTATTCAATCCAGTGGAGCAGAAGTTTTAACCTATTGAACACCGGGGTGACAAATTTCTGCTCCAGTATTCGGAAGGTAGAATCTTCTATCGGCATCGGAAGATGCATAAATGTATTTTACATTTAAAAAATCGGGTGGCTAATGTCAAAGACAGAATCAGACGAACGTGAACTAACGAACTAACCTTCAATGGATACCAGCATTGGACAGTTGACGAATTACACCAAATCTCTCCAGATAAACTGTTGAATATTTTCCTCGCTATTGTTCTATAGTGATTCAGCTCACATCAGAACGAATGAAGCAACCCCGGTCCGAATTGGGAGTATGCTTGCGTGAAAACCGCGAGAGTTGCCGCTAGCGGCTAATGTTACAAAATTTCCGTTTTCCGATCCGGGTGGTGTTGTTCTCGTGATGCTCGGCCTTTGTCGAACGGATGGGGTCGGGAAACCGGCATGTGCATGTAAAGTGAAATTAATAATGTATGAAACGGGTAGAACGAAATGTGCGAGACCGGCTCTCGCTTCTAGTGTTTCTTGCCGCCAAAAACGACGACGGCGAGTGGCACACACACACGGTCGGAATGGATGTCAGTAGGCTATGGGGTTATCGTTGGCGAAAATGATGACTGGATCGAGCGAAAACTTTACTGAATTACAAAGATGGTTGATGTAACAGCATTTTTGTTGTTGGTATTTATTGATGGACCAAATTAATTCTCGAGATGTTGTATTTCAACAGAAAAAAGCTCTTTCTAATCCAGTCTTAAACGGCCGCATTCAAACCTTTTTTTTCATTGGGATAATTTCCGACACTAGTTTGGGCTAATTTTTTAAACAACTTCATTCAGATTGATTTGGGTCGGTCAAAAATATCAGTTTGAAGTGTATTCTTTATGAAAAAAAAAGTTCGGATAGGAACTAATGAGCGTCGGTTACGTCACTTATACGGTTGTATCTCCACCTGCAGTCTGCAATTTTCGAACTTGATCAATGGTCCTTTCAAACTAGCCAAAAATGGTTGAAATCAGTTTCAGCCATCTCTGAGAAAATTGAACGGAGGGAAAAATGCGATTCGCCTTTTACGTCACTTACACCATTATTGCTCTAAAACTAAAAGTGACAACCATTCGATCTTCGAACTAGATTCACAATTCAAGTATAGCTTTCAAACGAGCCTAAGCTTGTAAAAATCGGTTTGGGCGTCTCCGAGAAAGTAGAGATTGCGTTTGCCGGTTACGTCACTTATACCATGCTATTTCCGGAACCGGAAATGACAGCCAATTAATCTTCAAACTTGATTAACAATTCGAGAGTAGCATCATGCGAACTGTTTCAGTTTGACATTCGACTTTCTTCAATAAAAAATGATAAAATAATCAGAATGGGCTCATTTATAAAATAGAAGCAATGGATCAAAATTTTGCTCGCGCATCGCGAAAATTCGAACTTCTCACACACCAAGTTGGCGATTTTATGTAGCCAAATCAGCACCCTACGCATTGAACCACCAATCCATGCCAAATTAGTAGCCAGCAGTGTAATGAACGTGTTCAGAGAACGCCAAAAAAATCAGAATCGAAGGAAATTGAAAGTCGGACTTCGAAAAACATCGAAAGCAGTTGTTTCAATCGGAGCCCTAAGGTCTCCGTTTGACATGTCGCAAGTAAGCTGGGAATGTCTTCAACAAACAGTTTGGAATCTGTTACCGAAGATGCTGGCGCAGTTTGATAATGCGGTTCAGGATTCGGAAATCTACGTCAAGACTGACTTTTAACAGCTTCCTTCCTCCATAAACTATGTATCGTCCAGAACAATCCAGATGCTATCCGAATTTATGAGTTGCCATAAATATGGGAGAATGCTATAGTTTATAATGAATTAGTAATATGAAACCAGAGAAAGGCAAAACACAGTCGGGTAAATTTACGCATGTGTTTCGTTCATGATCCCGGGTTAGCGGTTCAATGCATAGGTCGTTGGTCTTACAGGCCAGTTGTTGTATGTTCGAGCCTCGACCACAGAAGAAATGTAATGATTTTTCATATAAACGGCTATGAGAAAGTCATCATTACACCACTAGGTGATTTGAAACAGGCTTGCATCGTATTATAACTACTCAAAGCAAAACACTGAAGAAAAGCACCAGGCACGGGTCCGTTATTTTTCTTCACGACAACGGCTGGCCTTCTGCCGGCCACGAGATACGATTCCAAAGTTTTCGGTGGACAAAAGTTGGATAAAAGTATGTCATCAGATCAGTTTTGCAATGACGGAGTGGAAACAGATATTGAAGAAGCCAAACGAATGAGAAACTCACAGAAAAGATGATTTTTTGGAAAAAGATACGTTCCGAGGCAGAACCAGAGCTTGTGTTCTTATGCAATCCGTGCATACGCGTCAACCATTTCCGGATATACGGACCGGTCGTGAGGCGGCTAAGATTTTGATCATTGCTCGAAGTACACTCACCAACTCGGTGCTGTTCTAGAACTGTTTCTACCACAGCTCAGGATGGCAGAAACGGCGTATGCACGGATTGCATAAGAACGCAGGTTCGAGTCAGTTAGTGAATGAGTTTTTTTTATAAGGTTTATTGGTTAACTATTTCAAAACCGAGTTACAATGAAATACATAAATTAGTATTTGATATAATGAGAGTGGGATTTTAAAATTTTTGTGAAACCTCCGATGTGTGTTCCTATCTGGGCTTCAATGTTAGTGAATGAGTTTCTCATTCGTTTAGCTTCTTCAATATCTGTTTCCACTCCGTCATTGCAAAAATGATCATAGTTAAGGCGGTTTACGGCAAACCAATTAAAAATTAATAAATCGTTATGTTATCAGTTTTTCACAATCGTGTAAGAAATTTTGGGGCAATAAACATTGGTAGCTTATACTTTTGGCGAGCATTCGTGGGCTGAATATTTAGGAAAGCTTCAATTTTCTTACTCAGCACTAAGCAATTTCGGGTAACTGACTCTTGTTCCTACGAATCTCAAAACATTAGATCCCCGAAGGAGAAGGAGTTTTTTTTTGTATTTGGACACTAGAAACGCTTTTGAATTCAGTATTTATTTCTTCGCGTTTCGCCTTCGGCTCATCAGTGCATCACGCGAAGAAATAAACAAAATATATGCTTTTTGCACAAACCAACAAATGCTTAGTATTTACTTTTTATCACTGTCAGTGCGAAACAGATCGAGAGGGAAGATAGACAAAAGAAATTGCGAAAAACGAATGGCCAGAGACAGCACTCGAACCCACAACACTTTCTTCTTTCAGTGGAGACGTTGTTCTACAAGCCATTATGGTACATATGTGGACACAAGTTTGCAGAAGGCAACCCGATAAAGTAGAGCGAAACACGTGCATGACACTTTGTACGAGTCGGTTGAAGTTCATCCGGTATCATAACTGCCTTGCAACTGACCTCGTACCAAAAATGTGGTTCTGATAATTTCAAGCTTCCATTTGTATTATTCCCTGTCTTGCTCTGTTCCCTGTTCGGACAGGATGGCTTCGGGAGCTTTGATCTCCTAGATTTGACTAGATTTCATTTTCTCACATATTATTTAAGACATCCATCGGAATTTACCCTTTGAAATAGTAACTGTGTCTAAGTGAGGTGTTATTCTGTTTAACATTTCAATAATTATAATGCACATTCAAAACCATCCACAAAACTCGTATTTTCGCAGATTCGTTATCTGTTTTTTTTTATCTTTTTCTTATCCCTTTATCTGACGAGCAGTTCGACTAACGGTGCCTGTTGCTCTCTCCCTCTCTCCTGTTACCTCGCCGGCCCGTTTCCGTTGCATCGTTTTCGCCGGGAACATCTACTCGAACGGATTAGAGACATCGCCATCGAATCGTCGTACGACGAAATCGCCAGACAAACAGTTGCTCACCTTGAACGATCCACCACCACCTTCGTATTTCGGACCGAGCTCGTTCGAAAGTTTCGAATCAAAAGTGCTTGTCAAACATTAGCATTTTTGCTATGGCGTTGTCACGACCAGTCTACCACAGTTCCTCTGAGGCTCCCGGGGCGATAGCGGTGAGTTTAAGTTCTTCCAGCGCTGGGGCCACGATTTCACAGGCGGAAGTTTTATTTTTTTTTATTTTACTCCCTGCTTCACATGTTTTCATGTGCTCTACCCCCCTCTTAACAGGTCGTTGATGTCCGTGCATTGTTGCGAATTTTTATTCGGAAATTTTGTTTCCTTAATCGCCAACGAAGGTGACTGGGTTTGGTTCGTAATCTTGCAAACGGACATTAGCCTTTTGAGTTATTTGGTGATTTTTATAGAGGGGATTCCGTCGTGGTGTAAAAACTAAAAAAAAAACTACATACGTGCGCACTTCTGATTGTAATGACCGGATCGGATGCGCTAGACTGAGCTACCACCAAAGTTTACTCCAACCGTGAAACATTTGATTTTGAATAAACAAATCATCGAACCGGAAGTGTACTGAGAATAGGACGACGAGCGATTGAGTGAGAAAATCAATTCATGAATCATATAGTAAGTAAATTATTAAGTAAGTAAATTATTTCGAACTACATCCAGCCGTACCCAGTGTACACGTACGGTACGGACTGTACCATCGAGTAGCATTATCGAATATGTTTATTGACATGTCCAGGTGAATACAAATGTTTTTTACTATGTGATGTTTTTGGGTATGTAATTTACAAGTTATCAAGTGTTTCTATCATGATAAGGAGTGTATCGATAAGTATTTAGCAACATTCAAACAGTTATTACTCTGAAATGGCTTAATTTTTTTCAGCGTGTTTTGCGGTGATATGTTTATTTACATGTCAATAACAGCTGCGCAATCGATTGGTTTCGGTACGGTTTATCGTTTCAATGATGATGCCCGGACCGCAATATTATACGAAATCGGTGTACCAGGACCTGGACGACGCTGACACCACGGTGGCGATGAAAAAGTTTGGACAGAAGGTTTTGGTCTGGCAATCAATTTGTACCTGTGGTTTGCGGTCGTCGATTTCCTTCACGAAGGGCACAATTAACGCCAAGGTGTACGAGGAAGAACGTTTGAAGAAGAGAATGCTGCCACTGTACAGAAAGCATAAGGCTCCTCCTCTCTTCTGGCCGGATTTGGCTTCAGCCCACTACGCCAACTCCGTTCTACAGTGGTTGTCAAAAAATAATGTACAATTCGTGGAAAAGGACATCAACCCACCGAACTGCCCGGATCTTCGGCCAATTGAAAGGTATTGGGCAATTGTCAAGCGGCACTTTCGGAAGGAAGGTACAGTGTCTCAAAACATGCAGGAGCTCAAAAAAAACTGGACAGCTGCCACCAGGAAAGTCACAAAAGTAACTGCAGAATTTAATGAAGAATGTCAAGTGCAAAGTGCGAGCGTTTCACAGAAACTAGGATTTTCTTCAATATAATCAGTGAAATGCATAAAAATGTAATTTTTCTACAATATATCGAAAACTGATGTCCAAATATGTTTTTTTTTCGCTTTTTTATTCAATAATCAATGTTGCTAACTACTTTTCAATACACTCCTTAAATATCGCACTCACGCATAGAAAAATTTAGCCACCTGTATACATTTAACCATCTTGTTTTCACTCTGAAAATGAGAGAAAGTTCTTTCGAATAATTGGGATTTGAATTTTAATTCAAATTTGACACTCTGTCATAAAAGTCTCTACCTAATTCACCTAGTGGTGTGATAGTACCTGTCTTATTAAAACATTGTTTTTTTTTCATTAAGCACAGAAACGGAGACGCAGAATCCTGACTATACCCGACCTGTCCGTACAACAAGGAGATTCCATGAGCACGTGATATTCGAATGTCCACGATTTAGGACGAAATGAAGGAGGATAACAGGTGGGTAGTAGTACCCGCTATATAAGCCCTGACAAGATTGTGGAAGGAAATGAGCAAGGATGCGAAATTGTGGAACGCAAATGATAAAGCGGTAACGTACATTATGGCAGCAAAAATGGCCTAAAGACCATGGGGGCATCGAACCACCGAATCTCAATTGGAATCCCTGGACAGATGCAGCGAACTATCGGTGTTCGCTAGAGGCTGAGCTAATGGAGGCTGCATGAGCAGACAGTTAGACGGATCATCATCTGGGGAGTACGGCGAGTTGATTCATCGAATATAAACAACTGTTTTTGAACGCTTGGATCTATACAACAATCAAGACACTACGTTCGAGTGATTCACGATCGAATCCAAGGGATTGAATCCTGTAGTTTCGGAACTGCAGGACGGATCGAAAAGAGAAATTTGATGAAACCATAAAATTTGAATTCCTTTGAATCGTAACGTGGGACAATCGATTGTGCATTCCATGAAATGTCGAAGTCAGTTCCACTTTAAAGTTTTTGGTCATTATTTACGGTACTTCCAGAACCGGTATTCAGCGAGTAGCGTAACCTAAAACGGTTCGTATGGCGATGAACTATTCTAACGAATAAATTTGAATAGTTTTGAGCCAAACTTTGAACATTTTTTCGATATTGTCATCGTCTATGACAGAACAGATACAATTTCAATGCACAAAACCAGAATTCATTTTACTCATCAGTGCATAGCTGTTCAATTTGAACCGCCAAGCAGACGTAAAGGTTCTGCTATTCACAGAACACTTTTTTCTTTGCATCGAAATGCAATGTCTATACTGACGTGCCGAACGAAAACGTGTTTTCGACACTTTCCGGCCGATGCTGGTATGGTCTTTCAG